>NW_004524599.1:17000522-17063002 GCF_000260255.1 Octodon degus
AAAAAAAAAAAAAAAAAAAAAGAGAGATGGGATTGTACTATGTTTAGCTCAGACCAGCTTTGAACTAGTGGCCTAAAGTCTGCCTTAGCATCTCAACTACATGGGTTTATATCTTCTGCTATTTTTGTGCCTCTAACACTATTTATTCCAAGTGGAAGCCTTCTGAATTATTTGATAATGTATACTTACATATGCACAGATGAACTATAGAACAAGTGAAGCATTTGAGGATTTGTCTTTTTTTTTTTTTTAAATGTATTTGGTTGTTACAGCAACTACTATGCAGCTCAGACTCATGGTGATCCTCCTGCTTTCAGCCTCCCCAGGGCTGGGGTGGGGTGGGGAGGTTGGCATGACATGTGTTGCCAGGGATTGAACCAGGGTCCCTGTGCTTGCCTAAACTTGCCTAAGCAGGTGCTTTAGTCTCCTGAGCTATCTCGCCAGCCCTGGACCTGTCATCTTAAGGTGGCAGAGTTAGGGGCAAGTGCACTAGTAGTGGTTTTTTTTTTTTTTTTTCTGTGCTGGGGATCAAACACAGGACTAAGTTTCATCCTCCCCTCCATCCCTTCCCCAGGACAGCTAGTTTGGGCTTGGTAGCATAAGCATTATGAAGTCAGGGTCATACGCAGTTGTAGCCTTGGCTCAGGCTGAAACCTGGGCTTAACTCCTGCTTTGAAAAATAAGTGCATTAAAAAAAAAATTGCCACCAATTGATTGTCTCTGAGTACATTCTTAGTCTCCTTAGGTTTTCATTTCCTGTTCTTTAAAGTGGGGTTAATTATGTTCACATCACACATGATGTTGAGATTAGACATGATGATTATGGCCTAGGTGGTGGTGCATGTCTATAATCCCAGCTAGTTAGAAGGCTGAGACAGGGTGATCACTAGTTCAATACCAGCCTGAGCAACTTAGCAAGATGTTGTGTTGAAGTAAATAAAGGCTTAAGAGGTAGAATGGCTTGAGGCCCTGGGTTCAATTCCTGGTCTGTCCCCTCCCCCTACCCCCCAAAAAAGTGACTATGTTGATGCCTAGCACATTGCTTGACAGAAAACTGTATGAAATTATAGGTTTCAATCTCCATTGTGTGTAATTACTCAGTATGGGAAGGGATGAGAGAAAGATGGAGAAGTGTTTTTGAAATGTACTTTAAGGTGTAGAATGCAGAATGAATTTGAGTAGTGAAAGGATGGAGATGGGAAGGAAGACTTGAGTCAGAGAGGCAAGCAAGACTAAAGGAAAGGTAGTGAAAGAGACAGCAGCATTTTGTGATGTTACCTGTAGGTGGAACTCAAGGAAGGGAAGATTTGGAGATTTCAGGTTTATTCAGGTTTATTTGGGAGTTGGTGGGATGGTATCCCCATAGCCAGAAATGTAGTCGCTTCACTTTTCTGAGAAATATAGTGAAGTATTTTGTGAAGTAAGACCATGGTATTCAAGTTCAGAGAACTTACAGGCTATTTAAGAAACATGCTTGAGATGTAGATGAGAGATCACCACCTAGTAGTGTCTTATATCGACTTTGATAATGTCCGTGTTGGGAGATGACTGTTACGAAGTGGGGACAGTTCTAAAAGTAACCCTGCTATGAAGTGGGACAGTTCTAAAAGAAACCCTGCTACTGTGCTATTCCCTTGTCCACTGTTATAGTTTGGGGTTTTATAAGGGGAACAATACAATAGAAGGCGCATTTTATATGATTATTTTATAATAGTAACCCAAAGAATCATATACAAAGAGTGCAGGAAATCTGTCTACACACTGAAGACCAAAGACTCCAGCTGAGGGCCTGGATCCTAATATCCTGCCTGAGGACAGCAGAAGACTTAGAGCCCAAAACTATGCCTCCTGTGAGTGCAACTGGAGGCTTAGAGCCCCCAACAATGTCTCATGCAGTACTGCTTCATGGATCTGCGCTGGCAAGGCCCAAGGTTAGTGGTGAAAGCTAAAAAGTCTGTGCCAGAAGGGTGAAGGGTTTGTGCCAGCAGGCTGAGGGATCTGCACTGGAGCCAGGAAGTGATGTTCAAAGTAAGGACCAGAGCTTCCCTGAAAAGTTCCACAGTGATGTGCCGACCTCCTCCACTGATCAGGACAGCTGAGTTCCCATCAGGAAAGCCAGTGCAAACAAGCTTCTCCAGGAGACTGAGCAGTTCACCATCTTCCCCCAAAGTGAACTGAAGCCATTCTCAGTGACAACAAGGTCCCAAACTCCTTCAGTGATATGAACAGCGAGTTCATCAGGAAAGCCAGCATGGTAAGCTCCTCCAGGAAAACCAAAAGCTCCCTACAGCTTATAGCAGCATCCAGCAGCTTCTCTTCCTCTCCAGTTCTGCCTCTTAGTTGCTGGTAACAATTTTCAGATGGGCCTCCCATACCCAGCATCACGCTGACTCCATCCAGCTGGGTGTTACAAGTTGACCACCAGTTGTCACTCCACCATATCCACCTTTCCACCCCCCTTGAGCTTTGTGTGGTTCCCATTTGCTGAGCATCAGCACTGACATTTTATCCTTAACTTTGCAAATGAAGTTAACCAGGTTACTCTTAGTTACTCCCAGTTAACTGCATTACTCCTACTTATTCCCAGTATACTTGCTTTCTCTCTCTCCCACTCCCCCTTCCTCCCTCCCCTTCCTCCTGTCTTTTCTCATTTACTTATTATTTGTGTTTCCCTAATGGCTCACCCTCCCTCTCTTTCAACTTGCCACCTCTTTCTTCCCTTCCTCCCTCCCTCCATTGTCCGTCTGCCTATCCTTCCTTCCTTCCTTCCTTCCTTCCTTCCTTCCTTCCTTCCTTCCTGGTACAAGGAATCTAACTCAGGACCTCACCCTTGTAAGGCAGGGGCTGTGCCATTGATCTATACCTCTGACTTTTTTTTTTTTTTTTTTTTTTTGCCAGTGTCTTGCTATGTAGCCCAGGTTAGCCTTGAACTTGTGATGATTCTTCTGCATTAGCCTCCGGAGTGCTGGGATTACTGGTGTGTGCCACCATTCCTGGTACCATCTTTTTCTTCCCTCTTTGAGGAATTTTTGGAATTTCACATTCTCAGACTGGAAGGAAGCAAGGTGCTCAGTTCCACTAAGCATCCCTGTGCAAGCTTGTTGTATATGAGATGAGCAAGTGAAGTGACCTTGGAGGGTAATCCTGTGGGATAGAGAGCTGATTACTAGTGGTGTTCTTGGCAGCATGATACCACTGTGCCAAGGTAGACTTTGGCAATCCAGCAAGCAGTTTTCCTGCCCAGCTTGTGACTTGCCTCCCATAAGTATAACTGTGACTGCCATTCATTATGGGAGAAAAAAAGACATGTGGAGGGAAGCTACAGAAAGTAGCTCCTCATTGTTTGTGGAAACCCTTCTTTGAAATGACTCTGCTCTTCAGGGTATTGTTTTGGTGTCCAGTCATGTAGAGCTGAGTTACACAGAATGACAGTTAGATGATTCTATACTGACTTTCTTTGCTTAAGGGTGTTTATCTTGTCTTTACAGACACTTCATTCTGTGCCTTTAAAACATTTACCACATGAGTTTTGAGGTGATCCTTTCTCTAACCTTCATATTAACTTTCTTTTTAAACATCAAGGCTGAATAATAAAAGATATTTATAGAGAATACTTATTTATGACCACTAAGTACACTTGGAAAATGCTCTACCAGTACTTAGTAATATTGTATATTTATTGTGTTAAAGCATCAGCATCAGGTTTGATTACAGTGGGAAATGTATTGCTTGGTCATGTCTGCTAACAGAAATGTTCCTTAATGCAGAGTGAGAAAGTCTTTCATTTGCCCCTTTGACCATCTTTTTAGATTAAAATGTAATTTTCTGTTTCTGAGAAAGGGACTCTATTTGTGAATCCTCTCATTAAAAAGTTTCTCAATATTCCCTTTTGTTTTTGAATGCTTTAATACAGGAACTTTTTTTTTTTTTGAATTTTATTTATTTATTTGTGTGTGTGTGTGTGTGTGTGTGTGTGTGGCCAGCTCAGCCCACCAGGGGGCGGGGCTGGCTGGCATGTGGTGCTGGGGAATTGAACCGCGGTCCCTGTGTTTTTTTGCTAAGCTTGTTCTAAGTAGGTGCTTTAAACCACTGAGCCATCTCACCAGCCCAGTACAGGAACTTTAATGGGTACGTACTGTAACGGTACAGTGCTTGTGAGCCGGAAGTTAAAGAAGAGTTGCCAGCTGCTCACGCCTACTCAGTATTGTTCTTCACCCTCTACTTCCACAGCCTGCATGCCCACCTCTTCATAATCCTTCTCCAGTACTGCTAGATCCTTGTGGGCCATGGAGAACTCCCCTTCCTCCTTGCCTTCTCTCACATACCAGTGTACAAAGGCCCACTTGGCATACATGAGATCGAACTTGTGGTCCAGGTGGGCCCAGACCTCAGCAATGGCAGTGGTGTTACTCAGTGTGCACACAGATAGCTGTACCTTGGCCAGGTACCCTGGGACCACAGTCAGGGGCTGGTAGTTAATGCCCCCCTTGAATCCAGTTGGGCATGAGTCCACATACTGCATGTTGTGCTTGGTCTTGATGGTGGCAATGGCAGCGTTGACGTCTTTGGGAACCATGTCTCCCCTGTACAACATGCAGCAGGCCAAGGACTTGCCATGGCAAGAGTTACACGTGATCATCTGGCTGGCTTGAATCAGGCATGGGTTATCTCAGCCACAGACAGCTGCTCATGGTAGGCCTTCTTGGCAGGGATGGCCCAGGGGAAAGTGGATGTGAGGGTTCAGTAGCAGGTTGGTCTGGAACTCCATCAAGTCCCCATTCAGGACCCTGTTGAAGTGCAGGGAGGCTGTGAAGGAGAACACAATCTGCCCGATCAGACGATTGAGGTTGGTGTGGGTGGAGTGCTCGATGCCCAGGTTGTGCCAACAGATATCATCGATGGCTTTGTTGTCCACCATGAGGGCACAGTCCGAGTGTTCCAGGGTCGTGTGTGTGGTCAGGATGGAGTTGTAGGGTTCCACGATAGCCGTGGACACCTGGGGGTGTCTTCTTGCTGTAGTCCAGTGAGACCCACTCCATGAGCAGAGACGTGAAGACAGAGCTGGTGCTGCCTCCAAAGCTGTGGAAGATGAGGAAGCCCTGCAGGCCTGTGCACAGATCCGCCAGCTTGCGGATACGGTCCAGGACCAGGTCTGTGATCTCCTTGCCAGTGGTGTAATGGCATAATTATTAGCTGCATCTTCCTTCCCTGTGATCAGCTGCTCTGAGTGGAAGAGTGCTGGTAGATCCCTGTGCTCACTTCATCTACCACCGTGGGCTCCAGGTCCACAAGCACTGCTCTCGGCGCATGCTTGCCAGCCCCAGTCTTACTGAAGAACATGTTGAACGAGTCATCCCCACCACCAGTGGTTGTGTCACTAGGCATCTGAGCATCAGCCTGGATTCCATGTTCAAGGCAGTACAATTCCCAGCAGGCATTGCCGATCTGGACACTTGCCTGCCCATGTGGGAAGAGATATACTCCCTCATGCCGATTCCTGCTGGGTAAACACCACTCTCACTTCTCGGGCTCCTCAATACTCCCTTTAGTATATTAGTCATCATACAGAATGATGGCTTCCATGGTGGCTTATTCACCCATTTATGCACCATACTGTGATTATATCTGCCTTCCATTATGTCTCTAACCTCTCCTCCCCCTGTCCCTTGCTCCATTCATTCCCCATTGTAATGGTCTTTTTTTCCCCATTGTGTCTGTTTTCAGATTCCAAATATAAGAGAAAATCTGTGATTTGTCATCCTGAGTCTGCCTTACTTCATGTTACATGATTGTCTCTAGTTCTGTTTTCTTGCAAATAACACGATTCCATTCTTTCTGGCAGACCCCCTCCTCTGTGGTATATATGTGCCACATTTACTTTATCCATTCACCTGCTGCTGATTCCATCATTTGTCTGTTGTTAATTGTGTTGTGACAAACATGGGTTTGTACCTGTCTCTGTAGTATATTGACTTGAATTCCTTTGAGTATGTTAGGAGGACTGCTACGGTTAGCTGATACGGTAGTTGTATTTTTAAGTTTTTAAGGAGCCTCCATTCTGTTTCCATAGTAGCTATACTGATTTATGTTCCTAGTTTTCTTTTTTCCCCAAACATATTTTTATACTACTTTAGAAATGATGAGTTGGAATTTTGCAGTATATGCAGGTGTTAGTAGCAGTTTTTACTGACTTGTGTTAGTGACTTCATCACTGGGACAAAATACCTGGCATCCACAATTTAAAGGAGGAAGGGTTTATTTTGGTTCTCAGTTTTTAGGGGTTTCAGTTCCCAGTAGACAGACTCATGCAGAGATGGTGTGGTGGTAGGACCTACTGTGTAGGAGAGCGTGCACATCATGGTTATCAGGAGGGAGAAGGGACAGCTGCTGCTTCTGCTGGTGCCTTTTTGCTCTTGCTATTTTGCTGTTTTCCACCACTGTGAACTGCTGCCCTCTGCCATTTCCACTCTTCCTTGGAGCCAGCCGAGTGTGGACTGAAACTTCCACAAACTTAGAGCTAAATAAACCTTTCCTTCCTTAGTGTTGGGTGTTGAATTTTTTGTCCCAGCAAGGAGAGAAAAGTAACCAAGACATAAGCCTCACTTTTAAATCCTTGTATATTTTATATATAATTGATTCTGTTCCTTTAGTGAACCCTAATGGATACAACTGATGAGTATAGTGCCACCATGAATGAGTCACCTTCCAAAAGCTACACCTCTGGACACATGAGGCTGTTGGGGGCTATTCAGATCCAAACCATAATTCTGATCACTATTGATAAGCATACTTATTTTAGTTAACAGTATAGTCTCTCAAAAGGTAATAAAGGTTGCAGGAGGCCTATAAATCACATGCAAATAAGGACTAGAGTCTTGTTGGAGTGTACCTAATCAGGAAGAGGGAAGGTGGGAACACTGGCAGGAAGTGTGGAAAGCTGGAGATTTCCCTGCATTTGCAGGCTAACAAGCTGACTTTCTATGGCTTTGTGGGTGACTGCAGAGGACTGAGCACCTGTGGGTCACAGACAAAGGGCTCACTGCCTACAGTACAGTAGGTTTCAGGAACTTCATATTTGCCTGCAGTTCTTTTTTCATAGTATTCTCTTGTTGTCCTCTCTCTCTTTCTCATGGGGGTGACACAGTCATGGGCTTATGTCGATTTTACCTGTGCTGTGTGCATATGCTATAGTTGAGAACCCTTAAGGTTAGGAAACCTCAACATTTTTTTTTTTTTTTTTAAAGCTAGGATACCATTATGTTGCCCAGCTGATCTCTAACTCATGAGCTCAAGTGTTCCTTCTGCCTCAGCCTCTCAAGTGGCTGGGACTACAGATATGCTCCATCTTACCCAGGTAGGCATCTTACCCAGGAGGAAATCTCTTTATCTTTTATAAGCAGTCTGCTGGAAAAACCTGCCAGCCTGTGCCTTGAGGGAGATATTATCTTTATTATCTTGGATAGGAAACAGATTTCTCAGCTCCAGAGAGAATATTGTTTGCATCATAAAGGTCTCCTGTTTTGTGGAAAGGTAGTAAAAAACCAAAGCTATTAGCACATCTGTTCATAAGACAAACAAAAACAGGGGATTGCCTGGGGGAGCTGCCTCCCAAGCTGTTCGCAGTATGCCTGAAGCTTAACAGTCTTAGCAGGAGAGCATTTTCCTCATATCCAGGTGTTCCCTATTGGCAGGGTGGGGCTTCCCTGGGATCCCCATTTTCTTTAGGCTTAAAGAACAAAACAGAGACCTGGGCTCATTGTGTGGGTGTTGCCCCTCACAGTGGGATAAGGTACTTTGCACTGAGCTACATACAGCTCCAGCCCTTTAAGTTATTTTATTTTATTTATTTTCATTTTTTGCCGAACCGGGGATGGAACTCAGAACCTTGTGCTTGCCAGGGAAGCGCTTATCCTACTGAGCCATCTCCCTGGCCCCTAAATCATTTTATTGTCATTATTTTTTATTTAGAGACAAGTTCTCACCAAGTTGCTGTGTCAGTCAAGCTGTGTTAGAGCTTTTGATTCTCCTGCCTCATCCTCTCAGAGTACTCAAATGACAAGTGTATGCCACCACACCTGGCAGCTAGGCTTGATTTGATGAAACATTTAATAGGTTTAATGTGATGTTCAGGCCCAGTGGTTCTGGAAGCCCATCACCCCAGAACACACACTTGTCCTTCCCTTGAATGTTACCCCAGTTGGATGGTTTGAATTCAGTTGGTTTAGAACTTTGCCTGCCTCATTAAAAACTTGAGGTGAGCACATGCTGTCTTAGTTACTCTTCTCGTTGCTGGGACAAATACCCGACACCCAAAATGAAGGAAGAAAAGGTTTACTTAGCTCACGGTTACTGGAGGTTTCAGTCCATATTCAGCTGGCTCCAAGGC
Source organism: Octodon degus (assembly GCF_000260255.1). NCBI lineage: Eukaryota > Metazoa > Chordata > Mammalia > Rodentia > Octodontidae > Octodon > Octodon degus. Next base: position 17,008,909 of record NW_004524599.1, read on the forward strand.
AGAGCAGCACATGGCAGAGTAACCTTTCATGGTGGTGGCAAAGAACAAGACAGGAAGGAGTAGCTGTAGCTCAAGCAGCTAACTTCTATCCTTACATGGAAATGTGCAAATTATCTGCTCCAGGGCAGGTGCAGCATCCACACCCACAATAATCAATCTCAAAGGCCAGGAGCATCCAAAGACTGCATGAGGCTTTGGGGGATCAACTATACACAAACCATAACACATGCTGTCATTTGTTTTTAATTTATTCACTGAGCCAATGTAAACTCCTTCTGTTTTCTCTTGACTTGGTTTAGAATATTACTGTGTCACCTCTCTTATTGTCATTTTATTTTATTTTTGGCTGTACCAGGTATTGAACTCAGGACCCTGCGCTTGCCAGGCAGGCACTTATTCTGTTGAGCTATTGTTGAGAACCTTGGTGGGTGTCCACTGTGGGCTAATAGAGTCTGCCCTCAAGCTAAAAAAAAATTAGGTCTTTTCAGATTTCCTTTTGTGGCAACTGCTCTACCATTGTGCTACATGCCTGGCTCTCAGATTTCTTAAATGTCCCCTAAGGTCTTGATGTGATTTTCATGAGTTTTAATGTTATTATTACAGTAAAGCTTAGATATTTGCACGTTTTATTAGAATCTGCTTTTTGTATTAAAGGTATGCTTTTTAAGGTAAATGGTACCTCATATCACAGGTACAAAGAGAGAAGAACATGAGAGGAGAACCAAAGGTATGCCTCTGCACTTCTACCAGTGGCTTTCAGTTTGTCTTTGCTTGAAGGGCAGGAACTACATTGTACTGCTGAGTCCTACCTAGCACAGAGCTTAGAACATGGTGGGCTCGCAACAAATATTTGTTTAATGACATCTACAGTTAATATCTTTCTATTAAAATTGCAGAGGAAATATACTGCAGAGTAGGACTGAGAATGTAGCTGTGATATATATATTTTTGTGTTTTTTTGGCCGGGTTGATAAATTATTCCTCATGGGCCAAATCTAGCTTACTGCCCATTTTTGTAAATACAATTGATTTGTGGCATGGGCACACCTGTTCATTGACTTTGGCTGTTGCCATATAGGTTGAATAACTGCAACAAGATCAAGTGGTGTATAGAGTTTTAGGTACTTATTACCTGGTTCACTATTGAAAAATTTTGCAAAACTGCTATAGAACTGAGCTGTCTTCCAGTGTGGATAGTTGAATTGCTATAGGTATAGATGGTAGCTTCAAACGGGGGAATGTGGAGACAGAAGGAATGAAGGTGATTTGGAGGAAATATTTTTATTTCAGGATTGGAATAGAAGGAAGTTAGCAGTAGAGAGAAGGGTAACAGGGTACTGAAGGTAGGAATTTGAGGGAGGCCAGAGGTGCTTTATTTTTGGTTTTGGTGTAAAATGTACATAAGACAAAATTGACTTTGATTGATGCAATCTATAACTATTACCATTTAGCTACAGATTTTTTTTTATCATCCCCATTGCAATTCCATATATTAAGTAATTATCCCCAGTTCTCCCACTTCTTTGGTAATCACAGTCTGCATTCTGTTTCTCTAGGTTTCCTTATTCTGGACATTTCATATAAATGGATCATATATTATATAGCCTTTTGTGTCTGGCTTTTTTTTTTTTTTTTTTGCGGTACCAGGGATTGAACTCAAGACCTCATGTTTGACAGGCAAGCACTTATTCCACTGAGCTATCTCCCCCGTCCTTGGCTTTGTTCTCTTAGTGTAATTGTCTTGGTTCATTTTGCGATGACAGAACATCTGAGTCTGGGTGATTTGTAAGAAGAAGAGCTTGTTTGGGTTGCAGCTTTGGAAGCTGGAAAGTGCAAGATTAGATGGCTGTAATTGGTGTGGGCCTGGTGACAGCAGGATCAGCTCATGCTGGAAACTAGAAGGGAAGTGGGCAGTGGTGGATGCACGTGATCACAGGGCAGGAAAAAGGAAGCAAGAGTCAGGAAGCTGCACTCCCTTCATACCTTGCTCTGTCATAACTCATCTGATACACGAAGGGAAAAACTCCCTCTTGCAAGCTGGCACGATCCATTCATGAGGGCTGTGGCCCCAGACACGTGAGCTTTGGTGGGGAAAAGCCATGCTCAAGTCATAGCAATAAAGTTTTCAGGTTCCCCCACTATAGCATGTGTTAGGACCTCACTTTCCACCTTTTTACTTCTCTGAATAGTGCTACAATGAACATTTTGCATACAAGTATCTTTAAACACCTATTTTCTGTACTTTTGGTTAATATTCTGGAGTAAAGCTACAAGACAGAATTTTGGATAAGAGGCCTTAGTATTGCAAATCCCACAATGAAGGTTGGGAAGATCTGGACTAAGAAAAGAGCCTTTTGGCAACTGAGAACTAATTTGGTGGCTGTCCTTAGTGCTAAGAGAGGAGTAGCAACCAGAATGGACTTACTGCGAGCAGTAACTACAACTAGGTTGTGTTTGTAGGCCTGGCTGAAGGGTTAGACAGGGTTGCTCATCTGGGATGAGCATCATGGGAACATCTGGGTCTAGGATAGGGCTTTTGTGTTTCATGAGAGACAGAGAAGCCAGTGAGCAAAAGAATGTGTAGTTTTTGGAAGAGAGATAAGGGAAGATTGAAGGCACTGGAGGCCTGAGGGGGTGAGGAAGTCTAGCCCTGGAGGTGCTGAGGTGCTGTTTCTCTGCAGGGGGATTGACCTTGTGAGAGCTCTGTAGTGTGATTTGGGGTGTTGCTCCTAGTATGAAGCCTCTTCCAACTTGCTTTGGATGGTTTGTAGGTTTTCTTCCTGATTCATTTAGCTGCAGACTGATGTCTGTGGCTCCTTAAGATGTTCTAAACAGGATAGAAAGTGATAACAGATGATGGTAGGTGGGAGTTGACAAGGTGATGGCAACTCAATTTTGGAATATTCTCAGAAACATAAGTGAATGTGGTAGGTTGCATCATGGGATTATCATGTGATTAGCATTCGGTAGGTACATTTCCTGATGATAGGTGCTGAGAGTGTTGGAAGTTAGATGTTTCAGAAGTGGCATCGGGAATTACAGATACAACGTTCCTCCATGTACATCATTTCTGTGTTTGAGAGACGGTGAATAGGAGTATAAATGTCAGTAGCCACAGATTTTTCATAGAATGATAAAAATTTGAGATTGATGTCTGATGGCTAAGCTTTTGTATTGAAAATAAGAAGCTTTGGCTGAACAAGTTATTACTTGCTTTCACAATCATTTTAACTAAAAAAAAAAGACATTTTATACAAAGATATAAAGGAGCCCATGCCCTCAGAATAAAGAACAGTCACCAAAGTATACTCTGGCTATGTGAATGACTTTAATATCTTTTTTTCCTCATTTTGCTGAAGAATAGATTTAAAAAGTGTTGTGGATTGGCAGTAGTTCATAGGCTACATTTGGGAACCACTATAGATTAGATTACAAATTTTTACCTGGCCGATACTCAGAAGTCATATTAATTTCTTGGGGTAAGGGCTTATCTTCTATGTGTGGTGACATTTTTTGAACTTTAAAGCAGGGAGTGGAACTCTGGAAAGTACTGTGCTTTATAGTACTTTGTCCTGCTTTGTACCCACTTAATCCCACGCACCTTTGGCAGGCAGGTGCTTATGCCGCTGAGCTGTATCCCTAACCCTTCAAGCACCTTTGGGATCAGTGGTTAGTTACTGCTCGCGGTAACTCCATTCTGATTGCTACTCCCATCTTAGCACTAATGACAGCCACCAGATTACTTGATTGCCAAAATCAGAAGGCTCTTTTCTTTGTCCAGATCTTCCCAACCTTCCTTGAGGGATGAGTTGGTTGTTTGACATTTCATTGATTATGTCCTTGGCCATGCTATGGAGACTGTTTAGGCAATTTTCTTGCGCCTTAAAGAATTCTAACAAAGCTGGTAGAGTTTAAATCCCACTCTTCAGGCTCTGTTTCTGCAGCTGTCCTTAGTTTCTGAATATACTTTGAAAAAATATTCAAATCTTTGTGGTGTTTCAGTTTTGTACCTGAAACCAAGTTTTGTGGTGCTTCTGGGCAGTGATATATCTTGTAGTTTCAATTAGGCACTCTTCCTTGTTCCTTTTTCTTTATGATGTTTACTTTGGCATCCACTTAGTTTTCTGAGTTAGTCAAACCTAGTTATATGTGAGGCAGGTAGGCAGGTAGGCAGGCAGGTTTTTTTGGTTCAAAAAAAGTTCAAAAAATGTCATCATGGGACTCAAACTTGCAAACCACATTTGCAGGCAGGTGCTATGCTGCTGAGCTATATCCCTGACCCCAGCAATGTTAAATGTACAGTATTGAATGAATTTCTCAAGATGGCTGGGAAGATTTGGGGGATTTTTGTGGTGAAGTTATGTTATATAATAGATTTTGGAAAGGTTTGCTTTTCTTTAAATACAAATTTTTGAAATGTAAACATAAAAGTTAAGTATTGAAGTCCTTCAATTTTTTTCTTTAGGCTTTTATATGTAGTGTTTTTTTTTTTTTTTTTATTTCACCTTGTATCCATTTTTGCTGTTTTGACTAGTTTAGTAAGTTTTGAATTCTAATTTCTTTTCATTGAATTGTCTTTTTTCTTTACTAACGTTAAACCTATAGATTTTAACCTATTTAAGCAAAATCAAAAGTTTATCACCAGACTGCCATTATAAGAATTTAAGTTTCTGGGGGACTGCCCCTTAACTCAGTTCTTTAAGTGGCTGCTTCAACAAAGCAGTCAGGCTCAGGTTGCTGTGGTTCGATCCCTACAACAGAAGCCAGCCAGTCATGCCTTGAAGGCATTCGGAGCAAAAAAAAAAAAAAAAAAAAAAAAAAAAAAAAAAGAATTTAAGTTTCTATTACTAAAAACAAGGGAATATTTTCAAAGGAATTCTTTTATCTAGGCCAGGCAATTGATTGGGAGTGCACATGGAAATCTTAGGTTTACTACAAAATGGTTAGTGGTGGGCTTAGAGTTGGGTTCAGGAAACCCAAAATTACTGTTTAGCTCTTCAAAGATTGCAGAACACTGAACCTATATGGACATTAGTTTTTTCTTTTAAAATATATATTTTAAGGGCTAGCCAAATAGCTCAGCAGACTAAAGTGCCTGTTTAGGCAGGGTGCAGAGGCCAGGATTTGATCCCCAGTGTGCTGTGCCGGCCTTGGCCCTGGGGCACACTGAAACAATGATTGAGACTAGGCATGGTGGTGTGCACCTGTAAGCCCAGGACTTGGGAGAATGAAAACAGGAGAATCACTAGTAGTCTGATCTATGTAGTGAGATCTTGTAGAGCCTGTGCTAAATACATTACTAAATAAATAAATAAATAAATATACATTTCAGGAAATAGATATAAATATATGTAGAGAATAAAGGCATCTAAATTTTCTTTTAGCTTTCCTAAATTAATATTTTCAGTATGTATAGTGGAATCTAGAATTTAGTAGGACTGTAATTAATGTGGATAATATTTAGTGTTAGGATTTAGAAAATATTTCAGGAATTAATCTGCTGGGGCTGGGGAGATGGCTCAGTAGAAAAAGCCCTTGTCTGGCAAGCACAAGGGCCTGAGTTCAATCCCCAATTTAGCAAAAAAATAAAAAAACCAAAAAAACAACAAAAAAAAAAACCCCAAACATCTGCTGGTAGGACTTCAACAAGAAGTGATCTGTTGGTTCTACAGAGCAGTCTTCAGAAGAGGGTTGGGGAGATTGTCGTACAAGAGGAAGCCGTGGGATTCCTGGAACTTGTTGGGCTGAGACTGCCCCCACGGAAATGAGCCTCAAGATTTACAAGGTAGGGACACATGCAGGACAACTGGGTTATAGTTTAATTCACTTCAAGTGGGACAAGCAAATACGCTTTGAAGGTTATCTTTATAACTGGACAGTTGTCATCTATTTAATTGACATAAGATTGTGTTAATAGGGAAATGCTTTTGTTAGGGATGATGCAGGCAAAAGGCCCATTTCTGGTATCTGATTTTTTATCTGGGAATTTGTTTCTAAAAGAAACAAAGGCAGAGGAGAGCTTGTTGACCAAGAGTTTGGTTCTTGACCTCATATTTAGCTGGTTCCCTTGGCAAACTTGTGAATATTTCTGCATCATGCCTTTAGTATAGGGAGGTAATAAAACCTTATTTGTAACAGGAAATATAATATCTTGCATAATGATACTAAGGATATAGGTGAGCCAGCATTCTGTCGCTTTAGTTTTACCAGTGTACTAGGTAAGGAGTGGCCATGCCCTACCTCCTAGCACCTGATGGGTGGATTGGCCTTCTGCAGGGAGTCCGTGGGGAGGTGGACCCCACCCTTAGGAATCCATCCAAAGGCCTCTTTCTGGGCTTCTTCTCCTTTTCCTTGTAGCCACACCTGTGGTCACAGCCAAGAGCCCTGCTGTTCCCTTCTGTCCCTCTACATTCATAATTTCTTTGTCCACAGCAGTGTCATTCATCCTGCTCCTCAGATGTCACTGGAGTCCATGCTGGGAAGCTCTCAATAGTGTACTGGGGTTTGTTCTAATTTCATAGGGTGAAGAGGGAATGTCAAAGCACTGTACACTGGGTGAGAAAATAATTCCATGTGGCAAAGCACTGTTAAGCCTTGCTCATGATACTGCATATTATGGACTTCCAGGAACTAAGTTTTTGTACCACTGAGCACTCTTCCCATGTAGAAATGGGCTACATGTTGAAATAACTGATTTCCAAGGAAGTCTTGGCAAGATTTGTTAAAGTACACTCTTTAGTACTGTCAGTTCAGAAGCCCACCAATTGTAGGCTGAAGTATGCTTGCTGTGCCTGTGGGGCAGAGCTACTGTTTTAATTTATTCTGCAGTGATGTGGTACCCATCTCTTCAAAGCAGTTTCTCCTGTTTAAAACTTGGCTTTGCTCAAGGCAGGTCATTTAAGGTAGAGGGGTGGCAGTGACAGATGAAAGAGAGAGAGAGAGAGAGAGAGAGAGAGAGAGAGAGAGAGAGAGAGAGACAGACGAACGGATGGATGGATGGACGGATGGACAGTCAGACAGACACAGAGACAGACAAAATGGAGAGAGCAGAGAGGTCCCAGGAGTGCTAAGAAGCAAAGAAGGATAGCAATAACTTTTTAGTCCTCACTTTCTTCTTTTTTTTTTTGGCGGAACCGGGGATTGAACTCAGGCCCTTGTGCTTGCCAGGCAAGCACTTATTCTATTGAGCCATCTCCCTGGCCCCCCTCACTTTCTTCTGTGGTGAATCTTTTTAGATCAATAATGAGGCTTCACAAACATACTAATCCTGAGTGTCTTTTGTGTTGGTTGGTACGTGCTTGCTGCTTATCTTCAGGTAAAGCTAAGCATGCTAGGGCAGGTGTCTGACATCTTCCCTTCTTTTGAATTATTCACTTTTCTTTTACCTTCTACTTCACAGTGTGGACTGTACAAATTGAGTTACATCCTATCCCTTAGTTATGGCAGTTTTAGTCTGGAAGATTTTTTTGTGTAAAGATTACATGATCTGGGCTATAAAATAATCTCATTGAGCACTCATAAATCATTTAATTCTGAGCAAAATATTTGTTCATCTCCTGAAATATGACCCAAATTGTAGCCTCCACATTTGGAGGCATGGATTTGTTATGTAGGAGATTAGACATTCTCTTTCAACCATTATGTCCTAGGTATTTAAACAATATCTTTAATAGTCTCTTCTAATGATTGTGCTGATAGGGTGATAGAAGGACATTATTGTAGTCAGCGTTTGCAAGGGAAACGATTTAATACAGGGCACATAATTTTTTAGAAAATGTATTTGGTACAGGGTCTCACTATGTAGCTTGGACTCACAGTATTCCTCCTGTTTTCAGCCTCCCTAGGGCTGGGATTACATGCGTGCTAGCATGCCCGATCTTGGTGGCTGGCTTAGCATGCCCAGGGGTGGGGCTGGTGCCACATGTGATGCTGGGGATTGAACCCAGTTCCCTGTGCTTGCCTAAGCAAGTGCTTAATCTGCTGAGCTATCTTGCCGGCCCCAGGACACATAATTTTTAGGATTATTATATAATATTCACCCAAAGAGTCAAATGCAAAATAGTGCAGGAGAGCTGTCCACACACTAGAAACCCAAGAATCCAGCTGAGGCCTGGATCCCATGGCAGTGTCCTACATAAGCCCAGCTAAAGACCTAGAGCCTGTGGCAGTGCCCCTATGAGACCAGCTGGAGACCTGGGGCCAACAACAATGTCTCTTGCAAGTCTCTTTGAAGGAGCTACACTTGGAAGGCCCAGCAGTCAGAGTGAAAGCTAGAAAGTCTGTGCCAGTGGAATGAAGAATCTGTGCCAGCAGGCTGCAGGATCTGCACTGTAGTGAGGAAGCAATGCTCGCAGTAAGGACCAGCACTCTCCCCAAGTTTACCAAGGCCTTCCTCAGCAGAAGTGAGGTTCCACGCCCCTCTGACCTTGAGGATGGCCAAGTTCACAGCAGGAAAGCCAGTGCGACAAGCTTCCCCAGGAGCATCGCTGCCGCCTTCCCCTTCAGTTCTCTTTTTATGCTGTTGGTAAAATCCTTAGGTGGGCCCTCCATACCCAGCACCATGCTGATTGAGTTCAGCTGGGTGTTCCAAGTTGCTCACCAGCTGGCAATCCACCACAGATGGGTACAGAAGGAGGAACAGAAATACAGACATGGGATGGGATGCAGCCTTGTGTGATATAAGGAGCATATCCTTTAGGTCAGGTTTTGGAGCCTGGTAGACTTGAATGAACTTTATTCTGTGATCCTCAGCTTCTTAGGCTATGGGATTAGGAGAATGAACATTTATTTGTAGGTTGTTGGCAGATAGCATGGTTCTCAATGCATGGTACTTATGGTATTTATAATCTGAAGTCTTATAAATATAGGCATATTTTAGATGATTCAGAATAACTGATGTATATATTTAAATATATTGAAGAATTATTTGAGGCTAAAAATTAATGTTAATACCTGGTACTCTCTGAAGTGGATTTTAAAAAAGTGCTTGTTTTCCATTCTTAGTGTGAAAATATGTGTGTGTGTGTGTGTGTGTGTGTGTGTGTGTTGGTACTATGAATCAAACTCAGGACCTCTCATTTGCAAGGCAGGTGCAGTGCCACTGAGCTAAATCCTCAGCCCATTTTGCTGTTACAGTGTATCTATAAAAGTGAGTTATTAATTTCTAATAAGACAGCCTCTTAATCCAGGAAGGTCAAATATTTTGAAATTCATGAGTGACGTGATTGAACTGGCTTGCTCTTGTCTTTCATTTCCCGTAGGCAGATATGATTCAATCTCTTGTTTTTCTTTATTAAAACTAAGAAAGAAAATTTATGTGGATTTGAGGTGTAGAAGGATGGGATTTGATTTGTGATTTACAGCTTTATTTTCTTCTAACCTCTGTGTTTCTAGAAGATGAGTGCTGTGTGTTTTGGTATTCAGATAAATTCATTATAATTTTTTTTTTGTTGCTGTTGCCTTTCTGTCTTTTATTACTGGAATAGCTTCCTGTTTTATTTAGCCTTCTGACTCTGTGCTTGTGTCTTCTTCAACACTTTCACCACGATTTTCTGTTCTTCAAAGAGGAAAGCATGCTTGATCCTGTTGCGGACACACTGTAATCCCTGCTGTTGTGCTGCTTCATTTTAGACAATCTCATAGGAATTTTAGGCTGACAGCTCGAACCCCTCGAAGTCTGCCCGGGCACACACCACACGCAGATTTGGGGGCCTTCCCAACCTTCTTGGTATGGAGGTGTAAACAATTGTATTTTCTGGGGTTTGGGGCAGTCTAGTTTGTTAGAGGCAGTGTTGTAGGAAAGCCTACAACGGTATGTCAGGTGCTGGACCATTGTGGAAGCCTCTAGACACTGTACCCAGTCATTGCAATCTTTAACTTGCCTTTCCTCTTTTGACCTGAGGTTTTGTTCCAGTTCTGCAGATATAAAAAGGTATAAGGACTGGATGTGTAGTTTAGTGGAAGAGTGCTTGCCTAGTGTGCAGAAGGGTCTTGGTTCTATCCCCAGCATCCCTCCAAAAATGAGGGGTAAGTGAGAAGATGGCATCTCAGGCTTGAGGTGCTGTGGGAGGGGAGCCAGTAAACAAAGGGGGTACGGTGTCTCTGAAGCCAGGCAAAGCTAAATACCGGCTTTACAAACCACTTGTCAGGTCTTGGATCCTGAGAGAATGTGTTTTATCCTTAATCTTTCAGAACAATGACTTTAAGCAGGTCACTTTGTATCTGATCTTGGGCCTCAGAGAAACTGGCTTTGGTAGTTAGTGAGCTCTGTCCTAATCATTACCACAGTTGAGCTCATTGCATGCTGCTTGCAGTGCAGGGGTGCCTCTGTAGTGGGTACAGTGGCAGTTCCAGCACATAGTCCTGCCCCAGAGCCAGTGCCTAGCTGCAGACAGCAGCCTGGTGGGGGAGCCCCTGCACAGTGTGCTAGAGCAGTGGGAGGTCCTGCCGGGGCCTAGAAGCAGAGCTGGGGGTATAGGTCAAGGGAGGCCTCCCTGGGCTCTGTCTTGGAAGAGGTATAGGAATTACTTGCTGACAGATACAAATAGACATCCAGGACATCAAAAACTTCATTCAAAGTTGGCAAAATCACTTTAAGGAATTACCTACCAAGGGGCTGGGCTAGGTCCTAGCCAAGGAAGGGCAGGTGAGAAATGGCTGGACTCCTTCAGTGTCAGGCAGCTGGAGCTTTGGAGGGCCCATGACATGCAGTATGCAGAGGCTTCCCACAGCTGCACATAGGGAGTGCTATACCCAGAAGTTAATTTGTGGCTTTGAGAACAGGTAGGCAAGCACATCTGAGGGAGCTAAGCAACTTTAAAAATTCTTATTTTAATTAAAGGTAGAATTTTTCTCCACAAACAGTATAACTCAAAACTCTCATGTACAGCTGTGCATCTACACACACAGGCTCACATCCTTTGAGGCTTATAGTCTGAAGCATATGTGCTCTGCTGGCTAAGGGACGGTCTGTTTATCCTAACATGAGCCAGTGGAGTGCATGTTTTGTTAAAATGTTCAGAATAATTGATAATCCAGGACTTTTTTTTTTTTTTTTTTTTTTTTTTTTTTTTTTTTGGTGGAACTGGGTATTGAACTCAGGCCCTTGCGCTTGCCAGGGAAGCGCTTATTCCACTGAGCCATCTCCCTGGCCCTTAATCCAGGACTTTTAAAACTGAGATTGACTGTTAGTCTTCTTACCTGGTTTTAAAATGCACATTTCCTTTTTTGTTCTTCCAAGGTGCGGAGAGTTGAGCTCAGTGTCCCACACATGCTAGGCAGGGGGCTGCCTCCCAACCCACGTGCACACGTTTCTGAACCTTAGAGACCATGTCATTCAGAATCAGAATTCTCTCATGAACCTTTAAGTAGCATGTAATATTGGCATTTAAAAAGTCTTAATTTTTATTTAAAATTTGGCTTATTCCAAAAAATGATTCAAGGCAGCCTTACTTAAATTTTTTATGGAAGAAATTTTCAAGTGTAGGCTATAGTAGAAATTACACTATAATCAACTTACATGTATGCCTCCCTTAATTATAATTATTACCTCATAGTGACATTTATTTTATATGTATCTGTGTTCTCATGACACTTTCTCCCAACCTTTTTACAATAAATTTTTAGCATTATGTTATTTCAGCTATTTTTGTGTTTTTCTTTTAATCAGTTCTCTTAAACATAACTACCATTTTTATATTTAATGTTAATAACTCACCAATTTTAGTAGATATCTATGTGTTCATAGTTTTTCAGTTGCCTCATAATTGTTTTTAAACATTTCTTTGAATCAGGATCCAAACGAAGTCCATATGTTACAGTTTGATGACCTTCAAGTCTTCATGTCCTTCTTTCCGCTACTGTTTTTTTCCTCTCCTCTCTCTCACCCCCATGTTCCTCCCCCTTACTTCTTTCCGTGTGTGTGTGTGTGTGTGTGTGTGTGTGTGTGTGTGTGTGTTTAGTCTGTCACCCTGAGTTCCTTTCTTTTACTGTGGACACTAGGGCATTTGCAGTCTCATGTTTCTTTCACACACTGGATTTCACTGATTGTATTTCCTTTATGTTCTATAAATTGGTGTTTAAAAGCTTAAGTTCAGTCTTGATTTTGGGAGGTGGGTGAGGATTAGAGCACTTCATAGTTGTTCTTGTGTACTTCCCTTAAAAAGGTGTGTAATGGCCTATGGTTTTTTTTTTTTTTTTTTTTTTTTTTTAAGATAATATCAGCATTGGGGGCCTGGCCCTAGCTCAGGCCTTTAAGTGGCTGCTTCCACAAAGCTGTCAGCCTCAGGTTGCTGGAGTTCGAACCTCACAACTCTCCCGCTGGCCAAAAGTTCCCTGAAGGTGTTTGAGGAACAAAAAAAAAAAAAAAAAGATAATATCAGCATTTATTGAAGATCAGTGTCAGGATCTATTATGTCATTAGAATTTATAGAGCAGTACTAATCTAATTTTGTAATTTCTTTGAGGATTAGCTATAATGCATTTTAAATGATAAGGGTTATATTTGCTTATCCTGAGGTGTAGGAGATGCACAATAAATGATAATTCTTTATCTTTACTGGCTTCTGATGACCTGGTTCCAGACTGTGATGGTGACTTTTTCTCTTTTGGTATCATTATGATCCCTCCAATTAAATGTTGGTGATTGGCAGCCTGTGGTATGCTGACACTTGGTGGCAGAGGAACCTTCCGGGGGCTGCTGCCTCCTTTGATGCAGCATTGGCAGTCTTTGCTTTACTGCTTCTCATATAAGGAGGAGCCATGCATTTTTTTTCTGCTCAGAATCTGCAATCAGCCCTTCTCCTAAATTGCCTGAAGCAGGCTTATTTTAATTTGGAAAGTCTTTAAATCACAATTAAATTTGTACTTTATCATATTCCTGCTGAAGTGCAAATTTTGATTATTGGCTTTCAAAATTTTGTTACTGGGAGTAGTGGCAATTTAGCACCCCTCACTTTTTTTCCCCCCAGTATTTTGAACTGGTCTCACTGTGTCGTGCAGGTTGGGCTTGAACTCTCTGTGAGCCTCCTTCCTCCTGTGCCACCACATCTGCGTCTTTCTCCCCTTGTACACTTAGTTAGGTCCTCCTCATCCCTTTTCTCAGTAATACTGTATTCTACTGTGTTCTCACTTGGTTGTTTTGTGCTGTGGATCACCCTGTGACCTGTAGTCCCTGGGGTGGTGTGGAGCCTTTGTGTGTAAGTGTTGCTTACCCCAAATCAGATGCCTCTCTCTGCAGCTTACCAGCCATCTATTCTGGACCATTCTAATTTTGGTTTTTCTTTTGCCTGTCCTCCACCATACAGTATAACTATTTTATGTACCTTTATGACAAAATCAATGCATATTTTATTTGTTCTTCTTTCTCAAAGTGAGAGCACATCAAGTATCTTATTTAATATCTACACCTGCTCTGACAAGACCATTGGGTCTGTATTAATAGTTTCATTTCATGAATGAAGAAAATTGAAACCCAGATGGCTTAATGGATGTTAGGGCCTACCATTAGGAAATGACAGATTAATGAGCAGCTGCAATGATAATTTAGAGCTGCAGAGTGTTTTCACTAGGTTTTGCTGACTACTGTAAATCAAGGTAGTCCCTTGTGCAACATATTTCGAAGCCCTCTTGAGTCAAGACAGTCTCAGAGGGCTTTCCAGAGCAATATGTGCCCTCATATGGTGAGCTTTGACTGTGGATTATGGTTTTATGATTTCTAATGCTGTGAATGGAGCTTGGCAGGGACTGCGCATGCTCCCTTTATTGGGTTCTACAGTCTTGGGAAACAATGTATATACTGCAAGGTAGTTTTAATTTCCCCGAGGTTTTTAGGTCACCTGGAGAGGGAGTAATGTTAGGGAAAAGAAATTAAAGAAAATGTCATCACCATACAGAAGAAGAAATGCTAAGCAAAATGTAAGCAAAATGGATTCTTTTCTTTTAATTTTTTTTTTTTTTTCTTTTTTTGTGGAACCGGAGATTGAACTCAGGCCCTTGCCTGAGAAGCGCTTATTCTATCTCCCTGGCCCCTCTTTTAAAAATTTTAAATAGTAATTTTTTTAAAAATGCAGAATTAAATACTTAAAAAACTTGCTTTTTACTTTTTAGGAAAGTGATGCAGTGCTCTTAAGGACTATAGTCACAATCCATGTCAGGCAGCACAAGTATGAGATGATTATAAGATTATTTTGTCAGTAAGCTTAGTATTTCTGATTTAGTTTTTCAAAAAATTAATATGGGGGCTGGGGAAATGGCTCAGTAGAATAAGCGCTTGCCTGCACAAGGGCCTGAGTTCAAAACCCCAGTTCCACCAAAAAAAAAAAAAAAAAAAAAAAAAAAAAAAAGAAAAAAGAAAAGAAAAGAAAAAGAAAAAGAAAAGAAAATTAATATGGGTAGTGGTGTAGCATAGTGATAACGCATCTCTGTAACCTGTGCAAGGGCCTGGGTTTTAGCCCCAGAAATATACACACCCCAAAGTAACTTTTGCAAACAGTGACAAAAAGAGATAGAGTAAGCAGGCCTTTCCTGATACAAAACGATCAAAGATGTTTTCCCCAGCAATTATGTATTTTTTATTGATTTTCATGTTTTTTTTTCTTTTTTTTTTTTTTTTTGCGGTGTATGTGTGTACTGGGAATTGAACCCAAGACCTTAACAATTCTAAGTATACACTACCACAGAGCCATCTTCTAGCTCCCGGTGATCATATTCTCTGTAATAATTTCACTGTCTTTATTTCTATGCCAAACATGAATTTGAGGTTATATAACTTCAGAGAATGGGCATTGCTCAAATATAACATTCTGGTATATAAAGAGCGTCTTATAAGGGCTGGCCAGATAGCTCAGCATATTAAAGTGCTTGCTTAGGCAGATGCAGGGACCAAGGTTTGATCCCTGACATGCTGTGCTGGCCCTGTCCCTGGGGCACACTGAGACAGTGATTGAGATTGGCTGTGGTGGTGCACCCCTGTAATCCCAGTGCTTGGGAGGCTGAAAACAGGAGTCAAGTCTGTGTAGTAAGACCCTGTAGACCCTGTGCTAAATACATTAGAAAAAGAAAAAAGGAGAGCATCTTATGATTTTTTACTTTAATCCAAAAATTACTATATGTGCTTGAGATTTTGGCCTTTTGATTTGCACCCTTTTTTTCTTGTTTGCTCTTTGAAATAGCATCTTGGAAATGATTATTACTGCAAATTTTGTCTTAAGTGTGGAGGATGCTAAATTGCCAACATCTTCATATACTTGGCTCTGTGTTCTGGAGGAAGACTTTCCTGAATTCCAGCTTTCCCAAGTGGAAAATAGCTAACACCAGAGCCACTTAAGGAATTGGTTGAGGTATTGCTACTTATAATTGAATCCGTATGCTTTAGAAAGTTCATGCCCAAACTAGTAGGACTTCACTTTATCACATCACAAATATCACATCTTGTTGGGTTTTTAATCAGTTGAATTACAGAGAAATGTAACACAGGTTCTCCATGAAAAATAAGTAGGGACTATAACATTAAACCTGCCCACATAGCCCTGCTGTATTTACTTAATCAAATGAACTGTAATTCAAAAGAGATGGGTTAAATTATTACCAATTTTTGAAAGTTTAGTTCAATTTTAGGTGATTGCCCTAGAAAAAACGATAGGAAAGTTACAGTTTTGGAATACCATGTATGCATGTTTTACAAGAAAACATAATTGTAGTTCCTACTTAAGCTTACCTAAAAGGTTAGAAGTTGTGAACTTTGTAGTCTTATTTTCAAATGAAATAAATGTTTTCTGGAAATGTAGAATATTGTAGTAATTTTCTGGACCCATTTTCTTTGATGTCTGCTTTCTGAGCCTACAAAATATTTTAGGAATACTAAGCCGAAATTTTTTTTTTCCCTCTTGTTTATCATGTCCTTTGGAAGCTTTAAAAGTTTCCTACTGCTTTCGTGATTGGGGTTTTCATTAAAAGGATGTGTGGTTTATTGAGCACCTTTTGATATAGGCCCTGTTTCACAGACCATGTAAGACAGATACCATTGTTGAATTTGGTCTTGTTTCAAATTTAAAATGAAAATTAGAGAGCTGTAGGGAGAAAGAAATTGAAAATGTTATCATAATACATTAAAATAATCAGATGTTATTTGAAACATACTTTGCCAAATATTCTTGACATGGAATGAAATTGATTACTTCTGTAGCGGGTGTATGTTGAGAGGCCATGTATTCTGTTAGGAGCAGACATGGTAGACGAGGCCCCAGGGACTGAGTACTTGGAAGAGGCCTTCACCTGTGCAGCCTAAAGACATTTGTCCTTCACACTTTCTGGTGGGTGCCTGTGGACACCATTAGAAAGTGAACAGAGCCACTTTAGGCAGGAATCACATGCTGTGAAAGGGAACTACATGAATTATGCCGGAGCACGGTGGCTGAAGCATTCCGGGGCTGCATCCAGAGATGAGTGGCCAGGAGAGGGCTGCCTCTGCCTGTGTCTTCTTGTTGCTCTGTGGCTTTGGTGAGCCAGCCGTTCCCCAAGATTCCTGCCAGTAGCCTTTGTGTTTCATTGGTCATGTGTTACTATGCTGTGTGTTGAGGCTGTCTGTCCAGGCATCACTGGGTGCGAATCTGTCGTGTTTGCAAGTGCCTGTGCTGCTTTGCTTTCCTTGGCTTGTGATGGTAACACTTGCTGTGTGCTGAGCTCGGGGAGCCCCTCCTCTTACCTGAAATAGCTTGAGCCACGGAGGCATTGTGGCAAATCATGTAAATCGTGTGCAAATAACCCCAAAGTAGATTTCTTCCACAGTTTTTAAATTATTCCACTGTGCCCTTTTTAATGACAACCTTTTTCTTTTTAAATTTCAGATTTTAATAAATGGACACATTTGATGTTGCTAAGTATAAACAACAAAGGCAGAAGTTTTCCAGAGTGTGCGCTCTTAGTTGCTTGTGCATGTGTGTGATAAGATGCACTGAATGCCAGACTGAAGTGTGACTTTGCTCTTGTCCCGCACCTGCTGCTCTCGGATGTCCAATGTGGTGCTGCTGTGGTGCTGAGAGCTGTCCGCAGTGCAGGACTGCACCCCCTAGAGGGCAAGGGCGCACCAGCTACCAGTTCAGAGACTCCCCAGAGCTGGAGGACAGCAAACTGTGAGCTCTGGAAGGGATTACTGTGCCTTGTTCTGTGTCCCAGGTTCTGATTTCCTTAACAAGTGACATCTACCTCCCATACACATTAATTCCTGGTCCACTGTGGTACTCTCAATCCTGTTATCTTGCCATACAGTCATTCAAAATAAGAAAATTACCCAGAATGTCTCTGTTATAGCCTAGCTTTAAATATTGCCATTATTTAAAATAAAAAACTATCTGTTTTTAAACTCCAGAGCTTTAGGAAGTAATGCGAGTGGTAGAATATCTTTTAAGAAGTCTGGGTATCGAGTTGTTGACCTGCCCAACAGGATCTTGATTTCCTTTCCTTGTGTGTGGTGTTTGCTGTGAGGGCTGCACTGGGACGGCTTGGGAGAGGAAGCCACATTGCTGGTGCACAGGCAGTGGGCGTGGTATCTAAGCTGAGCCTGGGACAGTTTAGTTAGTGAGATCCCTGCTTGTGTCGCTGGGAGGGGCCCAGGTTAGTATCTGTGCCAGAAGCCAGTCATTTGGTTGTGACCTGTGCTACTGAAAACTTTAGACTGCTTCATTCCAGGATACCCCATGTGCCACCCCCCACACCCATGTAACCATGCCCAGGTTACCCCCTCATTCCAAGGATGGAAGGATGGTAGGGTGCTGATGCTGTAGTTCTGAGTGGATGTTTTATAGTTATTCTTAACCTTTTTCTTTTGTACTGAGGGTGAATCAGGGCCCTTTCCATGGAGCTATGAATCCAGCTTTACCCACTTACTTCCCTCTCCCGCTCTGTCTCCTCCTCCCTCTCTCCCTCCCCCTCTCTTCCTTCTCCCCTTCCCTTTCTCCCTCCCCCTCCCCTTCCCTTTTTCCCTCCCCTCCCCCTCCCCTCCCTCTCCCCCTCCCTCTCTCCCTCCTCCCCTTTTGAGGAATAGTCTCATTAAGTTGTCAAGTTGTCCAGTAGCCTGGGCTTGAATTCTCCTTCCTCAGCCTCCCAGTGTTGTGACTGAGGGTACTTGCTATAATATTTAGCTTCATAGTTCACTTGCTTGCTTTCTTTTCTTCTCTTTTCCTTTCCTTTCCTTTTCCTCTCTCTCTCTCTCTCTCTCTCTCTCTCTCTCTCTCTCTCTCTGTTTTTCTTTCTTTCTTTGGTGCAGGGTCTCACTATGTTCTCGGACTCGTAATGATCCTTCTGTTTTCAGCCTCCCCAGTATGGGGATTACAGGCTTGTACCACCTCGCCCAGACTTGGTCACCAGCTCAGCATACTTGGGGGCGGGGCTGGCATGGCATGTAGTGCCAGGGATTGAGCCCCAGTTCCTACACTTGCCTAAGCAGGTCTTAGTCCACTGAGCTATCTCACTGGCTCAGCTTCATAGTTTACTTGGTGTAGTGCACAGTACAGGCTTTAGAATTCAGTGAGTTATTTAACAATAATACACAGATTTTACTTGAAGAAAATAGTAAAAAATGATCTTTCTAAAATTGTGGCTTCTCAAATTACCACATTTTGAGCATGCTATTTTCTAAAGTTCTTTTATTTCCCTTTGGGTATTTCAGCTACACTGAGCTCTTCCAAGACCTGACTGCCATAAATCTGAGAGGAAGTGTTTTGATTAATCATGTAGGCAGTTCCCACTAAACATCTGAGATGTCTGGGCCACCATCACTGCCTGCTGTTTGTGGCCCTGTGAAGCTGTAGGGATTGTGTGCACGTTCTGGCTGTGACACTGTGTGGTTCCCATGTGCCTACAAGGTGTGCTGCTTGGGGACTGGGTGCCGTAGCTATGTTTTAAGCTGTGCAGATTGTCTGTTGTTTATTCTTAGGTGAGTTGCTTAGCCTTTCTTTGCAACAGTGTTGTCATCTCTAGCTTCTGGGTGCTCGCATACAGATAAATGAACCACAGTGTCTGGCTGTGATGCTGCTGGAAATACACAGGCCTGTTGAAAATGGTGGGTGAGACTACTTGAGAAAAACGTCTCGGTTTTCCTATGCAGAGCAGCTGATTTGTGTAGGCCCTTTGGGCCTTGAGACAGTCCAAGCCTTCCCAGGAGAACCTCCACAGGGGCAGGTTGTGATCTCCAAAGGAGCAGAGGGATCAAGTGCAGACCTGCTTTACTTTTATAACCCAAGAGAGATCATTGCTCTTAAGGATGATATGGGTTCCTGCAGCAAATACTTACTGAGCATCTGCCATGTGCTGGGAACAGAATGGTTCTAGGAACAGTGCATAAAGCTAGTAGACAACCAAATCTGATACAAGTGTTATAAGTCTGACTGCAGTTCTAAACTCTGGCATTATAAGGCCAGTGTTTTGTTTTCATAGTGACACCAAGGACCAGCTGTTACTGTTCTCCTTGTCTTCCCTATATACATAAGCCCTATAAGATTTGAAAGTAGCTCGTCCAAGTAGGAAGATGACGGTTCCAGCTTCACAAGCAGTTGCTGTAACTTGCGAGCCTGAGCTCTGGGCTATGACTGTCCGAGGAAGCATTCGTGGGCTTCCTGGGGAAGCCGTGAGACTTGCTGCCATTCCTTGACCCTTGCTGCATGTTATGCAGATGTGATGTCTAGAGCTTTGACAGCACTTTCATGATAGTAAGAATGTAGACCCCTGATGATTGCTAAGCCAGCGGTAACAGGACCACACTGGTCACAAGAGCGTTTTCTTGCGTTGTGAGTTCCAGTTCCAACTTAACCTGCAGCCCCCGCTGTTATGGGCATCTCCAACCTTGCAGCAGTTCAGGTTGCAGTAAGAAAATCCACAGACTGAGGAGTATCTGATGTACTGTTCCTAAACAAATACACTTGGAAATCTTCTAAAGCAGTGCTTCTCGAAATGTGCTCCCTGGATCAGCAGCATTTACTTCAGCCAGGCTTAGTGAATCCAAGTGTGGAAGGAAACTTTGTGTTAGTCTAGTGAGTGATGTGGACATGCTGAAGTTTAAGATCCAGTTCTGTGGGGCTGGGCATGTAAGTCAGTGAGGCCCTGGGTTCTATTTCCAGTGCCACAAAAACAGAACAGAAAATAAAACAAAGCAGGGCTAAATGATCCTGTATGCCTTGCCATTCAAGGGAAAGGAGTTTGACCAGGTGACAGTGGGTGGGTAAGGTTTGAAGTTGTTGAAAATGACCTCTCAAACTCTGTTCTAGTTGCTTTCCCTTGTTTAGACTGAAGGGACAAATGAGCCCTTTAGAAAGCTCATACCTTCAGGCTCAATTACGTGGACCTGCCAGGGAAGGCGGTGGGGTGACAACTGCTCAGGCCCTGATATTGTCAGGCACTCCACACAGAGGCCTCTAGTATTTTTTTTTTTTTTTTAACATTTGAATTTTTTTTTCCATTCAGAATGACAATTTATTTTTTAACAAAACAAGTATTTTCACTGCATAAAATTAATTGCTCATATTTTGGTATTCAGTTCAATTTATGAAAATATATGTGATAGGAAAAAGTATAATATCCAGAGAATATACTAAAGATCGAAGACTTACCTCTCAAAAATGTTGTACTAGTATCAACAGAGTAGTTCCATTATCTATCTAAGATAAAAATAATTCATGTATATACATTCTAGAGTCCTAGTATTACAGGAAAAAAAAATCTCTGCTTGAGTGGCAAAACTGAGTTCATATTTGGCTATCTGTGTTTTCTGAACCACTGCCAAACCATTTAATCAAAATGAGGACAAATTGCTTGAGAAAAACAGCCTACTTAAATTGATGTGTGACGCAACCAAATGCATGTGAAGTGTTCACTCTATTAAGGGAGTTAATGTCATTATCAAAACCTCTCACAGAGAATTACACAAAACAAAGAAGCAAACAGACCAGCACCCAAAGTGTCACACTGAGCAGTGGAAGGAGTCAGCCACGAATTGCTCCCAGTGGGGACAAATCCAGGAATGGGGAGCAGGGAAGCACTGGGGTAGAAGTGCCAGCTGAAAACCTGCCTGGGGAGATCTACTCCTCTTGGGGAATATTCTGGTTGGAATTGGAAGCGAGTGGAAGGTGTTAACTAGGGGAGCACTGATCTGACCTGTGGTTGAACCAACTTTTAGTGACTGCTGCACAAATGGGGGACTGTTGAGGACAAGGTTACAGCAGTTAGGGTGCTGCTAGAAGTTATGTAGAGGTCATGGCGAGAAGGAGTAAGGTATGAGATGTATATTTCAGAGGTAGAATGTGAGGGATTCACTACGGGGTTGGACTTTTCAGGATGGGGTTTCAGGTGCAAGCAGTGGTGATTCAGGCAGAGAAAGAATAGTGTTAGAATTTATGACCACAGGCCTTAAGTTGATAGGCCACTTCTGCCAGTGAGGCTTTAGCCAGGCTGTGCTAGATCCTGAACTCCCTCTGTTCTAAGATGGTAACATTAACATCTGCCTTGAGGGTTGCTGGGAGAATCACTGACATTCCTCTCTTAACGACCTATTTAACTACTGTTTGGACTTGCAGTCCTATGCTCTGACTTTTGACCCATCTTTTTTTTTTTTTTCCTCTGTACAATTCCATACATCTGGTTTTTAGAGCCTCCATGTCTTTTTCTGGTACAGTAAACCTTGTTTATGTAGTACTGTAATTTTTGCTGATTCTACTGTATAGTACAACTGTAGTTTTGTGTTCTGTTATACAGTAAGAGTTATGCAAATAAAAGCCAAGTCATCAAATTGGGCTTTACTTTGACCATTTCTTTGTTCTGAATATTGTAATGTACATACTACATGCAATTTCTCATTTTGTGACCTATTCATTTAAGTATCTAGTCACAGGAAAGAACTGGGTCATTAAATGAAGCATGTCTATAAATATAAAAGTATGTTAAAGTGTTTAGAACAATATATAGAAGCTAGTAAATACTCAATATGAATTATTACTTTTTTCCTTTGTTAATTTTATATAAAAAATTGGAGGAGTTGGAGGTATAGCTCAATGGTAGAACATATGCTTACCATTGTGAGACCCTGGGTTTAATTCTTAGTATCAAAAGAAAAAAAAAAAAAAAAAAGAAAAAACCCAAACATTTTTTTTTAATTTTTATTTTTTATTTAATTCTATTCTATTTCTATTCTATTCTATTCTATTCTATTCTATTCTATTCTATTCTATTCTATTCTATTTTCTATTTTGGCAGAACCGGGGATTGAACTCAGATCCTTGCATTTGCCAGTCAAGCGCTTATCCTACTGAGCCATCTCCCTGGCCCCAAACATTTTTATATTAGAAAAAAATTATTCATTAAATCACACATACTATTGAATGATTTTTGTTATAGAAACAAATGGTGAACATAGGTTTAAGCCCTATGATAATTTTTGTAAGTAAAAGATAACTTTTATATAAAAAAGATGTGTCTTTTTTACAGCCAGTGCCCCAACACAAGCAGAGAATTTGTTACCTTTTGGCAGTAAAATAAGAAGGTAGATGATGTGCTTTTCTCACTTGTTCCATAACCAGTAGTAGTAAAGGTAACCTGTCTACTGGGGTCATGCTGTCTAGTGAAACTTCTACAATGATGAAAATGTTGTGTGCCTAGAATAGCAGCCGTAGGCCTCATGTAGCTATGAAGTGCTTGAAATCTGACTAATATGACCAAATAATTGAACTTTTAATATCATTTAATTTAAATTAGTTTAAATTGCCCCTTGTGGCTAGTGACTATTGTGTTGGATAGTGTGGCCACAGCAAATAGCTTCTGTATGGCAAAAGCAGTCCCGGGCAACCAGAGCAAAGCCTGAGGCATCACAATACCTGACTTCAAATTATCCTGCAAAGTGACAGTGATACAAACAGCATGACATTGGCACAAAGACAGACATGTGGGTCAGTGGAACAGACTAGAAGATGCAGAACCATCCCAGACGCAGTCAGCTTTTTGATCTTTGATGAAAAGGCCCTAAACATATTGGTAGAAAGATAGCTTCTCTAGCAAATGGTGCTAGGAAAACTGGCTGTCCATGTTTAGAAGATTGAAGCTGAACCTGTATCACTCGCCATGTGCTACACTAAAACCAAAATGGAAAAGACCAATGTATTAAAACAGAAACAACCTACTGGAGGATAAAAATATGTAAAACTTTTGAAGTCACTGGTGCAGGCAAGGACGTTCTGAACAGAACTCTAGTCACACAAAAAATAACAGCAATAACCAGTCAATGGGATCCTATCAAATTAAAAAGCTTTTGCACTGTTTTTGGGAGTGTAGACTGGTACATCCTCTGTGGAAATCAGTGTGGAGATTCCTCAAAAAACTAGGATTACAAGTCCCATTTGATGCAGCTGTTCCCCATCTAGGTGTTTTTCCAGAAGAATTGAAAGCATCATACTACAGCAGTAGCTGTGTACTCATTTTTATAGCAGCACAATTTGTCATAGCTGAATTTTGGAAACATCTGGGGAATGGATAAATACATATTTAGGGATCTGTCCATTCTGTGTTTTCCATCCAATTAGAGTATTGATGAGCTGCTGAATTTCCACAGGCTCTGTAGTAATTTCACCCTTTTCATTCCTTCTTGCTTGAATTTGAGGTTTTTATTTTTCTTTTTTGATGAGGTTGGCTAGAGGGTTATCAGTTTTATTTAATCTTTCAAAAAAACCAACTCTTTGACTCATTAATTTGTTGTATTGTTTTCTGTGTCTCAACTGCTCTGACTTTTATAATTTCTTCCTTTCTTTGAGCTTTGTGCTTGACTTGCTCTTTTTCTAGAAGCTTGAGGTGCAACATTAGGGTATTTATTTGTTCTTTTTCTGTTTTCCTGATGTAAGAGTTTACCACTATATAAATTTCTCTCTGAGAACTGCTTTTGTTATGTCCCACAAATTCTGGTAAGTTGTATTTGAATTTTTGTTTGATGGTAGGTATTGTTTCTTTTTCTTTTTCTTTTTTTAAAAAATGTATTTAGGACAGAGTCTACAGGGTCTCACTATGTAGATTGGGCTCAGTGATTCTCCTTTTTTCAGCCTCCCAAGAGCTGGGATTACAGATGTGTGCCACCACACCCAGTCTCAATCTCTGTCTCAGCGTGCCTCCGGGGCAGGGCTGGCATGGCAGGCCAGGAATCGAACCCCCAGCCCCTGTGTCTGCCTAAGCATGTGCTTTAATCCACTGAGCTATCTGGCCCTTCATGGTAGATATTGTTTAATTTCATCTGTGACCTACTGGTTGTTCAGGAGAGTTTTCCATGTATTTATGGAGTTTTTACAGTTTCTTTTGTCATTAATTTCTAGTTTCATTTCACTATGATCAGATAATATTCATAGGATAATTTCATTTCCTTATATTTACTAAGCGTGTTCTATGGATAGGTCTGCTTTAGAGAACATCCCATATGCAGCTGAAAAGAATGTGTATTCAGATATTATTGGGTGGAATGGTCTCTAAACACCTACTAAGACCATTGTGTTTTTAATACAATGGAGTATTACTCAGCTATCTAGAAAGATAAACTTGAGGCTTTTATAGATAAATGGATGCAACTAGAGACCATACTCATAAGTGAAATAAATCAGACCCACATGTGTAAACATCATATTGTCTCTCTAGTGTAAGAAAATGAAAGAGTAAATAAAATCTGAAAAGTACATAGCTTTTGTAAGGGAAAGAAAATTTTTTTTGTTAGCTAATGAGCTATGTTTTAATTTTAAGTTGCATTCTCCCAAACTTAATCCCAAACTTTATTAATTTTATTGAGAAACAAATAGCAATGAGAGAGTTTCAAAACTGATTAATAGGACAGTTTCAATAATACATTTCATATTGTTGTCTTTGTAGTGGTTATTCATAATACAAGATGCAGACATGATATCCTGTGCAAACACTATTAGTACAAATCTTTCTTCTCATTGAATTAAGAGAAAGTAGCTGTGTATCTATCCTATCTATTTTGTATATACAGATACAAAATGGTCCTTCATTTGTATCCCCTTTTTTTGTTTAGTTTTATCAGAGATGGGTATTCCATTGCCATTTAAATATTGCAGGTGCATGAATTCAGCAAAATAATCCAATATAGTCCAGTAGTCCATAATAGTAGTGGGTTTTCAGTAGGACTGGCAATGTCAGAAGTTGTTGACTTGAGCCTTTTACAGCTCAGCATATTAATATGGCTTTACTTTTGTTTTTGGTGGAACCAGGGATTGAACTCAGGCCCTTGCGCTTGCCAGGGAAGCGATTATTCCACTGAGCCATCTCCCTGGCCCCATGGTTTTACTTTTTATATCTCGTTTTTATGCTTTTTTGCTGGGCTAAGACCAAGATAAAGCAAGACCTATATAACAAGAAATAGAACTTTTGTATCTGACAAGGTCAGTCAAATCCCCTCAGGATTTATACTGCACTTTGTAGATCCTTTGTCAATGTCAGCCATGTGGATGAGTCACGGCCATTGCTTGGCCATTGTGCTCTCTGTGAAAGCCAGAGAGAATGTTTTCTCTCCATGTGACTCTCCTTAGGCACACTCTGCATCATTGATCACTTTCCTGTGTGGCCCCATAATCTCCTTGATCAGAAAATTTGGGACACAACTGAGTTATAGGATGTTACAAGACAGATTCTCCTCTGTCCTGAGTCCTCACTGACCTTGGAAGGCTAGGGCCAAAATGTTGACTGTCCTTGCAGCCCTTCTTTTTCTCTGATTTTTGGTCTGCAAACTGAAGTTGCTAAAGGGGAAAGAAATTGCTCAAAAGGAATGAACAATTGGGATGAGGGAAAGGAGAAAAGAAAGAAAAAGGAAGGGGAAACTTATCATGTATGTATATACACAGAATAGCTAAGATTATTGTTAATTTCGGTTTTTTTAAGGAACCAATTAATGGTTAAAATTTGTATTTTGACCAATTTTATATGCCTATATCTGATAATCTGAGCAACTACTTTGAAGACAACAATGTGCAGTATGACAACCATTGTTGAACATCTATCATCTTGGTTTTTATTTTTGAAATAGTGTATCATTTCTAATATCTTATATATTTTTTTATTCTCTTTAAAATAAAAATATAAAACAGTATCTATATATAATTGAATACTACTTATTGTAAAGAAGGGTAAATTTTTACATTTGTAGGAAAATGGATATGCCTTGAAAACATAATGTTAAGTGAAATAAATTAGACATGCAAGCTTAAATGTTGTTTGATTTATCTCATTTGAGTAATCCAAAGCATAAATAAAGAACAAAATAAAATATTGCTAAAAGGAAATAGGGAGATATGTGTTTTGTAAGTGGGAAGGGGACAGAGTCTGAGTGGGAGGGGAGATAAAGGGCCATAAGTTTAAAGTGTGTCATGTACATGATGGACTGACTCCTCACAATGAATGTAATCTTTATATATTTCAACCATGAACTAAAAATAAAGTAGTGAAAATGGAGAAAGGGATCTAAAGAGGATGGAAGTAGGTGGAGCGAGGAAGAGAAATAAAAGGAATCAAGATATGCTAAGTATGTGTACCTACTTTCTAGGATGAGTGTAAACATTTAATTCCAACATCCACTAATAACAAAATAAACCCACAAGTCAGCCTTTTGAAGAAAGACAGAAAGAAAAAGAAAAAGAAACAAAGAAAGAAAAAAAAAAGAAAAAGAAAGAAAAAGCAGCTTCTGTAAATGCACAGACTGTGTCTTGTTACTGGCCCTAAATACATAAAATAGTTCTGAGCACAGAAACTGTATTTAATATTATTCTTGAGTGAATGAAAAGATGTCCTTTCAAGCTTAGGATTTGCAAGGGAAAGATAAACAATTTCTGTTTTATTGAAGCATTACAGTAACAAAGGGATGAGAGAGCACTGACCATGATTTGGGAGAGAAAAGGAGACTGGTGATAGTGCCGGGGAGCTGAAGAGCACCTCCTGACACAGCAGTCACCTCCATTTATGTGGGGGTCCGTGACACATGCCTGTAACACTAGCACTCCATGAGGCTGAGGCAGGAAGATCACAAGTTGGAGCCTAGCCTGGGTTTTGGTGGGATTTGTCTCAGAAAATAAAAAGGGCTTCTGATTAGCTCAAAGTGGAGGACAAAGGCCCTGGATTTAATCCCCAGTGCTAAAAGGGACAAAAAAGCTAACAGAAAGATGGCTAGTTGACACAGCTCTGCTGATAGCTACTCAAGGCATGATCTATCCTGGCACTGACAGAAAATGTGAAAAACCTGTCAAAACAAGTACAGCCTAAATAAAGTATTCACTTTGTAGCTGCCTCAGACAAATTTCTGTAAGAATCCAAGTCACTCAAATTAAGGAAGTATTGAAGGTGGTTTGTTCAAAGCTATGTCAGCTTAGCTTCTAGGGCACTTACACTGTTCCTCCTTCCTGCCCCTTAAAGGTTAAAGGCTGTCTGTTGATCCACAGTGATTTTATCATAATGATAATTGCGTATGAAAGTGTTTGGCTTCCTATGAAGTTAGGTGGTCATTTGAAGTCCTCAAGGCTCTGCTTCACAAGATAGCTTTCGATCAAAACACCCGACCAACCAAGAAAACATGGCAGAGCCAGTGGGATCAGTGTAAGACATGTACGACTTTGTGGTGTGCAAGTTGGAAATTATTTGAAAAATACAGTTCATTTTAAAGTTACCCATGTTCTCCAAATCATCGCAGAAAATATTGTTTTAAAAGTCATTTTAAAAAAGTCTTGACACATAAAACAAAAATTGTGGCCTTAATGTCATAACAGTATTCACACTGGGCTTTCACAGTGGGCCTACTGTACTGTGTCTAAAGGAACTTGGCATTTTGTCCGGGAATAAGTCAATAACAGGAACTCAATCATAAATGCCCTGGTTTCCTGCTAGTACAGGACTCTCAGCTTCTGACTTGCACTAGGCACCAGTTAAATAACAGCTGGCAGCAAAGCCTGACAGGGGAGGCGGCATTATTTTTAAATTGGGGAATTGTTTTTCAAAAATTTCTTTTCTTACATAATTCTTTTCCAATTTTACCATCATTACTCATTTTAGAATTGAATAAATGTCTTCAAAGTGACAGAAAAAACTACATTGAATCAATAAATGTTAACTTCCTCTACCCCCAGTATCCTCCAGTGACCTGAAAAAATTGTAGTACATAAGCACCAGCCTTTTATTAATTGGACAAGCCTTCAAAAATGAGGAAAAGTAATTTATGTTGGCGATTTGATTAACAGGCTTCCTAGGAACACACATTCCTATAAAGTTAACAAGTATGAGCCATTCAAGACACACCAAGAAAAGTTCTTAGAAATCTTTCAAATGAAAGTAGGGCAGGGTACTGGGGGCAGAAGCAGCGTACAGCCCCTATCCAGGCGCCTTTGTGACTGGACTCGGGTGACTTTCTGCAGACCCTGTGGAGCGCGAGAGGTCAGTAGCATGCCTCCCCAGCCTGGACCCAGTCTGTTTCCTCTGCTGCAGCCATGGTTTAGTGTGGTCCAGATCCAAGGCCCAGCTCATCTTTTCTAGAGCAGGAGGGGTTTGCACAGAGCGAGGCAGCATGGTGTGTGCTTGGCACTATATTGCCAGACTTTCTTCTCCTCTGGGGCCTCCCTTTCTGTGCGGTCTGAGTCTCAGCTGCCTCGACTGTTCCCAGCTGATCCAGTTTCCATCAATTCAATTCATTCCTTCCCAGATGGAGGCAGAGAGGACTGACAAGTGGTTGACACAATATTTGAGTTGAAACCTGACTCCAAGCACATTGATGTCAGAGAAAATTGTGTCTAAAGATGGGGAGACAGAGGAAGAGAAATTGAGAACCTGTCAGTGATAATCATGACTGCTAAATCCACACCTGAGTCATCTAGAGCCATAATATGATTATTTATTATAAGGTTGTATATGTGCTAACAACACTGACTGGCTGAGATAGCACTGGAAATTGCGCTGCACCTCCTGGTACACCCTCTTCCTCAGGGTACACTCGGATCGTTTCATCTCCATCCCAGCTGTGCAGGAGCTTCTTGTGTCGCTGCAATAAGCCTCTGCCTTCTGTGGTCTGCTGAAAGCTTCTGCCTATTGCTTCTGTTGCCACACTTTCTCCCATTTTCCCTTGCTGGCCTCAGCCACAGGGGCGTCTCACTTTCCTGGGATCTGCACGCATGCCATGGTCTGCTTGGCCTGCTCGCTCCCTTCATGTCTCTGGAAGGCTTCTCACAGTCTGCTCTGCACACTCCCTCAACTACCTTGTTTTTCTCTCCAGTGCTTTTTATCACTTGGCACCTGTCTGTCGCCTCCTGTCATGCATGAGCTGCTAAGTACTGGAACTTTGACGTTTTTACTGCTGGAATCCCCACCGCCTAGAATGGCATCTGCTATACCGTAGACATGCAGTAAATACTTGTTTAATGAAAGAACAAGCATGTTATAGAGCTGTTTGTGCCTGGGCAGGGTGTCCAGAGGACAGTGTTCGTATGTGTATGACATACAATCTAATGTTTCTAGAATATTGTCTTCTATATGACTTGGGGTTTTACCCTTTATCTTTTGGAAATTTTAATTCTTTGACTCTGCATTTAATTCATTTGACAAGTATTCCTTGTATCTGCTCTGCATGTGGTACTATTTCTAGATGTTGCTGAAATGTAATAACCAGGTAGTCCTTCTGTTAAGGAGTTTATCATTGAATGAAGAAAACTAGAATGAAGATAATTTCTATAAATTACATATACAATGGTAATAATTTTGGGAACAGAGATTGAACTGGCTTGGGGCCGGGGCATTGGTTACTAGCAAGAAGGCTTTTTATGCTGGTTTGGTTGAAATAGGGCTTCACTATGTAGTCCAGATTGGCATCACTGTGCAGCCAGCTGACCTTTAACGCTCTATCTTCCTGCCTCAGCCTCCTGAGTCAGGCACATACTACTACAGCTGGTGGTAAGAAGGCTCTTCCTAGGCAGCAGTGGGGAACAAACCCAGAGCCTTTGGACTAAGATACATCCTGGGCCCTTTTTATTTTTTGTTTCATTAAATTGCTCAGGTAAGGTTTGAACTTTGTTCACCTCTTAGGATATGAGCTACCACACCTCATGGCAAGAAGCCTTTTTAAGGAGCCAGTAACCTGGAGGAGCTGCTTTAGGCAGTGGGAAGGGCTGGATGGAGTAGCCTGTGTTTTAGGGAGGAAAAGACGGCCAAGATGGCTGCAGAATCCACAGAGGAGAAGTAGCAAGTAGAGAAGAGAGAGGAGATTTGAGCCACCTGAGGGACAGGAAGCAAATGGGCAGGTGGCACAGGCTGAAGCTTACGTCCTACTCCAGCTGAAATAAGAAACCAGGAGGATGGTGTGTGATTTACATCTTATCAAGTTCTCTGGCTGCTGGGCAGTTATATCAGAGAATAAATTTATTTTGGATTCCTGCTAAGATCTATTTTAGTATAGTATTTTTTATTTCCATTCATAAAACTAGATTTTTAAAGTTAAATGTGTTTAATGGAAATCTCAATTATTGAATAAATAAGCAGTTATATATGTTGTGGATTTGGAAGTTAAACTAAGTAAATTAGTCTTAATATTTTTATCATTATGACCAATAAGAAATGAGGAGTATTGGATTGTAAAGTTTGTTAGATTAAGTAAGAAATTGCATTTTCAAATATTTCAGGGTAGAAAAATGAGTAGATGTTTAGAAATTAGAGATTTGACTTTATGAATGAGGATGCTGTGATAAGCGATGATCAAGCCTGCATCCCGACTGCTCTGTGGTGGCGTGTCTGTTCCTTGCCCTTCCCATTCTTGAGTTGTGCCGGAGAGACCTCGTAGACAGCTGGAGTGAGTTCTTCGGGCTTAGAAGCTCTGCCCTTCCCATCCCAGACGCTGTAAAGTTCCAAATGCTTAGTTTTCCGGAGCTTGGTGAGAAGTCTCATGTGGTGTAAAAACTGTAATAGATTTTCTATTTTCCAGTTGCATACACTAGTCTGCCATACTGTAGAGTGGTAAAATAAACATTTTCTTACTCATGCTTTCCTTCAGCTCTACTTTTTTTTAGTGGCCCAGTTTTCCCATGTTTTATGTTTCTAATCCAGTAGTCTCTGGAACATGATGAAAGATTC
The DNA here is from genome assembly GCF_000260255.1 of Octodon degus. NCBI lineage: Eukaryota > Metazoa > Chordata > Mammalia > Rodentia > Octodontidae > Octodon > Octodon degus. The sequence continues at coordinate 17,040,031 of NW_004524599.1, forward strand.
ATATAATGTTGGACCTGCCAGTCATTGAAGAGTCCTAGCATGTTGTCACATTTTAGACAAGGAAAACAGAATGGCAGGTGTTTCGGTGAAGGAGACACAAAGTACATCAGTTCATGGCAAGACCCTCAAGGCCTCTCAGTGTTTGGGATCTATTTTGTTTCTTAACAGATACGTTTTTCCTACTGTAAGGCTAGGAGTGATGATACAAGCTATACCTGTTCACGAGGACATCCCGTCTTCAGGAATGACATGCATTTGCAGATGTATACCTCAATCTCCATGTTCAGATACTCACCCTGGTTTCTTACATGGGCACGAGTGCTGCCCCTGCTGTTGGTCCTCCTGCAGGTCACTCCCGCCCTGGCTTCTGCGGTGGCTGTTTCACTCTTCTTACCCGTGGCTCACAGTGGGGCTGCAGGCTGTGCTTGGCTTCATGGTTCAGGTGGCAAGCGGGAAGGGGGAAGCACGTGATCAACGCAGCACCTCCCTCACCACCCAGGCACCGCTACCATCTGGACCCAGGCCTCCTGACTGCGCTGTGCTGTTTCCCGGATAAAGTGTGATTTATTGGCAACACAGCTTGTTGAAGAGATGAGACTGATGGTAAGCTCTGCACCAACAGTGGCCTTTGAGGGGAACTGGTCTGTACTGCAGACCTTGTGGCAGCTCTGCCTGTGTGTCACCATGGTGGCAGTATCTGGTGCACCTGTAAGGAAATGTGTGAATTAAATCCAAGCTTCCTTGAGAGTGTTTCCAGGAAATGGGCTGCTTTAGTTTGCACTAGGGAAATGTCAAGGCCTTGCCCCAAGGTTTGGTTTGTGCACAGCAGAGCCAGAGTTTATCTAGCTGCACTGCTCCCCTGCGAAGGCAAACAGTGAAGAGCCAGGCAGGCCCTTTAAGGGAAATGGCATCATTTTTGTAGTCCCAGCCCTCTACGTGGTCAGGTTTAGCAACTTTCTTGGACCACACAGGAAGCCAGGCTGCTGGAACAGCTGGCAACAGTCTCTACCTTCCAGCCAAATGGTCTTTCCCCGAAACTGTCTACCTTCCCCGGGAAGCTGGTCTTTTAATAGCAGCCAACCCTCCATGGAAGACCTGGACAGCAGGAGGACAGAGGCCTCCTTTGAAGCCACTTTCCACTGGTGTTTCCTTGTGTGCGCTGCGAGGCCTGGGCCTCTGGGATGAGTCAGGAGCGGGTGGAGGCTGGGCAGGCAGGGAGGCCTTCTGTCCTCCCACATCTGCTGCGCCTGCCTCTAATCCCCACTGTGGTACGGTTATGGAGGGCTGAGTTCACACTGGAGTTTCTTTAAAGCAGAGTTTTTGCTGCTGCTTCATGTGCGAGGTTTTGTGTAAAAACCTAGTGAGGAAGTTATCTCTCCGAGGAAGCGAGTGGAAGATATTGATCTCCCCTATACTTTGCTAGGTAGAAAGAAGGCTTAGCTTGTGTTTGGCTTTTTTTTTTTTTTTAAACAAGTATCTATTTAAGATAAACTTTTAAATGATCATCATCTTCCTTAGAATTGCTATGTCTTTTGCCAGATATTCCTTAAATATTAGACCATTAGGTTTGAATATAAATGTAAGAAGTTATACTTTGGACATATTCTCATTTTATAAAGGTCAGAATTCCCCTTTAGAATTCTTGCAAGGGGCTTTTTATGAGTGGGGAGTCTTACTATGTTACCCGTCCTGGCATTCTCTGCCTCAGCCTCCAAGTAGCTGGGACCACAGGTATGTGCCCCATATCTGGCTGGGAGGGCCTGACTAGATATCAGAAAGTCACCACCATGAAAGTTCTGCAGCTCTCCTCTTAGTGACAGAGTGTGCCTCTAGTTTGATTTTTTTTCTGTGTTTTAAGCTGATGACTCTGAGCACCTATTACCACCTTGCTGACAGGTAAGACAGTATCCTTTAGAAGGTAAATTTATTCTGTCCTGAACTGCCCGGAACTAGGTGAGAGGTAAATAAACCACAGGCAGGCCCACAGTGTGATCTACAGTTTCTTTGTATTTGCTTTGGATTCAGCATTCAGTGTAGGTGTCAAACACTGTTGAAAAAACTTAAACCTCTGGAGACCAGTATGGTAGATTTTAAAACGCACCTTCCGTGCTTAGCTACAGTGAGCCTTTCTAAGTGCTTCTGAGTGGAGTCGTGCCTTGTGACCCACGCTGTTACTAAAGCTTGATGAATGTTAATTCTTTGGTCTTGGCCCTGAAGCAGAACATGTAGAACGTTGTGTGCAGCGTGGGCGTTTATCTGAGCAGTGAGGGAGACTGACCACTAGGTGGCTCAAAGAGGAAGCAGCAACGCTGTGCTGTGCTTCAGTCTTCGAACTGCTTTGCCCTTCAGAGGCCCAGTGACACAGCTTTTGTAAAAATGCATTTGTTCTTCACAGTCTTAAAATGCTATAGCCCAAGATTAATTCTTAAAATCGTCACTGGATGTGTTTGAGTACAAACACTATATTTTGCTTAGAGTAACATAAAACTGGACATTATTTTTGTCAATTTTTATATCTCAGTTGTTGTCTTCCGTTCATGTATTTATTTCTATACATGCTTTCTACAGTTTGGAAATTAAATTAGTGGCTGTTTTATTTTACTTTTGAAATGTAAACTGTCAGCCTGGCTTATATTGTCATATTTTGATACCTATATTCTGTAGAAAATAAAGACTCATAATAGCAGGAAATAAATGTGTAATCTTTATAGACTTATTCTTCCCACAAGCAAAATTTAAAAACCATTTTATTTTATGTCCTGAAAAGGAAATTGACTTAACATTTCCTACTTACACCAAGAGAAAAATACTAAACGGCCAACCTATTTGTTTTAGAATATACGTGCAGTGAAGTTCAAGTAAATCAGCCCTGTTACCTTTAGCAGATGAAGACATAGCACCTTTTTATTTTAAAGAGTAAAAGCAAAAACAAATAACAAAAACAAAGACAGAAACAAAGCAACATACAACAATACAAATGGTACAGAATTTCAAAACAAGAATAGAAAATTAGCAATGCTTGTTATGTTACATGTTGTTGTCAGATTTGTTGCTCAGATTACCAGATATAGGTATGCAAAGTTGATCAAGTAATTAAACATTAACTCTTCCTTTCAATAAACCTTAATTTTTTTCTTGTCCTTTTTACTTTTTATTTTTAAATATATTTTAAAGAGATTATAATAATTGGTAAGACCTTAGAAATGGTACACATTTAGAAGAACAAGATGAGAGGTATCCACCATGTGGTTTTTGTATTGCACATTGCTGTCCTCAGTGTACTTACTCAGATTACAGATCTTAGCATATGAAATTAGTCAAAGTAAAAATTCTAAACATTAACTTCTACTTTAAAAAATGATGAAAAATAGTATCACATCATCTCAGCTATCCTGTATATATACTCCCATGATATTCTCCTTCCTTTTTTTCCCCCTCTTTTCTCCTTTCTCCCATCTTCATTCTTTTTTCCATATGTTCAGTTTCTGTTTTATTAAACTGAACGTTTATCTATTGTACCTTTTGGATTTTATTCTTTCAGGTTCTTAAAATAGGCAATCCAATGTTTACACATATGGGTCTGATTTGTTTCACCTATGAGTATCACCTCTAGTTGCATCCATTTATCTATAAAGGCCTCAAGTTTATCTTTCTTTATAGCTGAGTAATGCTCCATTGTATAAATATGCCACTTCTTTTTTAATCCATTCCTGAGGTGATGGGCATTTGGGTTTTTTCCAAGAAGACATAACATCTTAAATCTGGTTTTTATGCTTGATATGTTTTTTTTTTTTTAATCACCACAAAGTCCATAGAATTAGATTCTTTTTTAACATAAGCTGAGGGCCTAAGTGAAAATAAAATATATTGTCAAAAATTTCATTTCTAGTTTCCTATTTATGTGGGTTTTTTCCCCTGTTTTTTTGCTTCAGAATTTTTAGTCATTAGTTTCAAGTAGTATCACTTCTATTACAGCAGAAAAAATAAAGATACAATTTAAATTAGTTAATTTTTCTTTGTACTAATTCTAGCTAAAGATTTTTTTGGTGAAAAATGAGATATGTTTTTAAGAACATATTTTAAAGTTATTGTGATTTTATTTACTCTTGCTAACTCCATGTAAGTATAATTACTTAAAATCAGAGTCTTTATTGGTGTTATTAAAAATAATAGTTTTTTTGTTGTTTTGTTTTTTAGTGAAGTAAAGGCTAATAATTTCAAAGACTGCTTAAGTAGAAATTGTGACTAACAGAATGGTGCTTACTGAACTTTGCTACTGTACTTGGCAGAGGTGGTGTTTCTGCGTCTAAGAGTCATGATATATGTGCAATTGGCTCTGCTAATTTTCCCCCTTTATACACAGCTAGCTAAGTGGTAACTGAGAGTCCTAAACAGTGGATCTTTGTTAAAGCCTTAATTTTTGTTGAGGAAATTGATGTGACTTTATAGAACTGTTACTGTATGTGAACTGTGTAGGGGAGGCTGTTCGGCTTTTTCCTCCTACACATAATTAAAAAAATAAAAGAACTAAAAAATTGTGTGGATATATAGCATTTTTCAGTCCTGGTTACCTCTTACTTATATTTAGCTTGGTAGAAAGAAGGAATCTATATTTTTTTCTTCATCATGTTAAGGGGATTAGAGATATAAAGCATGTTGATGGATAAAATAAGGAAATAAAATTAATAGAAAATGCTAAAACTCTTTGGTGTTATATTTTTAGCTGTAATCTTTGTATATTGAGCTTAAAGGATGTGTGTGTGTGTGTGTGTGTGTGTGTGTGCACGCACGCATGCACATGTGTGTGATTAAGAAGTATTCAGCTTGGTATTATAGTTCAGCAGTAGGATACTTGCTGGTTTGATCTCCAGCACCACACAAAGGAATGAAGGAAGAAAGAAAGGAAGGAAGGAAGGAAAAAAGAAAGAAAGAAAGGACAAGACAAGACTTGAGGAATTGACTTTGATCATGAAAAAAGAATAATGGAACATATTTTTTCCAATTTTTTACTTCTACTTTGTTACAAGTTTTCCCCAACATTTTGTGACTTTTTATAGCATTTTTTCATCCTGCCTCAGCTTGCTGCTTAATTGGTTTAGGTGGTTTGCTGTTTGAGACTACCAGGAACTGGAAAATTAAGCTCTGAATTAAGGACTCTCATGCAGAACATTAAAGGTACATTGAGCAGTGGACACCTTTCCTCCCTTGCACGCTGTGTGAACTACTGACAAGGCTGAGGTGACGACGGGCCTCCTGGGGCAAGGGAGCTGTCTCACTTGACTTGCACCACACTGAAGTGGGACAGACAGGTTTCTAAGCTTTCCTTAAGCTTCTACAATTACCGGTCTCCTTGTGGGCATTTCGTATGTATTCAGCACCCTCATGGTCTTGAAATGAAATTTGTGGGTAGCATTTCTTGTTGTTTAGTAATATACATCTTACTAGAAATCATGTGATATTCTTATTACCACAAAGCTGTATAGAGAAAGTCCTTTGTGCCGTGCCCAGACCTGGCCATGTACAGATGAGTAGGTAGGAGTGCTTGGTGATGCTGTGGATGTGTGCTGTTCAGCAAGTGCCAGTGTCACTGGAAATGGTCAGATTTGATTAAATTCAGAATAAATTCCCAATGTGTGTTGTGCAACACTTCACACCTGTGTAAAAAACTAGTTATGTTCTGTGGTAGTTACAAGCACAATTTTTACCTACATGCATTTTTATAGGCTTTGGAAAGGTTGAGGAGTGCAGGAGATCTTTGGCTGTGTAGACTGCTGGGTGCTGCAAGAGCTGTGGTATTCCTGAGCTCTACCTACTCAGTGCCCTGGGACAACCAAAGAGCCCTCAGGTATTCCCTGAGGAATAAGGCTGCCAGGCTCTGGGAGCAGGGCTTTGGGGCCAGGGTGGGGCCTGGGGCGTCATCAGCTGTGCCTGTTCAGCTGGAGAGGACCTTCTCTGTGGCAGGGTGCTGGGTGTTACAGAGGGCAGTGCAGAGGCCATGTCCTTCCCTGGAGAGAACACTTGCCGTGCAGGGCTGGAAGGTGAGGTTACCCAGGGAACAGGTGCGATTGGGGAAAAGGGGACCTGCTTTCTGCCCACCTTTCCTTCTCTTCTGTCTGTCTTTTGGAGTCTGACTCAGAAGACAGTGTTCTCAGGAAGCCCCCACTGGTATGTCCAACCCTGCCCTGAGAGGAGGTGACCTGAGCAGGCTCTTGCAAGCCTTGCAGCAGAGGTCATGGAGCCGCCACAGAACAGTGGAGCTGTGTGGCCTCGGTGAGGGACTCTGTAAAGATAGCAGTTTTGTATAGAGTGAGTGTGCAAAAGCTTGCCTTTTGCTGTTTTTAAGGAGAGAAATCAGGCAGTCAGTAGATGGAGTTAAGGTTACTTTGGTTTTTTTTTTTTTATTATTTTTTAAGATCAGAATATACTTAATGGTGGAAAGAAAGCTCCTGTTCAAAAGAAGGAAAGAGAGGGGACCTGAGTGGGTTGCCAAGGAATCTGTCTTTTCTAGGGATTTTTAAAGAGCAAAACTATGAGATGAGATGGGTCTAAGGTGGTGGAAGACATGGAAACTCACACTGAGGTGGGACACAACTATGGTCACCAATAAGATTACAAGTACAGTTGTGTAGGTAAAAATGATTAAATCAGGATCAAATGGGGAAGCGAGTCACATAGCAAGGATATTTTAATACTGAACTATCTTTGGTTTTTTATTAAAAAAAAGCATCAAACCCCCAAATTCTAATGTTTGCAGCATCATGTTTCCCTTCTATTCCTCCCTTTTCTCTGCCTCTGGTTATTCTCTTCAGAAATAAAATAGACTTCTTTGCCTTTAATAAAAATTGCAAGTTGATATGCATTACAACAAATGCTGTGAAATTTGTGTTACTTTGTTAAGTGAAACTCTTTATCACTTGAAATTTTTCTGTTTTAACACTATTTTGTATTCTCTTTAAAAAATAAAAAGTTTTGTTAAAAATAATAAATAAATAAATAAATAAATAGAATGAAATAAAAAAGTTGCAAGTTGAATGTTTTCTGTTGGCTCAGTCGCCTTCCTGAGCTTTAAGCCCTCACCTCGGAGAGGTGGACAGAGGTATGCATCATGGAAGACACTCCATAGAGATCCATGCTGAAGTTACTGTCATTTGTAAAAGGCTCCCTTCTGATTATGTGAGCTGCCTAAGGTTTCTCTGAGCCACTCACTTGAGACAAAAGAGTTGCTTGCTGCACAGTCTCAGCATACAAGCACGGAGCCAGATGTACGCTGGTCACAGAAGTTTCAGCGGAATTTGATCTTTGTGTTATAGTACTTGGTGCTTGCAGACCAACCCATTGGTTCTTCAGTGGCATATCAAACCCATTCCCCATCAACAGAGATTACAAACTGAGAAGTAATTATTTTCAGATGTGAAAGTATGTTTGCAGTCCTCCCGAGAGGTGTAGTTTCACATTCTGCAAATGCCATCAAAGTGAATGTGCTCTGGAAGTATATTCAGAACTCTGAAGCAGATTATGGATCAGAAAATGAATGCTCCAAGTATAATCTTACCTTACCGCATTTCTAGCCCTTCTGCCCTGCATTTCTTGTCTCTATCTGGCTGTTTCCCCTGAATCACACAGTAAAACAATCAAAGAACTGCAGTGCAACATCTGTACTTCTGAGTACCTGTTCCTCTTATCCACCTCTAGTTTGGTTGTCAGCTTGACTTATCCTTCTGTTAGCTATAGAGAACACTTCCTGGTCTTCCTCTCTGTCTGGGAAGTTTATATTTGTAATCCCGTGGATAAGTTATTGGAATCTTGTCAAGTTAATTCTAATCTACCACACTCAGTGCCACCCCTGGTGAGAATAGAGACACTAAGGCATGTTTGTGGTTATGGGGAGTCAAGGGGCCCTAAGTCCAGCCACGGTGACAGCTATCTGAAACAAAGACCTCGACCTAGGACTGAACCCAGGCTTTATCTATTCATGAAGAAAGGAGTGGTTTGAGGATGAGTGACTGTGAGAATGGCAGGCAGTAGGTGAGTGCTGTGAGCTGGGACGGTAGGAGGCCTGAAGTCCCTTCTGCAATCTGTAGGGAACATTACCTGCATAACACAACTGAGGTAGTATCTAATGTCTTGGGATCGGTGTTTCAGCTCTAGTGTGCAATTCTTTTTTTTTTTTTTTTTGTATTTAGGACAGGGTCTACAGGGTCTCACTATGTAGATCGGACTCTTACTGATTTTCCTGATTTTGGCCTCCCAAGTGCTAGGATTACAGGTGTGCGCCACCACGCCCAGTCTTAGTTGCTGTCTCAGTGTGCCCTGGGGGTGGGGCTCGCATAGCACACCTGAGATCGAACCCCAGCTGCTGTGTTCTGCCTAAGCAGGCACTTTAGTCCACTGAGCTATCAGGCTGGCCCTTCTAATGTGTAATCTTTCAAGCCCAGGAAGTCAATGCCTCTATCTCACAGCCCATCGCAGATGACAGCCTGGTGCATTGGCTCTTTTTATCCCATCTGTAAGAGCTCACAATAAGCAGCAACAGGTGGGGGTTCTGGGAAAATAGGTCTGCCCATCTTGAAAGACTACCACCAGTGCCTCGACTGGGCCCACATGCATTGCTTAAAGCCAACTGAAGTGATAAGGAAAAATCCTAGCCAGCTCTGTCCATATCAGTATATGGAAATAGAGTCAGGCTGTGCCCAAGTGGAGACAGTTGCTCTTCTTTCAAGGTTTCATAGCCCAGGTGGTTCTCCACAGTTACCCAGCTTCAGATACTTTCTTTCTTTTAAAAAAAAATCTTTATTTATTCATTTTTATTTGATTTTATTGAGAAACAAATATCAATGAGACAGTTTCCAAGCTGATTAGTAGGACATTTTCAATAATTAATGCATTGCATATTGTTATCTTCTCAGTGGTCATCCACAGCACAAGAAACAGCCAGGACATCCCATCCAAACACAACTACTACAAATCCTTCCTCTCACTGAACCAAGCGAAAGCAGCCATACATCTATCCTGACTATACAAATACAAAATGGTCCTTTCTTTGTATCCCCCCTCTCCAGTTCAGTCGTGTCAGAGATGGGTATTCTGTTGGCATCTAAATATTATAGGTGCTTGAATTCAGCATAACAATCCAACACATTCCCGTAGTCCACAATAGTAGTGGGTTATCTGCAGAAGTTGTTGACTAGAGCCTTTTACAGCTCAGCATATTAATATGGCTTTACTTTATATACCTCATTTTTATACTTTTCTGATGGATGGGTAAGACCAAGATAAAGCAAGACCTATATAAAAAGAAATGTAAGTTTTGTATCTGATAAGGTCAGTCAAGTACCCTCAGGATTTATCCTGTAACCCTGTATCGCACTTTGTAGATCCTTTGTCAGTGTCAGCCATGTGGATGAGTCATGGCCTTTGCTTGACCTATTTGTTCACTGTGAAAGCCTGAGAGAATGTTTTCTCCATGTGACTCTCCTTAGGCACACTATACATCATTGATCACATTTCTCTGTGGCTTCATAATCTCCTTGATCAGAAAATTTGAGGCACAACTGAGTTACATGATGTTATAGTACGAGTTCTCCTATGTCCTGAGTCTTCACTGACCTTGAAAGGCTAGGGCCAAAATGTTGCTGGGCCTTGTAGCCCTTCCTTTTCTCCAACTTTTGATCTGCAAACTTAGGTTGTTAACCCTCCAGAAGAGAAGCTTATTATTACCCTGCAAGATACGCAGTTCGGTTTACCCTATCTGTCTAAATAGCAAACATCTTAGGCATAACATGGAACAGGTATCTTCCATCAAGTATTGATGTGTTGAAATTTAAGTCCTTACAGAATATGAAGAAAAAAATTTAAAAAAATAGGAATAAACATATATTTTTACACACAAATTTAGAAATCTAACCATATACAGCATTGTAACAGGACAGTCCTGTGACTTTTTTTTTCTTGTGTCTTTTTTTCATTTATTACCCATTTAAAATAAGAAAAACAAAAAACAAACCAAAAAACCCCCTTTTACTTGTGAGACAGTATGGTAACAATTGGTATGTCATGACAAGAAGGATGTATTTAGAAGACCAAAATGACAGGTATTCCAAGCGTGACCCTTTTACACATTGCTATCTTCAGTGCAGTTCACAGGAGATATTGGCTTTCTTGGAATGGTTTTCTGCCTGCCCTTTGGCCTCCTCAGAACAGTCATATTTTTCTCATGTGTCCTGTCCCTTTTCCTGTTATGTTTTCTGAACCCCATTTGAGTTTTACAGGCTCACTGGAACTTACTACATTCAGGCCTCCCATCAGTTCATACAACTGAGATTTGTTCTCCTGGATCAGTGACAGCAAGCCTTTTAGAGCTTTCAGTGATACAAACAGCTTGCTGTGGCATGCATGCCCTAGGTTCACCACCGTCATGAAGCGACACTTCTATTTTGAGTAAAATTCTTTAGCTTGGCAGGCAAGCCCTACCACACCATCATTCCAGGTGTGTGTCTTTCAAGAATCACAGGCTTTGGCCACTTGGGCAAGTGACTCCTACATTGTTGTTTCTGGCCACATCATTCTCCTGCCTGAGGTGTGGCCTCTTGTTCTGTCATTCCTCAGCAGAACTCAGTTCCATTTTTTGTCCTTGATGGGGGCCTTCTGTTCCCTCTTTGACCCAGTATGCCTTCACCCACTTCAGTCTGCTGCTGGGCATCCCAATTCAATAGTTATTGGCATACCTTGTGAGTGGATATTAAACTACTTGAGAACTGGACTTGTCCTCTTCATGCTGTCACATAGCCTAGCACTTTGTGGAGACCCCCTGCTGCTCTGTCTCCCCCTTTCTCTTCCATCTCTTCACTTCATCCCTTATACTGGGAATTGATCTCAGGGCCTTTATACTGAGCTACATCCCCAGCCCTTTTGATTTTTTTTTTTTTTTAGGCAGTGTTTCACTAAGTGATCCACACTGTGCTCAAACTTCTGACCTTCCTATCTCACCTGATAGAGTGTTGGGACTATAGACATGTGCCACCATATCAAGCACTATCAATTTGTTAGCATTGAAATTTCTTGGAAAGTATTCCATTGCTGCAAAGAGAATTAAAACCTCTTTCTCCTTTTTTCTGCTTGAATATGATCAACTCATATCAAAAAACCATATATATATATATATATATATATATATATTTTTTTTTTTTTTTTTTTTTTTTTTTTTTTTTTTTACCAAGGATTGAACTCTGGACATTGCACTGCTAGGCAGGCTGCTTATGCTGCTGAGCTAGATTCCCTCACTACTTGAAATCTGTTAGAAAGGTAGAATTTGCTTATGTAACCAGTATAGTGTGGTTTCAGATAGCTCAGACTAGATGCCTGGAGAGACTAAAGCAGTTACCAGTTTTGTTTTCATGGCCAGCTCTAAGTTAAGTTTGGTTTTGGAAGTTAAGTGTTAGACTATTGATGGGTTTGAGCTAGGTTGGATTTGGGGTCTGAGGAGAGGATTAGAATAGCAAGGTTTAGTCACTATAATCAGATTTCTACTCCAGTTGTTTCCAGTACTTGACCCTTTGCCACCTAATCTGAAAGTCTCCTGCTTGGTGGAAATGGATGTTTTACCTCCAAGAATGTGGAAAGCTCTTAGTGTGAAGAAAGCCAGCATGTTAGGATAGGGAGTTGTCTGTTCAGTTATTGATGGACCTGCATTAGATGTTAATCATCTCTATCATAAACTGAAACTTGGTCAGGGGAGTCTGCTTTTATATTCTTGCTTTCCTAGATAAATTTATTATGGGTGTTGCTTCAAAAGAAAGAATTGAATAGTGATTCTGAGATGAAAATTTTGGTTTGAATATAGTTTTCTGCTTTTTAATAATTGACTGTCATGAAAACATTTTAATAACAGTCCCTTTGAATAAAATTTGAGCTTGAAAACCTTTACTCATTGTCTTCTAATGTGAATGCCATTTAATATACTCCATTAGAGTAAAAGAAAGGCAGAAAATGTCACAGCCCAGCGCCGAAGTTTCTCTTATATCAGATGTGCCATCTTAGGCAAAGCTTTTTTAGCTTTGTTTATGTCAGGATTCTTTCCTGAAAAGTGGCAGAGCGGTATGCCACCTGATAGAATGGATGCTCCTGGTAGGTTGTGGAACACTGCCTGGCCAGTGCCCCACTGCTCATCCTGTAAGTGCTTCTCTGGGTGGAGCGCTGCCTGGCCAGTGCCCCATTGCTCATCCTGTAAGTGTTTCTCTGTGTGGAGCACTGTGAGGCACTTGTGCTTCTTCCATTTTATTTTTTGTCTAACAGCTTGGTACCTGTCCTCTGTGGAGCTTAGGTCTATCTGGATGAGAGTCTAGCTTGTGACTATGATTAATGGGGCCATAGGTAAATAGAATGTTTAGAAGTATGAAGTGTGGTCTGGTGGCATACTTATTTCCCAAGCATGTCAGATTTCTCCTTAGCGGTAGACTTCCTCTGAGACCAATGGGGTGGAGGTGAGTAGAGTAGGAGGACAGAGGCAGGCTCCTCCCTGGCCTAAGGTTTTGGTGTTTCACCCACTGACTAGCTGGATGCCGCATCTTGTTGCCCACTGCAGAAAGGACCTCGTCCTGAAGTGAACCTGTCTGCCAGTTCTTTGATGAATTGGCTGATGACTGAAGAAGTTTTCTGGCCCTAAATGATTATAGCTGCAAAGTCTTTTAAGTAGAAAAGGTATAGGGTAAAATATTGAGTATAAATGCCTAGAGAGTGGATATTTAAGATACTTCAATGACCTGGAAAAGTTAGCAAAGCATTTATTATTTTTAAACATATGGTGCCAATAATATATCATGGTAGACTTCATTTTCAATTTAAGATATCAAATATATCACATAATTACATATTGTAGTTATTATTGACAGTATTGGCCCTGAATTCGGGGCCTTTGTGTGCAGCTACCTCCCCAGCTTTATTTATGTATTTTTCATTTGGGCCACGGCTTGTTCAGTGGCTGAGTAGTCCAAACGGGACTCAATCTTGCAGTCCTGCCTCAGCCTTCCAGGGTGTTGGTGTTTTATGGATTATACGTATGTATATAAATCATCTTTCTTTTGGAAGGTGGTAAATATCAAAATAAAGACTCTTGGACTTTTTTAGGTGCCTATTTGATTTTAAATGCCAACAACTAGAGAGTCTTAGTTTGTATTCACCCAGTAATTTCAGTCCCTCATGTTGATCAGTCAGAGCTTGACAAAAGCTATGTAGGCGGTTGTGTGGTTTCTAGACCTTGCTTGACAGAATGGAGTTTTTCTTTAACTTAATAAACTGAAACAATGGTCTTCAGTGTGCATTAGAGTAAATGCTTGAAGGCAGCTGGAAGGGACACTGAAGGTAGAGGTAAAGTTCTTATAGCATGTTTAATTTATTGCAGGAAGGCTAGCTAACACATTGTCTCTGTGTAAGTAACTGTAGGGGCTTGTTGCAGATTTTCTCCCTCCAAGTTGTTTCAGATATTCGTAATGGAAATCTCTAAACAGTGCTCCGACCTTATTTTAGGAATTGGCTAAACAGAATAGTTAAATTTTTTTTTCCAGGTTCTATTAATTGGCACCTTTGCTATTTCTAAGAGACAGACCTGGTTCTTAGTTGCAAGATCATAAAAATCTTTTTTTTTTTTAATGTATTTGATACATGGTCTCACTATGCAGCTAGAACTCCTAGTGATTCTCCTGTTTTCAGCCTCTCTGGCACTGGGTTATAGGTGTACACTATCATGCTGGACTTGGTGGCCAGCTCAGTGTGCCTGGGGGCGAGGCTGGCGTGGCATGTCATGTGGGAGATTGCACCTTGGTCTCTACGCTTGCTCAGTAGACGCTTAGTCTGTTGAGCTGTCTTGTCAGCCCTAAGAATATAGACATATTTAGTGCTTTTTAAATTGCTATACACACAATTGCCTAATGATCTTGTACATTGAAATGTTACAGTAGTCCTTATAAATTTTGGAAATGGGTAGCTTCTGTTTTCTTACATCTCCTTCATGTTTTGTCTATATATATGCTTGGTTTTCACATGGCAAGGATCGTTGCTTTCATTGCTTCTTAATGCCAGTTGGCTTCCTTAGAACCACCTACTGCAGCATGGTCATGTGAAGCCTAACCAAGTCTGGGACTGTTCAGTTAACTCTAACACTGTATTTAAAAGATGTTATAACACATACATCTTAATTTATCAATTTTTAAAAAGAAATCAATACTAAACTTGTCTGTTTTTCAGCTTTCTCATCTGTAAAATGGAGTTAGTAACAATTTGACAAGCTTTTGGGAGAGGGTGACTTGGTTGAATGGGAGTGGGAAGAAGGTGACTATCCTAGGCCCTTCAGTATAGCCCCAGTTCTAGTAGTATGTGAATGGGGACCAGTGGGTTTTGAATGGAACCTCAGTTTTCAGTTGTGGAATCTTAAGGAAATTTAGGTTGTGTACTGGTTAGGGTAACATTTTCTTGGCTTTAGGGTGTCAAAGCTGAGACATCATTTGTTTTGAGAGAAATTCTAAATGTTTTCACTACTGATCTGGGATGTGGGTGAGGATGTGGGCATGGAACTGTGCCCACAGGATGGACCTAGCACCTGGTGGTTACAGCATCAGCCATTGTTCCAGCCACTAGCTGAAGATGTTTAATTATTTCACATAATTAAACCTTGGATCTCCAAAGTTAGTATATAGTTGTTGGCACTGAGTTAGCGTATGCTTTTTTTTTTTTTTTTTTTTTTTTTTTTTTTTTTTTTTTTTTGTGGAACTGAGGATTGAACTTAGACCCTTGCGCTTGTCAGGCAAGCATTTATTCTACAGAGCCATCTCTCCCCGGCCCTTGACATTGATTTAGAAGAATTTTTTTTTTCTTCTGTATTTAGGATGGTCTACAAGGGTCTATAGGGTCTCACTATGTAGATCAGACTCATAGTGATTCTCCTGTTTTCAGCCTCCCAAGTGTTGGGATTGTAGGCATGCTCCACCATGCCAATTCTCAATCGACATCTCAGCATGCCCAGCGGCAGGGCTGGCATGGCATGTCAGGGATTGAACCCTGGCCACTGTGCTCTGCCTAAACAGGTGCTTTAGTTTGCTGAGCTATCAGGCTGGCCCTTTAGAAATAATTTTTGATCAAAATATTTGGTCATTTTACAATAAAAAGGACATCCTATGAAGTGAGTGTAATATTAAAAGGTGATGTGTGTGAGCTGGAGAGGTGCTGTGGTGAGGCAGATTCAAGCCTTGTGCATTTTTTTTAGGCAGGCTCCTTGCCCAGAACAGCCTCACATCCAGATCAGCAGTATTGTAACAGTGACTCTAGTGTGTACCAAGTGCTGTGACAGGAGTGCACTCAGTGGCAAATGGAACAGTGTCACAACATGGTACTGTTTTGTGACAAAGTGGTGATGGGAAGTCCATTAGTTTGGGTTCATTGGAGAAATAGATTAAATATATGATGTATAAAAGATTTATAAAGTGGGTTTATACTGGCTGCCTGTAGAGTGAGGGGAGAAGAGTGCAAAAGGGCTGTCTTCATGGTGCAGAGTTGGATATCCAGATGAAAGTTGAAGGCCTGGAGCTCGCTGCAGAGTTGGGTGTGAGTCCTATAAAGAAAGCGGAAGGGTCTCATTGGAAACCAGAAGGAACTGGAGACAAGGGTCCCAAGATGATGGCGAAGATGGGAGCAACTCCCAAGAAGCAGAAGGACAGAATTCTTTCTCCTTTCGCTTTTTATTCCATCCAGGCTATGAACCTATTGGTTAGCAGCATCCACGTCTGGGGTGGGTCTGTCCTTTGCAGTTTATGACTTACGTGATCCACAGATGTACCCACAGCTGTGCTTCACTAATGGAGTTTCTTAACCCATTCAAATTGAAAGCACAGTGAACTATCACAGAAGGGTAACTAGGACAGTGAAGCCTCTCTGAGGATATTTCCATTGAAACCTAGACATTGGAGACCTTTTGAAGGCAGAGCAAACCAAGGGGCAGAGGGCTGAAGACAGCTAAAAGCCTGGTAAGTATGTTCTGGGAACAGAAGGGGTCTGGGCTGTACTGTGTAAGAGAATAAGACAGATGGTGGGCAAGTTGGATGGCCCTTCCATCTGCCTTCTTGATACTAAAGACTTTTCTTGCTCAGTTTAGCTGTGCTTATTTTGTGGTCTTCCTTGTGCCTCTTTTTCCCACCTGTCTGTGGACTTGCTTGCGTTGTCTCTGCCCTAAATAGGGAACTTTTGATTTGCCTGTCTTCTCTGCCTGTGTTGCTTTTTACACCGTGTTTGCCTTCATGACTATTGTTAGGCTGCATTTTCAAGGTATCCCCTCTGTGCCTGGCTGTTCACCTGACTTCTTTAGGTTCTGTTTGTACTATAGCGGGTTTGTAGGGCTGCTTGAAACCCTGGTGCTGGGAGTGACATCGGTGGGAAGGAGAGACTTTAGTAATTGCTTCTGGGCCTCCTCCCACTTCACTCCCTAGGGTTGCCTGGGGTGCTTTATATGATGGTGCTCCTTACCTGTAGCTCCCACCTCTGTCCCCGTGGCTTCTGTTCCACCCAACCAGAAGATCTGGCTGTGTCGCCGACTGGCCCCCCAGGGAGCACTCTGTGGTTTCTATGAACTTCCTCCCTAGTCTTGTCTCATCCCACCACAGATTTCCTTCTAGATAAATTCTTCTACCAGACAGGCACCATTTTGGAACTTTATACTTTAATCTTTGTCCCACTTCATAAAGAAATGTGCCCACCTCAGGTTACACAAAGTAATATTGCTTCCCTGAACTGCAGTAAATCGCACAGCTAAAGTAACAAAGAGCTCGAAGTTCTGTCTTTGAATCCTGTTTTTAATCATTGTTGGGTTGCTTTAAGTGCTTGAAATTCTTACAGCAGTGAGAGAAACTTTTAAGATCCAATCTGGGTAGTTTAGCGAGTAAAATTGCTAATAAGTAATCTATCAATTGATAAACTGAATGGGACTGTGTCCTGTTTGATCCTATTTGTCAGCAAAGGGAGAATTTGCCTCCTGGGGTGCTAATCTGGGCAAGCTGGTGATCTGAAAGGCCTAGGATTCAGGGTGCACTTAATGTGTCTGGTTAAGTCTGCTGCCACCAGCCCCTCCAGGACAGTCAAGCCTCTGTGCTCCAGGCGCTTTTGTGTGGTGGTGCGGCTGTGCACACAGGCAGCTTGGCACAAGTGCTGCTACTCTGTGTTCTCATCTGTAGAATGGGGATTAATAGTAATGCTTAAAACCTTGTAGGGTTGGGCCAGCCAGATAGCTCAGTGGACTAAAATACCTGCTTATGCAGGCTCAGGGGCTGGAGTTTGATTCCTGACACCACATGCCATGCTGGCCCTGCCCCCGGGGTCCCCTGAGAGGGAGACTGAGATAGTGTGGTGGTACATGCCTGTAATCCCAGCACTTGGGAGGATTAAAAGAGGAGGAAGACAAGGAGTCTGATCTGTGTAGTGAGACCCTGTAGACCCTGTACTAAAATACATTAAAAAAATTAAAAAAAAATCTTGTAGAGTTTATGAGATTTTAGAGCTAACATCTATGCCATGCTTAGAATATATGTTAAGCCTGTATAAGATGAGCTGTATTAAGTATTAATAATCATCGCTGTCTCCATGAAGTAGAAATGATTACTGCATGTTTTACTTATGGCCATTTGAGGACCTTTGTGTGTGTGTGTGTGTGTGTGTGTGTGTGTGTGTGTAAACAAAAAGCACAAAAACAAAAGTAGGCTTGTTTCTCAAGAGCGTGGCTCCTCCAGGTATGGATAATTACCGTGTGAGTGACCAAAAAGCTGAGTGTGAGTGAGGCTGTTCATGCAGCGAGGTGACGCAGCCACTCTGGTCCCGAGAGCTAAGCGTAGCAGTGCTGTCTTTTCCTGCCCACGCTGGTTCTTGGGGGTGTCTGTGGAGTGGCACGTCTGTGTCTCCTTTGTACAACATTTTCTATATTGAAGCTTTTTCTCTCATGGTGGCAAATCTCTTTCAGAAACAATCTCTTCTTTGAAATTAATAATGCTTTTCATTCAGCTGTGCCAAGCCTAGGAAGTGTGCTTTTATTGTTCTTAAACTGCTTAAATTTGCTGAGCTTTTCAGCTGTAGTGTTTGATCACTGTAAGCCCACTATCCTTATGCATTTTACATGTGTTGCTCTCTTTCTGAGTTAGTATTCTATAAGTTAACTGATGTTAATAATTAAAACATCTCCTTTTTCAAGAATCAAAATGTGATTATTTCGTAGTTCCCAACTCTGTGTAGCCATGATGCCCTGAAAGAGAATGCTTGCTCTGTGCCATGTTGGACTCTGTGTAGCCTGCCACATGCTGGGGACGAGCCGGGTCTCCCCTGTGGGCTGGTCTGCTTGTCTTGGCTGTACAAGTGAGGACTGTGCCTCTGCTTAGTGCCTTGCACTCACTCCCCAAACCTCTGAGTTTCCTACCAGCTCTGGGACAGGACGCTGGGTATTTCTGTTATTTTATGTAGGCTGCAAAGTCTTTAGAACTTTATTCGCTTGTGTTATATTTTTTCACTGTCTGAACAGTACATTACTTAATAACAATACAGTACTTAAAACAAAATTTAAAAATTTTTGGATGGTCATATTCTCAAAGCAGGGTCAACTTTTTTTTTCTGACCATCTTTTTATTGACATACATTTTTATGCTCCTTAGCTAGCTGAGCACTCCACAGCACCATTGTTGATGTCATAAGGGTGCCAGCTCTCCACTCTGCAGCCCACAGATGGGGCAGTCCCCAGGATCTCTTTAATGTTTTCAGAAAGTACTCTGGCTAAAGACTTGTGCCGCATCTGTTGGGCAATGTTGACAATCTCATCAAAAGTAGTATTTCTACTGTTTTTAATTTTTTTCTGCTTCTTTCTGTCTCTTGGCAGCTCTTTGCAGGCTTTGATGATCAGGGCAGAGGCAGAAGGCCCCACTTCAATTTGAGCTTGTTTGTTCTGAATGGTCAGTTTCACTGTACTCCTCAGACTTCTCCAGTCCCCAGTTGCCTTGGTGATGTCATCACCTACTTTTTTTGGAGACAGTCCCAAGGGACCAATCTTGGGGGCCAGGGCACACATGGCACCTACTTCACCATAACCAGTGAACCTCAGGTATATGACTTTGACTTCTTTGGGGTCAAACTTGGCTGGCATGGTGTTAGCTGAACCTGGATATGGGACAACTAAACAAAGTTGTATCTTATCTTCCTTCTAGCTGAGAGCTGAAAGCCTAAATCTAGGATAGTCTTTGTAATGGTGCAAATATGAAATATTCAGCAGGCAATTTGAAAAAAATGAAAAGGGTAAATTTGAGTGTGAGTTCTAAACTTTTCTATATGAGACCAGAAGACTTAATAGGAAGGAATGGCATTTGAATAAATTCTTTGTTTCTCAAAAGTTGCATTTACTCAGTTCATCTGTAAGCCTTTAGGAATGGATAATATATTTGTTGAAAGTTGAGAACTCTGGTCCTCTGGCATCTAAGGAGTCTAGCATGAAGAGTGCTTAATGATGGAGCACCTTTGTTGAACGAGTGAGGCTGCCCATGATCACGTGACTGACCAGCATTAGCTGGGGGCCGGGGGATAGTTTACCTTCTGTGTGAGCTGATCCTCTGCTTCATAGTTTCACTTAGTGTTTTAATGTATTGGGATCTGGGAATGCCTTTGTTCCTCATATGACCATTGGGGTATTGTGGAGCTCACTGTTCTCCCAGGGAAGTCAGCCATGCCAGCGTGCTCTTCCTTGTTCCTAGAATGTGAAGAAGTGATTCCAGTTCCTGGTGCTCAGATACTTGAAGAGTGATAGTTATTCCTGAAAGTAATCAGATGAAGTGTTAGCTTAAATTATTTTTTGTGGAAACTTTTAAAATCTCTGCTCACAGGACTTATTTGCCTTATGAAGACGGCTATTGCAACAGATCACAAACCTGCATCTTTCCTTTACTCTTGACTCTCAGTATGATTAACCACAACCTATATAAGCAGCTAGGGAGTTAATTTTACCTATATACCTGATGTAATGTGGAGTTTTCTGTTGGCACATCATCTATATTGTAAAACTTTAATTAATGCTTTGTCAGTAGAATTAGAGTAATTGTACTCAGAAAGGATACCTTACCAATGTGTTTTGTGTGTTTCTAGTGCTTTGTAAACCCTGCTTAACTTCTGACTTTCTATCCCCTTGCCCTTTTTCCCTTGGTGCCCTGTAAAAACACGGACGCATCTGGTGTTAGTTAATGTTATCAGTTCATCAGTTGGATGCAGGTGGCCTGAAACCATTTTATTCTGAAGCGTGTTATCTTTTGTTAAATAATATTTTTATATTTGTTTGAAGCAAATTATTGCAAGCTATGGAATTGTGCTTTAAGTTCTTTAATTTCTTATTGTGAATGAAAAATCTCTACCCTGCTCCTTTTTTTTTTTTTTTTTTGATGAATTGCTGGCATTAGCAAGTAGGCAGAAATATACTTAATATACTTGTTTAATAATGGAAATGTTTACAGATATATAAAGTTCATCTGGTTATATTTCCTGAGTATTGATAAGTAGCAATCTTGTTCTTTTAAAAATAACATACTTGCTGGTTTCCATTGACATATAAATTACCTAAGCTAGCATTTTTAATATTTTTATTTAAAATTAGTCTCTAATTACATAGTTTTGGAAATTGAGAATATGGCTTTATGCGGTTTATATTTATTTGGAACTATCTGACATTTTATTTGTGGTATCATGTATTATTTTTGTAAATGCTCTCTGGATGTTTAAAATGAAGATTTTTTTTTATGTGTGAATATAAAGCTTGATACAAATCCATGAACTTTATCAATGGTATAGTTTTAACCCTCTGTGCTATGTAAATTTTTCCTATGACTGTTCTGTTTTAAATCTAGAAGATTTGGAGGGTTTTTAATTAATTCTAAGAATTCTTGATTTGTTTTAATTCTTTTTACATTTTTCAATATAATATTTGACCCAAAGTTTTGATTGTTCCACCTTGGTTCTTACTCCACTTAATCCTTATGCCTTGAATTATATTTGTCTCATTAATATTATTTCTCCTTTTTGTTTTTATATGCTTGGTATATATCTGATCTGGCTATTCTGAAAGATGCTATCTTTTTTCCCCTTCGTTTTGAGACATACTGTCTTTAAGAAAGGGGAGTTACCTTCATTAATAATAGCTGTCATAACCCATAAGTGTGGACATACTTCTGCCTTCTTATTTTATTGTTTCTAATGTATTCTTGCCATGTGTGGGACTTTCAGGGCTGTCTTTTGTTATGTGAACTGTCATTTCTTTGATGTCTTCCTTGCACAGTTTTGAAGGTATCTATTTTTAATTCTGCAATCTGGAGCAGCATCTCAAATTTGCCACATGGATTGCTTCCCTGCCCTCTATTGTGTCAGTTTTGTCCCTTGCTGCTCTCAGTGTGGATTTAAATGCTCTTACTGCAATGTTAGTTGTCCTTATTTCACTTACTCTCTTTTTACATGATCATATTCTTTTACCTTTGATTCTTCTTCTGTTATGGCTGTTTGTACCTCTTCCACAGACGTCTTTGGACATTTGAGTGAAGATCCTGAAAGTTCTCTGTACTGTCTTCTGGCCCTGGTGGTGGGGATCAGAATGTGTTTCTGAGTGTTTAGAGTGTTGATCATGTTTTCTTTCCTGCAATAGCTGCCTACCTGCATGCTCTTTTGTTTGTTTTCTTTTCTTTCTACTAAATTAAACTGAGTGCACCTCAGAAGCTGACTTTATACTGAAGTCTGATGAGAGACTCCTAAGGAGAACATTAGACATTGTGATTTATTTATTTATTTTTTTCCAGAATTGGGGATTGAACTCAGACCCTTGTACTTGCCAGGCAAATGCTTATTCTACTGAGCCATCTGAAAACTAGGTTAATCATTTCATGCCCTTTTGAGTGGGCAGTGGTGTTCAATCCCTGGTCCTTTTTTGGTACTCTAGAGATGATGGACTGGTGAGAGTAGCCTAAGCAGGAGCCCTGCTTTCTGGTGTGCTTTTGGCGTAGGCATTTGCTAGTCTTGAAGCCCTTGCCTCAGCTGTGTGACCTGCAGCCTGGTTTTCCTCTCCTGTGCAGTCTGTGTTACAAAAACCAGGTGAGAGGGCTAAAATCCCCGTCGTGAGGTCCTACTGCAAGCCATTTGGGTAAGGGTCTGAGGGAAGAATGAGGCCTGAGCTATTTGTTTTTGCTTTGCTGGGTATTGTGCCCAGTAATGTTCTAGCACTGAGCCTTTTTAAAATCTAGCCTGTTTTCTTATTTTATTTCAACACAGAACTTTGCTGATTTGCCTTGCTGAACTCCAGCTTGGGATCCTCCTGCCTCAGCCTCAGAAATAGCTGGGATTATAAGAATATATCACCACAACCACTGTAGACTGCATATTAAACAAATACCCCAGATGGCATTTTAAACTTCTTGCAACAGATATATAAAAATAGAATAATATGAAAGTCACATATCTATCATCTATGTAGTTTCAGTTGTTATCACTACATAGTCTAATTTCATATATAGTATATCTATCCCTTTTTCTATCCCCTACCTTAGACTATTTCTAAGCCAACCCCAGATGTCATTATTTATTTCACTCGTAAATACTGTACTTTTTTTTTTTTTTTTTTGTGGAACTGGGGATTGAACTCAGGCCCTTGCACTTGCTAGGGAAGCGCTTATTATACTGAGCCATCTCCCCTAGAATATGTTTTTAGAAGATAAGGTCTGTGTACAAAAAAATCTAGCATACTTTATCATATAAAAATATAGTAATTCCTAAATATTGTATGTATCCAATCAGTGTTTTCATATATTGCCTGTATTTCTATCACAATTTATTTGAATCCAATTCTAAATAAGGCCAGTACATTGAGATTGTTTTCTTTGCTCTTCCTGTGCATTCATTATTTTTCATGATTTTTTTTTTTTTTTTTTTTTTTTTTTTT
>NW_004524599.1:17063102-17088086 GCF_000260255.1 Octodon degus
TTTTTTTCTGAAACATTGGATCTGTTTGTCTTAGATGGTTTCTTGCTTCTGGAGTTTTTTGATTACAGTCTTATGCTATTATCGAGTAGGCTCATATATTTTCTAAAGTTGTAGTTAATTCTACAATTTTTTTCCTAATCTTTTATTCATTTATTTATTTGGTATAGGGTCTCACTACACAGCTTGGACTCACAGCGATCCTCCTGTCTCAGCCTCCCCAGCACTGGGATTATAGGCATGTACTACTACTTCCGGTTTTCAGGGCCCTCACTGTGTGCCCAGGGTTTCAGGGCCAGCACGGCATGCAGTACTGATACAGGGAAACCTCCAAATGACACAGGGAGAAAAATTGATCTCCCAACCTAAAGTGTACCTGGGAGAGGGGCAGGAGGGGGCCCTGAGTAGGTTGTCCCCAGGAAGCTGTCTTTTCCAGGGACTTTAATAAAGGAAAACCATGCAGTGAGGCAGGTCTAAGGTGGAAATCTACAATTTTGTTAGAATTAAGTTCTTTTTTTTTTTTTTCCTGAAGGAAACTTCAAAGGCGGTGTGCGAGTCTTCCATCAAGAGGTACATAATATCTGGTCATCTCTGTTTGATGCTTTCTGCCAGTGCTGTGCATTGTATAGCTCTTTTAATTCATTAAGGTTTGCAGATAGTGACATTGTAAGGTTGTCATTCTTTATTAATTCATTATAAAAAATAGATTTCCTCTTATCAGCTGTTTGTTTATCCTAAATCACATCTCATAGAAAAGATAGAATCATTGTTTGACTCTTTTATTTATTACTTTCAAATGAAGAAGCTGGTTTCCTAGTGTTTTTGTTTGCTAACATTACCATAACAGATTCTACAAACTTAGCTTTAACAGCAGAAATTAATTGTCATTGTTCAGGAGCCTGGAAGTCTAAGATCAGTGTTTCATCTGAGGCCTTTATCCGTGGGTGGTTGGTGGCATCCTTTACCTTTGCCTCTCAGGTTGTCTCTGAGTCTGTTTGTATCCTAATCTCTCTAACACAAACATGAGTCATATTGGATTAGAGTTCAACCTAATAACCTTGTTTTAGCTTAATTATCTCTTTAAGGTCTTCAGCTCCAAATACAGTGGTATTCAGAGTTGGGGTTAAGAGTTGAATCTGAATTGTTTAGGGGTTGGGGAAAGAGGATTCAATATATAACATCTACAGCTCATAATACAAAAAAGTTTTTTAAAGTACTGTGATGGGCACATTTCATGTGCATCAATTAATTACTCTCTCTCTCTCTCTCTCTCTCTCTCTCTCTCTCTCTCTCTCTCTCTTTGACCACCATTTCTTTATTGATGTTCAAATTTGTTTACTTGGGAGTCTTTTTATGTTGCTCAAGAGTCCTTCAGATAGAGCTCCAGTATACTTGGATGGATAGCTGTCTTATTTCTGGGTATGACAAGATGTTGTAGGCTTATTTTACTGCTCCAAAACTGAATCAGATATTCTTTCATCAGTCCTGATTCTTTCAGTGATGTATGGTGCTAGATGACACTCTTGTGTATTAATCCTGGAACTTCCTGGCTAGGTATTGGTTTGTTTTAATCATTGTAACAAGGCTCAATAGTTCAATAGTTAGGAGTGTCAATTCTGAGCTGGGCATATTGGCACATACCTGTAATATCAGCAGTCCGGGAGATTGAGGCAGGAGGATCACATGTTCGAGCCCATCCTGGGCAATTTAGCAACTTAGTGAGATCCTACCTGAAAATAAAAAAAAATGAAAAGAGGTCTGAGGATGTAGTTTATTAGGAAGGCCCTGAGTTTAATCCCTAGTAGCACGAGAAAGAAAAAAAGAAAAAGGGTGCTAACTCTGGAGATTAATATCACAAGAGAACCCAAACCTTTTATAATGGACAATGAACAAACTTATTCCAGAGGGAGATAATTTTTTTTTTTAAAGCTGTTCAGTGTATAAACACCCTTGAAAAAATACTTTAGGACAAAAGAGCAGTTGGTGCTTCTGCCTCCAAGATGTGCAGAAACATGAGCGTCCCATGAAGACTTGTTTTCCTCATTTCCTAGCAATAGCTGGTATGTGCAGATATACTCAGTCAGCCTCTGTCATTCCAATACAGGTTACAGTTGTCTTACAGTCATTTCCTGGCCAAAGTGTGAAGTTTTTTCTCTAACTAATTCCTTATTTAATATCATCTCATTTTTTGTTGCATGATTTTTGGACATATATTTTATGATACCTGGCACACTCATCAAAGCACTTTTTTTTTTTGTATTGGGAATCAAACTCAGGGCCTTGTACTAACCAGGCAGGTGCTGTACCTCTGAGCTATGCCCCTGGCCCATCAGTCCACATTCACAAGTCTTAATCTAGCCACCTTCAGAATTTCTCACCTATGAGTGCATGAAGCTTTGGGGGAACATCTGGATACAAGCTGTAACAGCACCCCTGCCCCATTCTTATGTTGGCAGCTCCTCACCAGTGTAATAGTATTGTCCAGTGGTGCTTGTATCTAATTTGTATTTAGCAACCAAGTCCATATGAGGCATCTACTTTAACCCCACTTGGGGAGATTCTTTTAAAATAAGCAGTTTATGTGTACTGACAGCCAGCCATTGTGGTACATGCCTGTAATCCCTCAAGAGGCTGAGGCAGGAGGATCACTGAGTTCAAGACTGGTTTCCAAAGTGAGCTCAAGGCCAGTCTGAACTGCATAGCGGGCCCCTGTCTCAAAAACACTAAAAAAAAAGTATAGCAAAGCATATATATACATATATATATATGTATATATATGTATATGTATATATATCCCCTTTTTGTTTGGTTTTGTGAGAGATGAAATTTTAAATATTTAAAATATTTAAAACATTTAAATATTGTAGGTGCAAAATAATCCAATATAGTCCAGTAGTTCATAATAGTCGTGAGTTATCCATAGGACTATCAATGTCAGAAGTTGTTGACTTGAGCCCCTTACAGCTCAGCATATTAATATGGCTTTACTTTTTATACCTCGTTTTTCTGAAGGACCATTTTGTATCTGTATATAAAATAGCATAGATATACAGCTACTTTCTTTTAATTCAATGAGAAGAAAGATTTGTTCTAATAGTGTTTGGACAGGATATCATGTCTGTATCTTGTACTATGAATAACTACTACAAAGACAACAATATTTAATGTATTAATTATTATAACTGTCCTAATAACCTAATTGAAACTGTCTCATTGCAATTTCTCAATAAAACTAATAAAAAGCATAAATATTTTGTGGTTTATGAGATATAAGCATAGTTAAGGCTTTTTCTAAACCGTCCTTTACCAAATCAATATGTATATACAGATGTGTATTATTTACATGAGACAAGTGCAGCCATCAGGTGTGATGGCAGCTTGGAGTCAGTGTTATGGCAAAGAGCAAGCATCACACTCTTTTTCTTGCAGCTTACAGAAACTTGGAACACTAACCAGGGGAAATGGAGAGAGTTGGGTTGTGGCCTTTGTTTATATATCTTAGATTTGAGGTTGAAAGTCAATAGCAGGTGTATCAGAAAAAGAAAAATGCTGGAAGAGTCAATACAGAGAAGTTACTATTGCTCGGTGCAGAGATGTGAACTAATACTGTGAAACTACTAGATCCAGGGGGTGGTCTTCATCTCCCTTAGCACTGGCTAGCATTCATTGTAAAGGAATTTTTGTTCTTGGGCAAACTTGTAAATGCTCTGAACAGGTTTAGGAGGCACCCTGGCACCCGTTTGCTCAGTTGGGAAATCCTTGTGCACTGCCTGCACTATGAATCAGTTGTTAGAGATGTAACAAAAAATTGCAAAATTTTGTTTCTCAAGGAATTAATGATTGAAGAGAGTAGCTTATACAACTTAGTGGAATGGATGCTGGCAGAATAGAAGAGTGTATGACTGGGGTGGAAGGAGGGTGCTAAGAGTCCTGGGTAATTCTCCAGGAGGAGTGCTGAGTGCTTGCGGCAGGGCCCACATTGTAGGTAGAGGCTGCCTGTAACGACACCTAAGAACAAACTGTATGTTGGGGTTGGGGGTATGCAAGGCAAGAGTTTAGGTGGACTAGTAGAGGGCCTTGTGTGTCTTCCTGTAAAGTATGGCTTGCTTTTGCAATAGGGGCCCTCTACAGCTGAAAAGGTTTGAGTCTGATCAGATTTGAGCTCCCAAAGATCATTCTTTGGATCAGGTTCTGGTGGATATGGAGTAGGGAACGAGTCCATGGGAGGAAGTGCACAGGGAACTCTGGCATTGGTAACACGGGGCAGTACCAAGGGCCAAGGAAATGAATGGGGCATGTCTGAATGCAACAGACTAGGAGAACTTACTGATTGATTTGGGGCAGTGCTTTTGCCTTTGAGCAACTAGGCAGGTATTAATTCCATTAACTGCCTGCTCACTCACATAAAGTGCTCCAGAAAGTCCAAGGAACTAAAGGTCTGAAAAGTGTCCAGCAGTTAAGCATCTAGGACGTCATTGGTGAATTCACTGAAATGAAACAGCTCAGTGATTCAGTTACACTTGTAAGTTGCTTGAGAGAAACAGTGGCCCAGCAGGTATCATAGGATTGCTTGGCAGTTCTGATGATGCAGTTGAAATCAGATCATCTTTATCTGTGGAGGCGATAGTGGGCTCTTGGATTTCCTTTGGCCTATTGCAGCTGCCTGGGATTAGGAATAGAGAATGCAAACAAGAGACTAAAGAAGGAAGCGTGGGATGGTACAGCTGGGTTTTGCCTAGAATGGGTTTGATTCTTAAGGTAGCAGCATCTTAGAAGAGTGGGGAGAACTATTTCTGTTGGCTGTGTTTTTACCGATGGAGATACTGAGGCCAGCTAATAAGAAATTCACTGCTGTAGGAAGAGCCCTGCTTCAGAGTAAAAGATCTAGATTTGCTTGACTTGTGCTGGGGAGGATATTTTAGTTTTGGTCTACATAAATCAGCCTTGCATTCCAGATGAAGACACTAATTCCGGGTATTTGTGGGTGGTGATTGGTGGTAGTAGTAGAGTATGTATAAGGTTCTAGGGTTTAGAGTCAGATTTGACTTTGAATTTCAGCAGAGGGAACTTTATTAACTTTCTTGAACTCCGAATCTTTTTTTTTTTTTTTTTGACTGAAAGTGAGGTTAAGACTAAAAAAGATACAGTAATTGTAATTAATTGCAATGTTTCTTTAGTACAGGTTCATGCACAGGGTAATAGCACAGAAGTGGCAGCTGTTCACTGTGTTCTTTTTTATTTTCATTGTTAGTCAGTGAGAACTGTTGGGACTTTCCCTGAGAGATTGTGTTACTTCATGGAGTTCCAGTATAATGCATACAGAAGTGGGTTTTCTATCACTATTCTGCCCAGTATTTGACATCCTTTTCTAGTATGAGACCTGTTTTCAGCTCTGGATAATGTTTTGCCATTTGTTCTGTGTCTTGCTCCTACTCTTATTGAAAACTTGTTGGATTTTCTCAATCTGTCATCCAGATTCTTCAACCTGTCTCAGATTTTCAGTCTCTTTATGAGTCATTTTTGATGCTTTTCCCCTGACATTTACTTTGTCGAATGCACTGATCAAGGCATCCTGGAATTTTTAATTTTATTGCCTCTATCTTATATTTTCACATTTGAATGCCTGTTTTCTATAACTGCACGTTTTTATTTCATATGTTCTGTTGTTGCATTGTGAATTGTATTATTTTGTCTCTTATGTATTTAAAGTTCTGTGGAGAATGTTCTGTCTGTCCTTTGTTATAAGAGCTGACATTCTTTTATGCACTCATGCTAAGAATACAGTGTGTGTCCTCTACAAGTATAGATGATGAAGCAAACATAAGTGGCCAGACAGAGGACGGCAGGTGGACCTCCCTAGTGAGATGGGCCCAGTCCAGTCTGCTGATGGTCTGAGTACACAAAACCAGTAAAGGGTGCCTGGTTCTCTTGAGTTATGAAGTGAAGGAAATATTTTCCTTCCTTTGCTTCAAACTGAAACATCTGCTCTGGAGTGTCCAACCTGCTTGCTTTTGGCCCAAAACCTACCCCATCAGCTCTTGTGGGTTTCCTGCCTCTGACTGAAACTCTCGGGGTTTCCATTCATAATTGCTACGTTCTGTCTCCCTGTCTTTCTTTTTTAATTAATTTTATTCAGATACAAATAGCAATGAGACAGCTTTAAAAGATTAGTAGGACAGTTACAATAATTAATACATTGCATATAGTTGTCTTTGTAGTAGTTATTCATAGTACAAGATACACACATGATATCCTGTCCAAACACTATTTGTACAAATCTTTCTTCTCACTGAATTAAGAGAAAGTAGCTGTATATCTATCCTATTTTGTATATGCAGATACAAAAATGGACCTTCATTTATATCACCTTTTTTGTTTAGTTTTGTCAGAGATGGGTATTCCATTGCTATTTAAATATTGTAGGTGCTTTCATTCTGCCAAATAATCCAATATAATCTAATATCTCTGTCTTTCTTGCCTACATCTCATCCCTCCCCTCCCCTCCTCTCCCCTCCCCTTCCCTCTATTTTTTGGGGGATCTTCTTGATTAATACAGATTTTGTTAAAAAATGCTTCTAGAAGAACAGAATTTTAAAGGTGTGTTTTATGAGTTAGGTCTGGGGTTTTTAGAATGTCCTTTCTAATCCAATCAGATTAAAAGTGGTAATGACTTTATTTCCAGTAGTGAAAAGATCACTGATGGTCTTATGTAGCAACAGGGCTACACACATTGTCATCATTGGATACTTTTAATCAGCCACTTATAAGAATCAAGTCTCAGGGCTGGGGAGATGGCTCAGTACAATAAGCACTTCCCTGGCAAGCGCAAGAGCCTGAGTTCAATCCCCAGTTCCGGGGGTGGGGTGGGGGGGACAAAGAAAAGAAAAAAGAAAAATCAAGTCTCTGGGTAATTGTGTATGTGATGTTTTGGGTCATTTTGGGTAAATTAACAAATAGAAAGAGGTTACATGGTTGCTTCTAATGCCATTGGGCAAAGGGATGAGCTCTGGGATTTAAATTTCTAGCTCAAACACCACATAAATTATCTAAAGGCTCTGTGTGCTTCCTGAAATAGATCCCTATTTCTTATAGCTATGGGACTGAAATTATTGAAAATTAAACCCAGAGTCTTATCCTGTGACTAGCTGAATTACAAATAAGGTAAATGTAGTCCTTTCTAGCTGCATGTAGTGTCTACTGTTAAAGAAAAGCTGTTTTAGCCCCCCTTGTTTGGGAAGGAATGGGACCTGGAAGGTGAAATGGGTATGTATATGAAAACTTAGCTGAAACTAGGGGATTTGAGCCCCTGAATTCTGATGAAGGCCATGAGCGTGGCCTTCCCACCCCAGTTGGAGTGGCCTCTGCCCCATCCATTGTCTGAGGGAGCTTTAGTGGCCTTCTCGAGGAAGTTTTTCTGTGGGTAATGCTGAGCCCCTTTCAGGGCCTACTCTCACCATCCTTCTTTGCTTCTAGGCCTGTAACTTCAGCAGGCCTCTGCCCGTGAGGTATGAAGTATGACCCATGGGGAAATATACACACACCAAAAGAACTGCATACATTTCCCAAATTGCACTCTGCCCGCTACAATAGAGGTATTGAACATTGGCAAAAAAAAAAAAACTCTATGAGGGTAAAGGAAAAGAAGTCTATGAATTGTTAGTCCTGGTAAAGTCCTCCTGCAGTCCAAGAACCAGATTACATCCAGAAATGTATCCAGAAAGAACCATCTGGAAGGAAAAGCTACTCTCTCCAATATTATTACCAGCTGTATTTTCCAGTTACAGGAAACAGGTATCAAAACTGTTTGCATGTGGAGAGACAGCTTTCATTGCACCCCAGTGTGAAATGATTCCAATTGAATGGGTTTGTGGAAGAATAGCAACTGGTCCTTTTCTTAAAAGAAATCCTGGTGTCATGGAAGGATTTAAGTTTTATCCACCTAAAGTGGAGCTATTTTTCAAGAATGATGCTAATAATGGTCCACAGTGGTCTGAGGGACAGCTAATTGATGCAAAATTTTGCTTTGCTGCACTTGTTATAGGCCAAACTGAAGTGGATATCATGAGTCATGCTACACAAGCTGTTTTTGAAATATTGGAGAAATCCTGGTTGCCCCAGAACTGTATACCAGTTGATGTGAAGATTGAATTTGGTGTTGATGTGACTACCAAAGAAATTGTTCTCGCTGATGTTATTGATAATGATTTCTGGAGACTCTGGCCCCCAGGAGATCAAAACCAGCAGAAAGACAAACAGTCGTATCGTGACCTCAAGCAAGTAACCTCTGAAGGGCTCCAGATGGTAAAGAAGAACTTTGCATGGGTTTCTAAGAGAGTACACTTGCTTCTGAAATAAAAAAATCAGTGCAGGGTTGTAATGTTGATGGGCTCAACTTCTGATCTTGGTCACTGAAAAAATCAAGAAGGGTTGAGGAAATTATGGGATTCCCTGTGAACTTTGAGTAACATCTGCCCATAAAGGCCCAGATGAAACCCTGAGGATTAAAGCTCAGTATGAAGGGGATGGCATTCCAACTGTGTTCATGGCAGTGGTGGACTGAAGCAATGGCTTAGGCCCAGTGATGTCTGGTAACACCGCATGTCCTGTTATTAGCTGTCATCCCCTCACATTAGACTGGGGAGCTCAGGATGCATGGTCTTCTCTAAGACTAGCCAGTGGTCTCGGCTGTTTGACCATACTTTCTCCAGAAGGATCAGCTTAGTTTGCTGCCCAGATATTTGGATTAAGCAACCACTTGGTATAGGCCACACTGTGAGCAAGCATATTGAACACATAGATTTCCTTGAAATAGCCTGACAAGAAAATCAGAGAATCTAATTTCTAAGAATGTCATTTCATTGGGTTGGGGGGTGTCCTAAACATTCCTAGTTTAGCTGCAGAAAAATAAACAAAATAGGAAAAAAAATGTTTCTTGGTCAGAGAAAACAAATAAAATTGATAATGAATAAATGCTTCTCTAGACACACACACACACACACACACACACACACACCAAATTGCAGAGAGAAATCTTAGGAACGTGTATTGGAATGGGTATTACTAGAGAGGGATAATGAGAGGAGGAAAGTAAAGTTAGATCAAGCCAAATTTGTTGACTTGGGCTCACAAGCAGAGATTCTGCATTGATGTTGCAGTCCAAAGCCCAGGAGGGCTCAGTTTGTTAGGTTGGTCCAATAGAACCCAAAGGTGATCCAAAGAGAGTGAGTTAGAAGTGATAGATTTATGTTGTTTTAATGCAGAGGAGAGGGTTCGAGCTTAGGGAGATTGAAATGGTATGTTGGATGCATCATTTAAGTCCTGCTCACATAGCCTGGAAAGGTCCAGAGGATAGCCTTTTCACCAGAACTGTAAAGAACAGCTAGGCAGGAGCTCCAGCATCCTCACAGAGTCTGTAATTGCTTTCTCTGCAGGAAAACCTTACAGTGGGAATTGCCGTCACTGAATTGGGAAAACTAAAAGCAGTGAAATAATTGGGTCCCAGGTGGTGGGGCCAAAGTAGTGACACTAGACCTAATGCAAGGTGGACAGAGCTACCATAATGGGCACCAGGGTTAAGGGAGCAGTCAGAGTAGAGTAGTCTGATTTGTGCAAACCCTTGGGATTGGCCATTTAATTATAGTGTTCCCAGAAGTGGAAGGAAGACAACCTTTTGTTTTTTTCCTCTTTGCGGTGCTGGGGATTAAACCAGGGGCCTCATGCATGCTAAGGAAGTGCTCTACCACTGACCTATGCTTTCAGCCTGACAACAAAATTCTTACTTCATCTCTGTGTGCAGAAAAGTTTTAGGTTAAATGCACAAAAGTCTAGCTTGAATTATTAAAACAGTCACAGTCTCTCAGTCCTTCCTAAATTTGAGCAAGTTTATAGATCCTTAGAATAAAGAGGAAGCCAGGTCCCCTTTAGGAAGGACCTCAGTACACTACTACAGTTTTTATCTTTTTTCCAGCCTTTTTTCTCAGGATAACTGTAAATTTGAATAAAAGAACTCATCACACCTATTAGGGACTACTGGATGCTGTCTCTAAGTTGGAACTAATTCCTGAAGATCTAAAAGATCACAGTGGTCCACTGTTGGAATATAGCCGCACAGGTTCAAGTGATCATTGAAGCTTTAGCTCTTGTCTGACCCTCAGTGAGTCTAGTATCCTCTTGGTCTATCCTGTGATTATTTCTGTAGTTCTAGAAGGCATCATTGGAACAGGCACACTTAGCAGCTGCCAGATTCCTACATTAATTCCCTGACTTAAAGCAGTGAAAGCTATTACAGTACACAAGGCCACCTCAACTTCCTTTATCTAGGAACATTATAAACCAAAAGCACTACTAGATTTATGAAGAGATTAGTCTTGTGACAAGAGCTTGAAGGATGCAGGCATGGTGTTCCTCAGTACATCTAGTTAAACTCTGCTATTTGGCATGTGAGGAGACAGGTGGATCTTGGAGAATGACAGAGGATTATTGTGAATTTAAATAGATGGTGATTCCAATTGCAGCTACTATACAGATGTGGTTTCATTGCTTAAAGCAAATAAACTTGCCCTCTGGTATCCAATATATAGTTATTGATGTGGCAGATCCCTTATTCTTTCTCTTAGTAAATACTGCCTGCTTGGAGATAGCTGCTTTCAGCGGTATACTTTCACTGTCCTGTCTCAGGAGTAAATAATTTTTTCCAGGACTAAAGTATATCATAGTTTAGTTTATAGGAATGTTGATTGCCTTTTTATCCTATAAGATACAGTGATACACTGATCTGTTACTTTGATGGTATTAGGTTTACTGGACCTAGTTAGCAAGAAGTTGGAACTTCACTGGACTTACTGGTAAGAGATTTGCATGTCAGAGAATGGAAAATAAACCTGATTTAAAAAGATATCTTTTGTGTCAGTGAAACCTGTAGGGTCCCCTGATGTGGGTATGTAGTGATACCCCTTCTAGGGTGGAGAAAAAGTTTGTGTATCTGGCCCCTCCTACATCAAGAAAGTGACACAATGCAGTTACCATTTGAATTTTGGGGTAACACCTTCCTTACTGGGGTGTGTTACTCTGCCTCATGTACTGATTGACCTGAAAAGCTGCTAGTTTTGAGTGGGGCCTAGAACAGGGGATCAGCTTTAGGCCTCAGCGCATTTGCCTATGCCACTTGGGCCATATAATCCTTCAGTATATAAGGTGTCAGTGGCATATGGGGAAGCAGTTTGGAGCTTTGGGAAGGCCCTATAGGGAAGCCATAGTGTAGGTGCCTAGGTTTTGAAGGAAAGTCGGGCCTTCCACTGCAGATCTCTACTCTTCCTTTTGAGAAAGAGGCCTTGGTCTGCTACTGACTCTTAGTAGATACTGAATGCTGCAAGATTACCATGTGACCTGAGTTGCCTTTGTGAATGTGAGCGCACCCAGAAGTACTCCATTGTCAAATGGAGGTTGTATGAGTATGGTCAGGCCTGAGTGGGCTTTATAGGGACGAGTAAGTTTTGGAGAAGTATTTCAAATGCACCTGTTCCTTGCTCCTGTTATACTACCTCCTCTTTCCCAGCCTGCACCTGTTCCTTACAGCCAGTTGGCAGAGGAAGAAAAGCCTCAGGTCTGGTTTTGAGTTGGTTTTGCATGGTCTGCATTCACTATCCCAACACAAATAGCTGTAGCACTATAGGCCATCTCTGGGCCATAAACTCAAGGACATCATTAAGGGAAATCTCAGTAGGCAGAACTTTGGGTATTGTTTCCTGGTTTTGTACTTTGCTTGGAAGGAGAAATGACCATATACACAATTATATTTTGGCTATGACCACTGATTCAGTGAAATGGCTAGGAAGTTGGAGCAAGTTGAAAAATCCATGACTTGGTTACAATCTTAGATCATACAATACCATCAGGGTCAAAAAACCCAGGTAACATTTTTTTTTTTAATTGTATTTACTTAGAAGCATTCAGAATGTCAACAAAACAGTTGCAACTTTTTTTGCAATTACAGAGTGGTATTCAGTTAACAGAACAACAATTATTTTGTATAAGCTGCATCAGAGACAACTGAAGATGAAAAACTACCGTCCCCATATATAACTAATTTGTGCTGTGCACCAACAAGAACCTGCTTTAAATCGCCATGCCAATTTACAACCCCCAGACTGTGCCAGGCAAGGTTAGTGGCTATTGAAAATACCACCAGGACAGGGCTATCTAAAGACACATTCGGTAGTGTGTTAACTATACAAAAAAAAGACACTGTACAGTTTAAAAACAAATCTTACACAGCCTTACATTTCAATTTTTTTTTTCTTCAAAAGGAGTGAGTTGTGTACAGGGGGATTAAATGCTTTATAGACAAGAAAAAAAAACTGCGCTAGAACCAACTTATTCATCATCATCCTCTTCTTCATCCTCCTCATCCTCTTCTTCATCTTCTTCTTCCTCTTCATCCTCATCTTCCTCATCCTCCTCCTCTTCCTTCTTTTTCTTGCTTTTTTCAGCCTTCACGACTCCCTTTTTTGCTGCATCAGGTTTTCCTTCAGCCCGGTAGGCAGCGATGTCCTTTTCATACTTCTCCTTCAGCTTAGCAGCCTTCTTCTCATATGGCTGCTTGTCATCTGCTGCAGTATTATTCCACATTTCTCCAAGTTTCTTTGCAACATCACCAATGGAGAGGCCAGGATGTTCTCCTTTGATTTTTGGGCGATACTCAGAACAGAACAAGAAGAAAGCCGAAGGAGGCCTCTTGGGCGCATTGGGATCCTTGAACTTCTTTTTTGTTTCTCCTTTAGGAGGAATATAAGTTTTCATTTCTTTCATAACGAGCCTTGTCCGCCTTTGCCATATCTTCAGATTTTCCTTTTTCTTTAGCAGACATGGTCTTCCACCTCTCTGAGCACTTCTTCGAAAACTCTGAGAAGTTAACGGAAGCATCTGGGTGCTTTTTCTTGTGCTCCTCTCGGCAAGTTTGCACAAAGAATGCATATGATGACATCTTGCCTCTCGGCTTCTTAGGATCTCCTTTGCCCATGTTTACTTGTTTTCCTCAGCGAGGTACAGAGTCGCCCAGTGCCCGTCCGGCTCTCACTTGCCCCGGTGCTGTCTCTGTGGAGCTCAATGTACTGCAGTGGCTGTGACAGCGGGAGCCAGACGCAGCCTCCTTACTCTCTCCGCTCTGTAACCCCAGGTAACATTTTGATGTTGGATCTTGGTGGACACCTTCACATAGGGAGAACTGGGTCACTTCTTTTGAGAACTCTAAACCCTGATCTCAGGATCATAATCATAGATTAAAGTTTTATCATTGTGATGATATTTCTCAAAAAGCTGGAAGCTGGAATAGCCAGGATTGAATAACTCCAATGAAACTTACTGCATTGCATGTTAATCTGTCGTTTGTGAGCCAGGATTTCAGGGCACAATACAGTCCTCTCAACTACAGCCCAGAATTGACTGAGTACGCTAAACACATGGAGTTCTGAAAAGCAGTGTTCCTCAGCTTCAATGTGCTGCTTCTCATCTGAGATCCCTGCCTTTCCCTTGGATGTTACCCTGCAGCACATTTACTGTAGTCTTTCACCACACCTCATATCTTTGCTGTTTTTCTCATTCAGAGAGGTGAAACTCTGAATATAAGGGCTTATTAGAATGTTTAAGAAATGATGTACATATAAAGTAGCCTGAGCAATGGGTGCACTGTTGCATCTCCATCATAACAGTGCTCCTTTTCACAAACTGCTTTTGGTATAGCAGTTTTTGTCAAATAAAACTTTCAGTGTGTCACCTTATTCATTCACTGGGTCCAAAACTGTGTGATTTGCTGCTTGTCAACACAATTAAAATGGCCATGAAAGGTATATAGTTTGAATTTCTTCAAGGCACTGAGGCAGCCATGAGAGTGCAACTAAAGACACTTGTGCAAGAGACTGCCCAGAAAGTGGAAAGAGTGATAGAGAAAATGTTCAAAGCAAGGGGGAGGGTTAGAAAGAGGAATTAATGCTAGTGTGTCTCTTACTGTAATATAATTAAAAACTCATTGTAGTTTTTTATTGCACATGGTATTTATGTCCCATGTGAATGCCCACTCGAAAGGTAACCTCAGTTGCAGCAGATTCTGTGAAGTCCTTCTGACAACATTTTCCATGGCTGCTGCTTGGCCTTTTCCCCTGGTCACCTTGTTGTCCAATGGGCTCATCAGTAAAGTGATTCTAGGAGGCTCACCTGACCATGGCTGTTGCTGAGTGTCTATAGATTAGCTGCCCCTCATGATCTGGGTGCTATGTGATTTACCACAAACAACTTGGTTATTATACTTGAGTCCAGTTTGCTTGCAGGAGGTCTGACTGGTACTTAAGTGATTCCATTCTCTGGATGATCAGCCAGCAACCTGGGAGGAACAGCATTTTGCTTTTATACAAACAGATGATTATTTTAGATACAGATTTGCCTTCCATGCATGTGGCACTTCTGCCCAAACTACATCTGTGGACCTACAGAATGCCTCATTCTCTGTCATAGTATTCTGCATGGTGCAGCTTCTGATCGGAGAACTTATTCACACAAATGAAGTGTGACAGTGGCCTTGTCTTGTTCCATACCTCCTTGAAGGCGATACTTCAGTAGGACAATAGAATGGCCTTAAAAGGGTGCTGTTAAAGTGTCAGGTAGATGGCAGTTATTTACATGACTGCAGCAAGGTTCTCCAGAAGGCTGTACATATTCTAAATCAGTATTGTGGTACTGTTTCTCTCATAGCCATGATTCACAGGCCCAGGTGTCAGGGCATGGAAATGAGAGTGATACCACTCACCATTAATCCTAGAGAAGTGCTAGCAAACGTTTTGTTTCTTGACCCCATGACTTCATGCTCTGCTGGCCTAGAGTGCTTGATTCTGAGGGGTAGTGTGCTTTCATCAGGAGTCATAAGCATGGTTCTTTGGAGTTGGAAAGTAAGCCTGCCACTCCGCCACTTTGGATGCTACTGACCAAACAGTTGAAGGGGCTACACTTGTATTGGAGTAGTTGATCCTGACTACCAAAGTGCTTTGGAGGGAAAAAGAGCATATGTGCGACACAGAAGAAACTTCAGAATGTTTTCAGAATTGCTGCACCCTTTTAATGGGTAATTAAAACAACCCAGTCAACCAGGACTATGAATAGCCCACTCTTCAGGACTCATGGCTTGGGCAACCCTACCAGGTAAAGAATCACAGGCAACTGAGGTGCTGCGGAAGACAACAAAAGTACCGAGCGAGAAGGAGGCACTGTACCAGCTGTGGCTGTGGCAGTAAAAGAACCAAGTACTGTATTTGTCAGGAGTATTTTCTCTGTTTTGTTATGATGCATTTGGGTATGTGTGTATATTATATGAAATAAACGTATCAAATAAATCTTTGTTTTCCATCAGTTAGTCCCTTAAGATGTAAGATCTGTTACATACATTGATCTTATGTCACAGTACTTAGCACTGATTTTACATCACAGTTTTTAACTTTATGGGATATCAGAGAGAAGAGTGACATCACTCAAGGGTTTACCTCCTCTTCTGGGGAAGAGGTTGGTGCATTTTGGGTTGTACACATCATAGTTGTATCATGTTGGGCAGATTTATGATCTTGTTATTGTCTTGCATACTAAGTGTGGCTTAGGAAGATGCTGATGCTGCCAAATTGCTAAGGGGTACACACACATGGGCGTGTACACACACACACACACACGACACACAGAGTAGTTTCTGGATGAGAAGAACATTGACTAGGTAGAGTGAGTATAACAGATTGTCCTCCTTAATATGATGAACTGATCCAGTCAGGTCAAGTCCTCAGCATAACAAAAGACTACCTTTCCTATCTGTAAGAAAGAACTCCTCTTCCCCTGTGTGAGCTTGGATATGGATCTTCTTGCTTTGAACTTAAACACTGACTTCTCTTTGGATCTGCCAGCTTTTATGCCATCCTGGTCTGTGTGGACCAGCTTGAGAGTCCTACATGAAACATGATATAGGTAGCCAATTCCACCTGTGATTCAGGGCAGGTGACATGATTTCGTGCACTGCTGCTGCTGTTGTGCACCAGTTGTTACAGTCTGTGTTCGTTGTTCACACTGCCTCATCTGACTGCCCTTCAGTATTCTGGTCTCTAAAGTACATGCCATCAGTGTTGATGGACAGCTCAGGAGCTTTCCCAGACTACCCCTAGGACAGTTTCATGTCAGCATAGTAGTGTTGGGGTCAGTGGGAAGAGTAGAGGGCTACTGAAATCAGCTGGCTGTTCTCTATGTTTTTATTTTTAAATGTGGTCTGTGAGCAGGTAGGTGATAGAGAGGAGTGGCTTCAGGCACATGAAATGGCAGACGTGAAAAGGAGACCCCCAGAAATTGGAGAGCTAGAGGGAACTTGATCCTCTGCATCAGAAGACGAGGATATACCTGCTGGTCTGACCTCTTAGTCCAGGCCACGCCTTAGAAGTTACTAAATAATATGTGGGTCTCAAGTCTACTCAAGTAGACAAGTACCAGGAAGATATGTAGGATATATTTGTTGGAAAGTTCTAGCATGTTTGATTCTATCATTTAAACCAGGAATAATTTTACTAGCACTAAGTATGGCCATTTTAGGTGTGAAGTGCATCCAACCCTGACAGCATGCCACTGGAGAAATGAAAAACAGTCTCCTCTTATGTGAGTAATCAATTTCTGCTTTCTCTGTGCAGACAAGAGAAGGCCCTGAAGAGGTATAAGAAAAAATTGTGGGAAAAATAATTGAAAACATATGTCTGTTACTGGATTTTAGCCACAGAAAATCATACTTCTTAATTTGTGGAACAGTGATGTTCCATGGCAGGAGAGTTTGACAACCACTGAACTTGTCTGGTCCCTTTCACCAATACAATGGGCTGGCCTTGTCTGCTGTGGCTCATTCACTAGTCCAAGAGCACTGGTATACGACTAAAACCAGGGGCTCACGTGTTCATTACATGTGCTGTCTGTTTTTTGGCAAGGGCTGCTGCGTGAGTGTGTGCGTGTGTGTATGTGTGTGTGTGTGTGTGTGTGTGTGTAAGAGAGAGAGAGAGAAAGAGAGGGAGGGAGGGAGAGTCAGAGGGAGAGGCAGAGGCAGAGGGAGAGGGAGAGAAAGGGAGAAGGAGAGAAAGGGAGAAGGAGAGGGCAAGGGAGAGGGAGAAAAGCAGAAGAGAGGAAGAGAGATTGATTAAAAAGGTACTGGGACGTATATCCTGGTGTGTATGGCTCTGGGGCCAGTTTAGTCTCAAGAGGTTTTGCCTATGAAAGCAGTGACCTTATCAGGCATAGACAATTTCCTGTGTCATTATGATGTTCCTTGGCACGATATTATTTTTCTTGGTGATATATTATGATATAAAACATGCGCAGAGGGCCAGCCTTGTTTTTCATGAGTGAATTAGCTGTATTGTATTTTATCTGTGGCAAATCTTGCTTTCCAGTTTATTGACAGTGCCTCCTGTCATTAGTGACTTGCTTGGATGAGGTCTTGGCTTTCTCCCCTCTTATTCTGACTTTTAAAGCAGCCCGAGTCACAGCCAGGAAGTTCTTTGAAACCAAAGCCTTTGGCCCTTACTTGTGTTTCAGGGATGGTTAGGAATAGTAACTCTGCCTAAAAAGGGATGCTTTGGCTTCTCTG
Source organism: Octodon degus (assembly GCF_000260255.1). Taxonomy (NCBI): domain Eukaryota; kingdom Metazoa; phylum Chordata; class Mammalia; order Rodentia; family Octodontidae; genus Octodon; species Octodon degus. Next base: position 17,080,741 of record NW_004524599.1, read on the forward strand.
TTTTCACCCACCTCATGTGTGTTCCTGCTCTGTCCTAAGAAGTTGGACAGAGGGTCATGATGGGGCCCTAGGGGCTCCTAGCCGCCTCTGGGTCAGTGCTTCACAGCACAGCTTTGTTAAGATGCTGAAAATGAATTTCCAGATCCTCAAGTGGACCAAAGAGAAACATAAAACCTCAAAGAAGCGTGTGAAGGCAGCTCTGCGCCCTCTGCCTAACTACCCACAGTGTGCAAGGTGGTATGTGCAGTGGAGACTCCGTTACACCTGCAGCTGTTCATGTCACTGGTACCATTCAAGTAGCTTGTTTGTTTGATGAGCAAGACTAGCCTCTCAATAGAATTAAAGATTATAGTTTTAAATTTGTATTATACTTTTGATTACATTGAATAAGCTGGTTTTTCAGTTTGCAAGAATAACAAAGTTATTCAGAGAATAACTTAAAATATTTATGATATTTATTGAAATATTTAGTTTTGTTGTTTTAGTAAGCTAAGCTTCACAAATGATAACATCAGAACCTGCTATACCAGTAGCAGTAGCTGAAAGAAATTTCTCTGTGACTTGAAAAATTATCTTTAAAGAATAATTTTTTTTTAAAAAAAGAATTACTACAGTAGAGTTAGTGCCAGATCAGGGCTGAGCCCACCCTAGTTTTTTCAGCCAAAATAGAGTTTATAGTTTCTACATATTAAGTGGGATTGCGTAGTGTTCTCTCATCAAGTGTTCATGAAGATTAGATGAAAGCAGTCACGTACATGTTTAGCATAAAGCTTGGGCCTTCCACAAATGTCAACAGCTATTATTCTTCTGGTGAACAATCACTATTCAAAATGTATTCCTCTTAAGAGTTCAGATGTCAGACTTTGGCTTATATTTCTATTTATAAAGAAAAATAATTGTATGTAGCAAAAACTGCTTTTTTAGTGGAGAGAAATTCATGTTTATCCTTCTTTATATATTTAAACTTAAATAGCTCATGCATATATCCCAGTAACTCTAAAATAATCGAATTGTATTTTTAGCTAAAGCATTTTTGTTGGCCAGCTTGTTCATGGTGCTGTAACTGCATATTTTTACATCTTGGAAAGAATTTTGTTGTTGTTGTTGTTATTGATACAGGGCCTCGCTAGCTCATTCAGACCTGTAGTGATCATCCTATCTCAGCCTCCCCAGCTGTGGGATTACAAGCCTGCGCCTGGTTCTGGTACTGGCACAGCGCACCCAGGGTTCTGGGGCAGGCACAGCATGTGGTACGGCAGATTGAACAGTGGTCCTTGTGCTTGCCAGGCACATGCTTAGACTGCTGAGCTATCCCCCCAGTAGTAGAAAGAATTTTTCAAAATAACTTTTTTTTTGCTTAAATTTAATAAGCAACAAAATTCTAAAAGTTTCGAAGAAACATGCAGTGTACTTTTTTGTAGTGAACTATATTCAGTATTGCATACCCAGGTCACATAATTGCTGAAATCCCCCTTTCCTCCTGTCCAGTTTTTGATGATTTCTTTTTCTGCAAGAGTTAATCCTGATGATTCTGATGCAAGCAGCAGTGTATTTGTCGACATTTACAAAACTTGACTCCCTGCCTTCAGGGTGGAAGGAGTTAACGATGGACACACCATTCATGCCAGTGGATAGGAAGCTGTAGTGACCATGTCTGAGAGGACTGGCGTGAGTGAAGGTTCAGGGCGCACTCAGAAGGGATTTGCTAGGCCCTCATTTCACCTTCACTCCCTTCTTCCCCCAGTGCTGAAGCTACTGTTTTATCAGCAGCCACATGGCCAGCAGGTATCCAAGCAGTTTACACTGAGGAGTGAGTGGTCTGGTTTCATGATTCTTACTGAAGTGGAAGGTCCTGTGCTGAGGTCCTCTGAAACATCACATCCATTTAATGGAGGGGAGGCATCATTGTATTTTGATGTCTAGATTGTATCTGTTTTGAAATTGATTGGAAAGTTCGCCCCACAATTCTTTTACGTTTGTCAGAAAAAAACTAAAAAACAAAAAAGAACATAGCTCGTGATCATCATAGGATATATTTATGGTCTACTTTGGTGTCGTGTTCTTACCATACTTCAGAAAATACTGCTTTACCATAGATTAAGGGATCCTACCCAAGGGAGTTCTTTGAATGTTAACCTAGAGACTTTTGGTTTCTGTTTCCATTATGTATACAAACGGGTTTTTTTTTTTTTTTTCTTTTTCTTTTTAACATTACTAGTAGCATGAAGGGAAAATAAAATTTGGAACCAGCAAGGTGATGAAAAGGCCACTGTGGGAGTTGAACATGAAAGAATGCTGCTTTCATGAGGAGGGAGGTATTGATGTGGTTTTGGGGGCTGAGGTTTGTTTTTGTTTCTGCTACCATCTTAGAGACAATAATGAATCAGAACTGTATCAGGCAGGCAGGTCTTAATGCCCATTTCCAAACAGAGATGTCTCTCTTAGATACACAGGGAAAGGCTCACAGAGACCGCCTGTATTTGTTGTGCTTCTCAGCTTACCCTTGAGGAATAAAAGAATCCTGCTGAACAGTGCCAGCATTAGTTTAGGGTGAAACTCATAATTATATTGGGTAATAAAGGAATTTAAAAATTCCCGTTTTTTTTCCTGTGGCTCTCTTTCACAAATCAGACTTATGGTGAAATACTTTTGCAAGTGTTTCCATTCATCTAGACTGATGCAAGATGCCTAGTGCCTTGCGGTTTTCTAATTACCGAAGCCCTAATTTCTTTGGCACATTTCTCTTCTGTCTGTAGATTTCCTTCTGGCAGCAGAAATGTTTACCCACGTGACAAGATGAACATTGGCATCTCTAGTCTGGTGCAGACAATATGTGGATGCTGAGAGTAAGCACGAGATGGGCACTCTTAGGTTTTGGTCAGTTGTTGGTCAGATGACTGAGATACAGATTTCTTACCACTTACTGTTCTCTAGGTCTCACTTCATAGGTGCTTGCATTTCACCACAGAAATGATGTAATGCCACATTCAGAGAGAGATGAGAGAAGACTCTGAGTGTACCTGGACCACTGTTTCAGGGAGTGCTGGCTGGGACCTTGCTGCCCGTGATATGACTTGCAGAGAGCCTGTGAGATCTGGACTGTCTGGGCCCTGCCCAATCCTCTGAAGGAGAGCTTGCATTTTAAAAACATGCCAGGCAACTTGGAGGCACAGTAATGTTTAAGAAATTCTGCCTCAGAACTTGTCGAATCAGTAAACAATCCCATTGTGTTACATACTACCATTAGAAATGGAGTTTTTAGTGTGTTTATCAGCCATTGCAGTACTTTGCACAAAGGCTAAATTCTGGAATGTGAGGGAATAAAAGTTTATTGCATGCATAGCTAGAGGAAAAAATCTGAGTTAGTTGTCCATGTTTCTCTTTAATAGAAATTTGGAGATTGGCTTATGCGGTCTTCTATAACTTTAGCAGAGAAAACCTGCGACTTTGGCTTCCTTGTTTAAAATCTAGTGCTTTCTTAACTTTTGCTTTAACAGGGCATTGAAGAAAGCAAGTATACACACTTGGTGTGTATAAAGAAATTAGAAGTGTATCAGAGTAGAGTCAAGAAGTTCTTATACTAGAGACAAAAGTAATAGTTATCCCCTTACAAATTTTAAAGTATGTTGGTTTTGATTATACCTTTGTTTTTACCTGCCTTTAGTATAAAATAGCAGCAATTAACTTTGGGTCATATCTTGAAGTTTAAATTATTTTGGGAGTTTTAAACAAAAAGTATCAAAACTTTGCTTTAATTGTTATCAAAGAAATTCTGTAAAATCAGTGGCATTTTAGTTCGTTATGAAAGTCTTTACTTGATTGCATGCATTATTCTTATTTGTTTCTTCATGTTCCTCACTGTTTATTTGTTGAGCATATGCTTTGGGCTGATGCTGTGCAAGGCAGGGCTTCATACGATTGAACACTGTTCTGTTTTTTTTTTTTTTTAAAGTTGACAATAATAGTGACATGTAGATAATTACATTGCCACAGGAGGTATTTTTGAATAATTGATAATTTCTCTACCTGTAGTATTTGTCCATTTTCAACTTCAAATTAAGATATATAAATAACTTACATGTATAGGAGAATCAGCTTTTAAGGCACTGTATAATACATTTAAATTTCTAAGCCCTGAATCAGAAAGTGGTGTCAGCTGAAAAGATTTTAGAACAAGAAAACCTTACCCAATCTATTTAGATTTTTCTTAACAGCTAGCAAAAAAATACATTGCCTTTTTGAATGATTAAAAAGTATAAAAATAGAGCTAACACTCAGGTCTAATAAATGCCAAAAATATTGAAAAATTTAAACTTATTTTGTAATTGGTTTATTTCTTTATACCTTAGTTTCATTTTATAGTAAGTCAGCTTAAAAATCTTTTTAAATTGACCATTATATTTAGTTTTCGTTTATAGGAACTCCCATTTGTGACATCTTCCCAACTGGATTAAAAGGGCCTTTCAACAGAGATGCAGATTCTTGTTGTCTATGACAAAAAAGAACAAAAACTCTATAAAGTTGTTGCAGTTTTCTCTGAGCATTACTGGGCAGCTCATGTATTTATATAATGTCTATCCCAAGTGTCTCTCGGGCAGGTGTCATTTCCACCAGTCGATTCTTGTATTGAATAAATTTGATAAAATTGTTGTTTTTATGTTTCCTGTTATAAAAATACTGAAAAATATGCAATTTCTGGCCATCCTGTATATAAATAATCAAACTGGTAAGTGGTTAGCAAGAGCCTGGCACCGTGGCTGTCTTTGCACTTCATCGTTTTTGAGGAATGCTCCAAGTGCTCCATTAGCAGGGAACTCCACTGCACACAGTGTCTGAATCTGAAAAATTTAAAACAAGGAGGTTCTTCTTATCTATGGTCTGGGACCTCCCGTACTAATCTGCTGTGATATTTAGATGCAATTAGGTTAAAATGTGGAGCTGTCAGATATTGGTAGTAAGGAAGCGGACTGCTTCCTTGTAAATGGGGGAGCCATTTATAAGAGAGGTCCAGAATCAATTTTGGATGTTTGGTCACATGTCTGCCTGTAAAAGACATCCACCCAAATGGTAACAACTTTTCATAGCAGGCTGTTGGAAACTGTCCAATTTTTTGGTTCTTTTATTGTCAAATTAGGAGAAAAATCTTTGTCTTTTGTAGTTCAGCTCTTTCCTTGTTTTTTTTTTTTTTTTTTTTTTTTCCTGGAACTATTAAAGATAGAAAAGATAAACTTGATTGTGGAGAATTATTAATTGGCAGGAAAAGTATTCTTATGTTTAATATTTGCATTATTACACAGGGTACGTAAAACCTCACTTGAAGTGAGTCATTTTACATTTTTGAAGTTGTCAATATTTATCTGGTATTTGTGGAGGAAATGAGAAAAGCATCCTTCATAGGAGAGCCTTACCTCTGATTTTGAAAAATTATCATTATTATTTTTTGTTTTTTAGGAATTCAGCAATGGTTGCTGTATTGCATAATGTTGTCCTTGAATTAGTTGTTCAGATTACCAGCTATAAGCATGCAAAATTAGAAAAAAGAGTTATAAGACATTTAAAAGGACAACAAGAAAGAAAGAGACAAATTTAAGTATCTGCTGCTCCTCTCTGTGGACCGGCAGAAATCAGCAGTACAGTTATCCAACCCATCCTGCATACATGCATAGATATATCTTTCTCCCCCTTCTTTCCCACTCCTGTCCTTTTCCTCATCCCAATGGATAAATTGTTTTAAGAATAAAATATGATTATATTATGAGTTGAAAAAATATACTTTTTAAGGGAAAATTTGAAGTTAAAAAACTGCAGGTAAATTGTTGAATATTGATAATTTTATGTGGTTCAACTTTATAATAAACTGATTTGGTCTAAATTAACCTTCTATTTTTCTCCTCATCTTCTCAGTCAGAAACTTTTTACTGAATTCGCTTTTAGCCAGCTAACATTCAACTGAAGCTTGAGGCTCATCACAAATTTAGGTCCTTATTAATAGTTTAAAAAGAAGTATTTTTTATCCTGATCATTTGTATAATTGCATCCATAGATATATTTACTGGTATAACTTCTATTTAATGTTCTAATCCTAAGAAGTCTTCAAGAGAACAAGCTTGGGTGGTACTAGACAATAAATGTCTGGAAACAAATGGCCTAGGTTTAGGTGGAAAAATCTTTTACTGAATTTGAGTTGGAAAAGAGTTGGTGCATACTTGTGGTCACTGCTTTTCTTTCCTACTTTATGTGCCAAAATCTGAATTATAGATCCTAACCACTTCCCAGTATCTTAATTTAATTTTGAATATGAGTGTTTTTAAGTATTTTTGTGTATTTTAGTGTAAATTATTAATAGCAATCTGAATAAAAACAAAATATAGTTATTTGATATTAAGCAGACCTCTGAAACAGAAGTAAAAGAGTTCACTAATAGGATTTTTGTATATATTCACAAACCATTTTCCTTTTAAGTCCAAAAAAATGTGGGCTGGGCCAATAGCTCAAGAAGAAAGACTAAGGCTGGCAACTAAATATATTTCATGATTTTTTCCATTTTTGTGTTTAAAATCTACCATGAAATATCAAAATCACTTTATTTAAATTTTCAATAGCTACAATTGTGTTTTGAAGTTGTATGTATCATTGAGAAAAATAGGAAATTTTTACGTGTAAAATATGAAAGTATTCTTTATTGTTTTTATAAAGTACTATACAGATTATAGAAAAATCAGATTTTAAAATCTCTTTATCCCTAGTGCTCTGTCCTTTCTTTATAGTACAGTTTTTACTGAATCTTTTGAGAAACACTTTTATGCTCACACCAATAAATATCCTTTAAAATCTACTTAAATATTCTGTTCTATATATAATTCTGCCTCTTTCTGAGGTAGACTTTTTTTTTTCGTGCACATGTGTATAATTGATCGTAAGTTATTTAGTGTTTTGTGACTGAAATTCTTCAGTAGAAATGCTGGACCAGAAGGCATCTGTGCCTCTAAATTGTCCCCTAAAGTTATATGTGCTGGTAGTACTGTGTGGGAAAAGTGTCTTGTTGTTGCAGTGGGTGTCTGTGGCTTTTTAGCACGTGTCCATTTCTAGGTGAAAAGTATGGTGTCTCCTTTTGAGTAGGGGTTAATATCTTTTCATATGTGTTTGTTTATAAATTCATTTCAACAGAAATGAATTTCTATTCATTTCTGTTAATTTTCTGTTGTCTGTTTGTCATCTGCTGTTTTCTTATTGGGCATTAGGGTTTTTTTTTTATTTTTAGAAACAGGCGTGGCATGCTTGGGCATTAGTTCTTATTTTTGTGATATTGGAGATAATTTTTTTCTTCTCTCTCTCTCTCTCTCTCT
>NW_004524599.1:17088186-17139491 GCF_000260255.1 Octodon degus
TTTAATTATTTAGTATTGTTGGCCCTGTAGAAGGCTTTAGTTTTCTAGTAGCCAGTCAAATTATCAGGCTCATTCATTATTATGTCAGGATTTTGTGTACTACTTAAAATAGTCCTTGCTTTAAAATTATAAATACATTTACCCAAGCTTTTTCTAATATTTTAAACCTTTTTTTTGCGGAACCAGGGATTGAACTCAGGCCCTTGTGCTTGCCAGGCAAGCGCTTATTCTACTGAGCTATCTCCCTGGCCCCTTAAACCATTGTTTTTGTATCTGAAATTTGAGTATAGTGAGGTAGGACTATAGATTTATTTTTTCCTAAAATGCTACTTTCCAGCATAATTATTGAATAAGCCATCCCCCACATTGGTTGAAAGATTCTCTCTTTCTGTAACACTACATTCCAGATGTATTTGGGACTCTGTTTAGAATTTAAATTTTTAAAAATTCTTTATTTATTCATTTAGTACAGGGTCTTGCTATGCATTTTGCAGCTGTAATTGTTTTTTTCATGATACATAATATCTAATCACTACCATAATTTTTTTTTTTTTTGGTGGAACCAGGGATTGAACTCAGGCCCTTGTGCTTGCCAGGGAAGTGCTTATTCCACTGAGCCATCTCCCCAGCCCCCTCACTACCATAATTTCATGCTGTTCATTTTTTTCCCCAGGATTCCAGGTTATTCTTTTCCTTTTCATATGATTCTATTACATAGTTTTGTCACCTTCTTTCCCATTCCCACAGCCCGCCACTGAATCAAATTTAAGATTAATTGGGTCCTACCCAATACCATGTATTATCTTCTGCTATTTTAAAATATTTTCTCTTTATATGACTTAAAAGAATTTGAGATTTCATTGTATGGTTCCTATTGTTATCTTGTTAATCTATTTTTAGACATTCAGATTTTATTCATAGTACACATAGGATATTTTCCTCTAGTATATTATCATGTTGCAAGTTTTAAATTGTAAAAAACTTGATTTCTTTCTTTCTTTCTTTCTTTCTTTCTTTCTTTCTTTCTTTCTTTCTTTCTTTCTATTTCTATAGTATCGGGGATTGAACTCAGGACCCTGCGCTTGCTAGGCAGGCACTTATACTACTGAGCTATCTCCCTGGCCAAAAACTTGATTTTCAGTATCAGCTTTGTAATCAGTTAACAAATGCCCAGGTCTCTTAAGGCATACAGTTGTATCATTTGCAAGACTATGACTTTTGTTTTCATTTTGAGTCTAATTGCATTTGCTAGTGATGGTAACCAACTCTGAGATTTTTGAATAAAATTGGCCAGTATAGCCCTTGAATGAGAAAGGTATTACTGAATGTAGTTTTCTTGTAATAGAGGAACTTTAAACACTATCCATCAAGAAATAAAGTCAGACTGTCACAAAATTCTAATAAATGGACTTAGTATGTTGGGCTTGAGAAATGCCTGTGTTTGACATTGCCTGTTGGCTTGTGTCTGCCCACAGCCCTGCTTAGCTTTCTGCCAAAAGATGTGAATGCAAATTTAAAGGTTTAGTACAGATTAGTAAACACCTGTTTGGATTGGCGTTTCTCAACACAGTTGAGAAGGCTACATGTATTTAAGGGGTACATTTACAGTAATTTTTTACTTATTTTATTTTATCCTTAGAAAAAACATAACTGATTTCTAACTTAGGTTTTCATTGTTAATATTTGTTTCAGACAAGGTAGAGACACATTGAACTTCTTTAACAAAAAATGTAAAAAGTATTACACAAATGTCTGAAAACGCCTATGGGAAATTGATTGAAATGTGGAGAACTCAGCTTTAGATTACTGTGAAAGCACATACAGTTACAGAGATCAAGAGCAGTTTTCTGTGTATTTCCTTAACTGTAGTGCTTAGTAAATAATAATACTGATGACACTGAGGATTGTGATGAAGCAGTTACACTTCTTATTATCTCATTTGCTGGTTACAAGAATTTGTCTTTCTGGTGTTATCTCAAAAAATGTTATACAGTATCTTTGAGGCAGACTATATAGCTTGCAAGTAGCCATCTAACATGTTCATTGAAAATTTTACTTAGATTTCACTCTTGACTCGTACTTACCTGTGAGTTTTATTTTATTTAATTATTTTTGTGGCCAGCTCAGCCTGCCCTAGAGGTGGGGCTGGCATGGCATGTGGTGCCGGGATCAAACCAACATCCCTGTTCTTGCTTGAGTTTGCCTAAACAGGCACTTTAGACCACGGAGCTATCTTGCCAGCTTGAGAGTATTATTTTAGAAACTTAGTGCTTGCCTTTCAGGATCTTCAATGAAAATAAAATTAAATATTATATTGCTATTGTTATTTATTTTAGGGAAGGGTCTACAGGGTGTCCAGGGTCTCACTACTAGATCATTCATAGTGATCCACCTGTTTACAGCCTCCCAAGAGCTGGGATTATAGATGCGTGCCACCACACCCAGTCTCAATTGCCCTTTCAGTGTACCCCAGGGGCAAGGCTGGCATGGCAGCCCAAGGATTGAACCCCGGCCCCTGTGCCTGCTTGCAGATGCTTTAGTCTGCTGAGCTATTTGGCCAGCCCAAAATTAAATATTTTAAAGTAAACTTTACCTGGACAAATACATAAAAATATATTATCTCAGTCCACATGAAGATATTTTAATAGCTCAGGCATTTCTAAAGAAAATTAATCAGTATAAATGCAGTTTGATCATATTAATACTCAGAATTTCAAATTTACAAGTTTGTTAGAAACTGTGAATTTTAGCTGAGGTCTGTATAATTTTTTTTCCTAGAATAGAGACAGAGACCTTATCACATAAAGATAGAGGTATTGATAACACTTAGAAATATTAGTCAGTGAAAGCATTTTTATATTTAGTGAGTGATTATAACTCAGTTTATGGCCAGTATCTACAAAGTGCAGAACCACAGCCTTTAGGGTATTCCTTCTGTTTAGTTCTTTTGGATTCTTAACTCAAAATAATTCTTTCTGATAGGGAAAAATAATTTAAGTTTTAAATTCTGCTTTTAAAGATGAAAACTGACACCAAAAGAAGTGATTTTCCTAGAGGGCAGCGCGATGAGCAGCGGAGGCGATGTGCTGTGGGGTCTGCCTCTAGCGCTCTGTGGAGGCCGTTTTGCAGTGCTGCAGTAAGCTTGAGAACCAGACACATCGCGCTAATGAAGAGTTTTACTTTATTTCAGTCTTGATCAGAAATTGTTCATTTTGTTGCCATCTGCTTTCTAATACTACTAATCTCTGTTAGTACATTAAAGTCACTTGACAAGCACTTTATGTTTCTCTATAATATATTCTAGTTACAATGAGTAGTTTTTGGGAGAAATAGCAAAATACAGACTGCAAGAATATTGTGGCATGGAAGTTATTACTAATAAAAAAATCAAATTCAGGAGTGAATCTGTATAGCAAATCAAGATAGAGGGTCTTCTAAATATTTGTTGCCATTTCCAGGAATTTTTAAGATTTTAAAAAAAGAAAGGAAAAGAAAAGAAAATGTGCCAGCCTCTAAACCTTGGGATTTCATTCCTGCACACAGCTCTGTCTGGGACCTGCTTTGTGTACCCAGCTTCCCTAAGGCTTGGAGCAGTTAAATATAGTCACAGTTTGGTTCTGTGGACCTGCAAGTAGGAAAGGCAGGGAAAGCTGGAGGCATGTTGGAGAAATACACTTCAAAGTAATTTATTTTGACGCTTTTTAAAGACTTCTTTGTAAATGCATTTTTAAATAGTAGTTCTGTTTCCTTGAATCCACGTAAGAGCACAAAATAGACTGGATTCAGGAGGGCTGGTGTGGGAATGTTTTCAGCTCCCTTGCTGCCTGTGTTGGGACAGCTGCTCCGCTGCACTGCCCGGTTTCTTTTAATGAACCTAAATTCAGGTGACTGAAAATGCCAGTTGGTGGTGGAATCTTACATAACCCTTATAGGCATGTTTATAGTGTGTGCCTGTTCATTGGCATTTTGTGGTTAAGTTGTCCAGCTATCAGGTTTCCAAACAGAAGGAAACACATACAAATGTCAAGTATTTGAAAAAGACACTACCTTGTTCTCCCTACCCTTCTATTCTTTGCTTTGGGTACTGGGGTAGTGCCCAGAGCCTCTTACTTCTATCCTCAGGCCTTTTACTTCTATTTAAATGAAATCAACTGGTTGGGTGAGAGCTTTATAAAACAAAAAAATAAAAATGAAACAATTGGCTTTTCGATGATGTTTTTCTGATTAAGAAGAAAACAATTACATGCCTTCTCTCTTAGTTACCTATGCTGAGATGAAGCCTCTGACCACTTTAGACTGAAATAACGTTGGACAAGTGAAAGGACAGTTGTGTGCTGTGAGTGTGTTTCTTTTTTATGTGTTTTGTGTTGCCTAGGCTTTGGATTCCTCACTGGTAAATACTGTAACTAGATTTCGTCGATCCCTAGGGCCTTCTCCATGTGTAGTTTTAGGGCTCCTAGTGATGGATCCATGGTGCGGAGTAGCCCAGTGTAGCCGCAGATGTGAGGGTGGCATGAAGGTGCCTGGCTTCCAGTGTAAGCTGAGATGAGCCGTCTCCTTCTCCTTTGCTACTGTGCTTCTGCACACTCATGAGTGGTGCTCCCGTGCACTTACTCAGGCCTGGTGTTAGCTCTCTAAAGCCTGCCTCCTTCACAGAGCTGACCCAGTGCACCAGGGTATGGTAACAGGCCCTTGAGGTGCCTGCTGAGGAGGCTGCCGACTTGTGAGCTGAACCCAGACCCAGGGACTGGAGGATGCTTTTAAGTTCATATTTATACTTTGCTGCTCTACTTAGGACTCCGAAGTACATGTTGAATCACTGAATAGATCCATTAACTAGAGGTTTTCACACTACAAATCTGAATTTACCACACTGGACTTAGTCACACCAGCATTTAATTTATTTTGGATCAGTCTCTCTAGTGAGGAACTTAAGGTTTTACTACTCTAAAAATGCTTTTGAAAACTTATTTACCCTCTTGCTCACTCAACATCTGACAAAAATGTGAAAGTGCTTCCAGGAATAGTAAAAATGTGTTTCTAAACATTGGACTGGAACTGGGAGTTGAGGTCTGTGATATGGGTGCCCACTTTTGAGAATGTCTAGTATATAACCACCATTGTAGGCAATTTTACACAGGACTCTTTTAAGTGAGGAATGCTGTGAACATATTTCAAATGTGAGTCAATATGTAAATATTTTGTTAAGACAACTTGTCAGCAACACATCTGTTTCGTTATGTGCAAAATGTCACTACTTTTAGTGTCTAAGTTGCTGAATTATCTAGTATGTTCCAGGCGAATTGCTCTAAATTTAAAGCAGTTTCTAGACTTGGATACATTTTATACTTTTTGGAGAATCTTGGACAAGAGTTCTGTTTTGTAGCATGATCTGCTTTGTAAGCCTCTCATGAAAGGAAATCCAGTGAAAAGTGCAAGATTTTTGTCCTCCTTGATGGATGAGGATGGCATATAGATGGGAAGAGGGGCTGCATTGATAAGTATGGAGGATCCAGAGTGATGACCTAGGAATGATGCAGAAGTTTCCAGTGTGTGAATGCCAGACAAGAGATAATTAAGGCAAAGCTTTTAAAATTGTAGCAATCTGATGTCCAGGTCTTGCTTCCCCATTTGGAATATTACCAAAATACCCTTTTGGACCAACTCACTGGAAACTTTAGGATTAGAGTCTTATGCATCTCTTCTGGGCTGGTAACCACTGTCACGTACCACTGAAGTTAGGGATTCTCAGTGTGTGTGAGGGTGAAGGAGGCTGTATTGGTTTTCTGCTCTTGGCAGCAGCTTCTGTGTCAGAGGTTTAAGTGATTACCATCTTGATTATCCTCATGATTTGTTTCAGACCATCACTCTCATATTTTGGCCAACAGTAACCTTCTCTTAGGTTTCATAAAACCAAACTTTTCTGAATAGTCTTTTTTGCTCCTCATTCCAAGATACTGCCTTTGACTAAAATATCATAAGAAAATAAACTTCTTAGGAGTAAGAAACAACTGAGTAAGTGTAAGTCAAATGATTTATTTATTTATTTGTGACTGGCTCAGCCCACCCTGGGGGTTTGGCTGGCATGGCATGTGGTGCCCGGGATCGAACTGTGGTCCCTGAGCACTTGCCTAAGCAGGCACTTTAGACCACTGAGCTATCTTGTCAGGTCCTCAATGGGATTCCTATTGTACTTTCTTGTGCCTTTGGTTTTTGAATGTCAAGTTAATGTATACTAGATCTATCTTCATGTCTTCAGACACGAAATACTGATTACTCATGAAGATGAGTATATAAGTTTTTCTGTTGCTGCAGCAAAAAACCTGAAGCGGACGTACTACTCAGTAAGCCTGGAGACACCGTTTTCTCTATCAAGAGTATCATCCCTTTCCTTTGCTCATTGAGTCCTTCCTTTTAGGTCTCCAAAAGGGCAGCTTAAAATTCATGCTGGAGAGTCCTTTTTTGGCAGATTTTACTTGACAACTCCATCTGTTGTGTTCTATGTAAACTATAATACTTACCACTTCTACTTACATAGTAGAAGACATTCTGGGAAATACTCTTGGAGGAAGCTGTTGTTTAGTTGAAGACCAAAAAAGTCAGATATCCATGTTACAGAAAAATTAGAGGGACCTTTTCTCTTTTCTTTTTAATCATGTTTTTGTGTATAAGAGTCTAGAACCGTGAAAGAGTGAATTCTAGTAGGTTCTTTCTAATCTCTGATCGGAAGGAGCCATGCAGCTTGATCTTTCTAGGTAGTGTCATAGAATTGCAGAGCTTTAGAGCTAAAGGGTCCATCAGAGATTATGTAATTTAATTAACATCTTGTCTTATGTAATCAGAGATTGCCTTTTGAATTTGTTCAGTTGAGTGTTTTGTTGTTGCCCAGAACTCAAAAATGCCTAAAACTAAATGTTGTCTTCCTTGTGATTCTGTTGATACTGCCTACCTCTCTGTGTTCGCTGTCTCGACCCCCTCTAGGAACTTAAGCACTTCATGCCTCTAGAGGCTTTACTCTGTATCTTGTGTGTAGACAGCTTCCACCTATTACCTTGTAAAGTGGTTCTTCTCAATGCACAGTCCTACCAGCAGTGTACAAGAATATGTACAGTGATTAAAATATCTTTACTGATCATTGGTTTTGGTAGTTGTTTCAACTTTGGCTAATCTAATAAGTGTCATCTCATGGTGGTTGTAATCTGCATTTTCTTGGCTGCTCATGAAGATGAGTATATGAGTTCATTGTTTGTCTCTGCAACACAATACCTGAAGCCTGACACATTTCTTAGCAACCCATGAGAATGAGCTCTAGTTCAGACACGTTCACGTTACTTGTCACTGTGCACATGACAGCATGGAGGATGGGTGCTCTGGCCTTCCCTCCATCCTCGTCTGCTGTGTTCTGGCTCCCAGCTCCAGTAGCGTCCAGGCCCTGCGCCTGCAAGGACAGATTGTTGTGCCAGTTCCTAGGTCGTTCCTTGTGCCTGGGAAGCCTTTTTTCTTCTTATTCTTGTCAAGAGTCCCACTCTTCCCTTTGTACTTGTTCCAAAACAAGACAGCTTTTGGAGCCTTTTACAGGTATATTCACTGTGTTCCCATGTGACAAGTGTCACCGTGCTAGGAACATAGTAGGAATAGTGTGGTTAAGGCCTGAAGGTAAGTAGTCTGATGTATTGTTTGTGTTTAAAATTTTTATTTGTATTATGATATATTGATGTTTTAAGAACTTCGTTGACTAAGGAGACACTGTTCCTCCTGGAGCTAGGCACTTAGAGACGAAGGACACAGTAGGAGCTGTCCTAGTGCAGAGCCATCTTCCTGTGTGAGGCTTATGCACCCCAAGAGTCCACTTTTTGTTTGCTTTAGTATCCCTGAGCCAGGTGCCAGGCAGCTAGAGACTGCCCAGTAGCCCAGAGCCCAAGCAGAGTAACCACATTGGCCAGTCCTGAGCTGTCTCACACTCCCTGGAAACCCCAGTGATGCTCTGGTACAGGCTTTCCCCACACAGCTGTCCTGGAGTCTGCTTTCCTTGTGGCCCTACCCAGCAGGTCTGTGAGGACAGTAACCCTTGCTTTCCTGAGTCACTTTTGTGCCTCCCTTTGTTTCTACAACTGACTGCTACCTACAAGACATTCAATTTTGAATCTTCACTTCACTATTTTGTAACTGTGCAGTGTGACCTCCTCTCCTCAAGACTCCATGTTCTTATTTTTAAAATTACACAGTTATGGTACCCTGTATATGAGGTCATTCAGAAGGTCAATAAAGTACTTCTGCCTGTGCTGCCCATGGTAAATATTACCTGCATGTTTAGTTTTATTGATAGTGCTATCAGTATATCCATGGGCATGACCCTGCCATCTACTGCATAGCACTTAGTACCCCTCAATGGCACGAATGCCTGACACATGAGTAAGTGAGCGAAGGAGAAAATAAATATGAGAGGGAAGTTAGGACATGGGATACTCACATTAAAAGGTTTTTATTTGCTGAGCCTTTGGTAATGGAGGTATAGTTAACAGGGAGCAGTTACTCCTTACTAAAACTTTTAGGTTCATTCAGAGGGAGCTGCGGTTTCTAAATTATGAGTTGACTATAGAGGTGCAAGGGGCAAGGGACGGGGTTGTGACCCAGGGAGTGGGAGGCGAGGAGCCATACCTCACCCAAATCGCCCATCCCACTCCTATCCAGCACCCAGTAGCAGTCCTTTGCAATTTACTGGATTTCTACTTAAGTGTCATTTGAAGAGGAATTTAGTTGGAAACAAAAACCAAATAGAAAAGAGAAGATCTTTGGAGGAGAAGTCTGTGTCACTTTGTAAGGGCTGGTGCAGCTGCTTGCTGTGTGCTGTGTGCTGTGTGCTGTGTGCTGTGTGCTGGGTGCTGGGTGCTGGGTGCTGTGTGCTGTGTGCATGGTGCTGGAGCGGGGAAGCCCTGGCATGGCTTGGGTGAAGTCAGTGGTATGATACAGCTGGGGTCTGGGCATGGGCAGAACCCTAGGTGCTATGGAAAAGGGTGCTGCAGGCAAAGAGCCCTTTGGGATTCCGTGATTTAAGACTAGGAGGCCAGCTGGCTGGCAGCACAGCTCTAATGGTATAGGTGTCACAGGGCACTATGGCTGCTAGGACCTTGGTGCTGTGAGCTGGGTGAGCAAGTCCGTGTTGCGTGCCGATGTTACGATGAGCACAGTGCTCACTACCCTGTCCCATGGCTTCAGTGGCCTGTCAGGACAGGTAGAGTTTGTGGGCACTGCCACAGGTCAAGTCGTCGTCACCTAGGGACATTGTAATTATGAAGACAGAAAGCAGTGTACTCCTGTGGTTTATCAGCAGGCATCTGACGCAGCTTGGAGTGGCAGAGTTTCTGAGGGAGTGATGTTCAGCTGACACCTAGAATAAGGAGTTACTTGGGCTGGGCATGCCAAGGATGGGGCAGCCATCAGTGAGGAGGAGGAAGGAAGCCTGCACAAAGCTCTGGAGGTGCAGCTGGTGGGACCCGAACAAGGCCACTGTGCCAGGGGAGTGGAATCGCTGCATGCCAGGTGGCTTCTGCCAGTGACTGGAGGTGTAAAGAGTAGAAATTTTCCTCCAAACTGCCTGCCAGTGTGCCTGACCTCTTCGTGGCCACTGTCTTCATTTTGGGTCCCCTCTCTAGGGCTGCCTAAAGAAAGTGCCACAGACTGGATGGTTGCACATGAAGGTCTGGCACTCAGATCTGGAGGCTAGAATGTCTGAGGTGACAGCACTGGCAAGATTAGCGTCTTCTGAAGCTGAGAGGAGACTGTTCTGAGCCCCTCTCCTGGCTTCTGTGGCTTGCTGGCAGTCTGTGGTGTTCCATGACTTACAGAGACATAACCAGGCCTTTGTCCTCGTCTTCATGCGCTGCTGTCCCCGTGCGTGTGACTCTAAGCTTCTCATTTCATAAGGGTAGCAGTGCTGTTGCCATAGCAGCCTATCCTGCTCTAATATGACATCTTAACTAAGTTCACCTGTTTCCAAATAAAGTCACATTCTGAGGTGTGGAGGTGTGTGTTGGGTGTGAGTTGGCTTCAACAGATGAACTTTGGGAGACAAGATTTAGCTTGTACAGGTAATGTTTTTAGCCTGGTGTCATTTTTCTTTTTGCTTAGATACAAATACAAGTTTACTCTCTTGTTTTAAGACTTAGGGTTGAAAAATGTAAAATGGAAATTGTTTATAGTAAATATACAGTAAAATCTGGATAATAAAGTTTTTGTTCAAGGGCCATACTGTGCTTCTACCTTATAACAAAATACAGGTGCCCATTGTTGGGCATTAACCTATTAGATAGCTGTTGCCAAATGGATATTGCTAGTGTGAAACCAGAAGGCCCCACATTTATGTTTTAGGAGCAGATTGGAGGAGAGGGAGGAAGATCGTGGGGTGGGGAAGAGAAAGAGAAGAGGAATGAGGAGAATATGAAAGAGAGCACACACAGCCGAAGCTGAACCAGACCTCCTGGAGTGTCATTTGCAGAAGGCACTGAGTCAGTGCCTGGGGCACTGTGGTGCTGTGGGATATGGCTCCCAGTCGTTTGTGGTCAGAGCCCAGCATTTATAAAGTGACTTCCAGCCTACCTGGCCTCCCTTCCTTTCCACCAGTGGCTTCCCAAGCCAGGGGACCTATTGTCAGTTCAAGTAAACAGTATTTACAGGGTTATTTTACACTTTCTGTGTAGTCGTGCCTGCTCAGAATCTATGTTTAACTACAGGTCAATGGGAATGGTTTTATGAAGGCCAAAACTCAGCTGGCAGGTAGCCTGTGCAAGCAGGTAAACCCACAGTCTCTCAGGTGGTTAATGCTGGGGATAGTTGGTATTTTGAGGTTCATCCTGGTTTAGTACTATTATTTTATTTTTGCTCAGTTGTTCCAGCTCTACATGTGGGCATGACAAAGAGGCCTGTGACCAGCTCAAGGATGGAGTCATAGAGTTGGAGGAAATGTGTGGGTTTTTAGGGCCACCTTCCTGCCTGATGTAGATTTTCTCCTCCAACAACACTAGCAACTTCTTTTTGCATCTCTACAGGCTTGTCCAGATAAAAAGGAGCCTCTTAGTGCCTAGGCCATGGACAGCTGTGTGTAAACCCTCCCACTTCTCTTGATTGTTGCATCTTGGACTTTGAACCTTTTGTAGTCCATTCTTTGTGTTGTACTCTACCCTTCACCTACTTCAATGCAAGCTTTCCCAGTTGGTGATTCACAAGTGTGTTGTGACCGTGCATGAGGGTTTGAAGAGTTCGGAGCTGCTGTGTTAGTTCCCATGCTTGCTGTCGCAGATCACCACCAGCTGGTTTCACCAGAGCAGATTTCTCCTCTCATAGTCCTGGAGGCCCAGCATCGAGGCGTATTTTGGCAGGGTCACTCTCCCATTAGGGATGTATGTGAAATGTTCATTTGTTCTTCTCTCCAGCTCCTGTTGAGGGCTGACAGCCCTTGATTTGTGGCTTTATCACTCCAACCACTGCCTCTGTGGTCACATGCCCTCTTCTGTTTGTGTGAAATCTTCCATCACCTCTGTGTTATAGCAACACTTAGCCTTGTATTTGGAGCCCAACCAGATAATCCAGGATAATCTCCCTGTGTGAAACCCTTGATTTAATCCCATCCTGAAGGGAACATTCAATTTCCAGGGGCTAGGACCTTGCCATACCTTGGGGGCTGACCATAATTATAGCTTTGTCTGTTCATGACTGTGCAGTTCTTTTTTCACGCTTCTTGTGCCAGCGTCCGGCCCTGCCCACTGTGCTGTTCACCTGTGGTGTTTATCTTTGACAGTCCAGGCCATGCCTTTTCTCCCCTTTCACCACGTCTTCTCATGGGCTTGTGCTTCTCCTTTCCATTACGGAGTTGCTTGGTTCATGCTTTTTAACATGCTTTCCACCTCTCAACCTGTCTCTTGTGAAACTTTGTGCCATTGAAGTCGTGACTGTCTGGAGTAGTGGGGAAGGTCTTTGGGTCACACTGGGCTTAAATCATAGTTTCCCAGTTAATAGCAGGGCAACACTGATAATTTTATAATTGATTGTGCCTCAGTTTCGTAGTCTGTAATACCAGGTAGTCAGAATAAATACGTTAGCGTATTTAAACTTGCAAGAATTCCGTAAATTAATCCATGTCAGCTGCTGAGAACAGAACCTATCACTGCTCTGCCCAAAACTGGTAGTTGAGAGCCACACGTGGTTACCAGTTAAAGTGCTGCTACTATGACCGAGGAACTGAATTTCTAAAACAAGAAGCACAAAATAAATTTCTGTTGAAAGCATGCCTTTGTTGTTTTGGCAGGACTACATTAACATTTAACAAGTATTTAACATACACCATATTTATTTTGTTGGTGTTGGTTAATTTAGTCTTGTTGGTGTTAACTGATTTATTCTTGTTGATGTTAACTGATTTGAGAAATTTTCCAGTATTCTAACATTATAGTGTGCTTATTTAGATATTTTATGCATACAACATAACTTATAAGTGAACATGAATATTATAATTGTTAATTAAGTTGAAATGTTTATTATTTCATTAAATTGGTTAATTATGAGCCAGTCCCTAAATTTCAAGCATGGGAATACTATAGTGCTACTGTAGAACTGAGTGCAGATGCAGAAATGAGCACAATAAGCAGAACAAGGAAAATAGAAGGAGCTGAACAGTTTCTGATGGGTGGTATTTGCAGTTTTCTGTGGCAGAGGAAAACAAATATGCTAGGTACAAAAATAACTTAATGAAAATAGACTAGCCAATATTAATATATGGTCAACAAATCCAAGGTGAATATTGAAAAGACGTTTCCTCTCAAAGGTCCAAAAAGAAGATATAAGTAGTTGCCTGAATTCAGAATTTAATGTCCCAATAAATTTTAAAACATTAACTGAAATTTTAAATAAAATTTGTGACTTTGGCTACCTATAAAAATTACTTCAATTGAGATACAAAGGAAGGAACCAGGTTTAGATGGAGTGATGACAGAAAAAATGTTAGTTACTAAAGTCTTGGTAAAATCTTATGAGGAAAGGCAATCCTCCCTACCCTGCGGAAAACAAAAAACACAAATGAACCCCTCCAAAAACCAGACCCCCCCCCAAAAAAAAACCTTAGACTGTTAATTAGATCATTTTACGTTGTCTATAAACTGTTAAGACTTTTATTTAAGAATATTAAAGATCAAATGATTTGAAATTAAAAGTTTTAATTTTTTTTAGTTTTAGATACATTTTATAATACATGATTTACTGTCTAGTTAATGCTTTAGATATCCTTTATTTTAGAGGATTTAAAATTTTAAAGAAAATATAAAATTGTTTTACTAATACAAAATTCACAACATAGTTTTTAATTTTTACATTCGTCGAAGAATTTCAGATGGTGTGAAAAAATTAAATTTCTGCCATAACTGTATTCTAGCTATGTTAAATCAAATACATGCATTTCTCTTACTGCTTCATTTCATTATATTCTGAAGCAAACTCTAAGAAGTGTCATGAACACAGCAGCTTAGAAGCTGGCGGTCTGTCTGTTACGTAATGGGCAGGAGCCAGCACTGTTGCAAGAGGTAGGAGGCAGCGAAGGCCAAGTCTCAGGCTCTCTGTTCACATTCACTGGTAGGATCTCGGGCAGGCTCTGCACCTGGTAATATTTAGTACCTCGGTGACCACTACTGTCTTGAAACAAAAAGTTTGTTTCCCGAATATTCAGTTGTTACAAAGAAAACATTGCCGCTAATGTTTTCCGAGTCTTGCCACCCCCACTAGATTTCTCACTCAGACACACTGTTTCAAGGGAACTAAATGTAAAACTTCAAAGGGAAAGAAAAGCTAACTTGTGACCTTGCTAGTAGACAAAAATGAGAATCTATATTGAAATAGAAGATTTCATAAAAGAATTCAATAATACAGTTTTACATATATTTCTAACATGAGTCAATCTGTAGAATATTTTAATTATAAATAAATATTATTTCATAAAATTGACAGTAAACTGCAAAGAATTTGAAGAGTACCTTGTTGATACTACAAGTTTGGAGTTGTTTTCTAATTTACAGATGCACCATTCAGTTTGACTTTATTAACTTAAGAATTGTTCAATTTGAGTGTGATATACTTTTGCTTTAATGGCACATCAGTTATTGGAAAAAAGTGAACCAGTTTTATTAATGCTTGTGAAGATTAGAGGAAAATTATTTATTGGTATTCAATTCAGTTATTGGAAAACTTTTGAATAGCTTTTCATACAATTTGAGTATGGGTGTGCGTGAATATACCTCTTGGCTTTGTGAAATCTAAACACAGTCCAAGTATTTATGATGGAAATTTAGAATTTAGTTGAGATGTGCTATAAGTCTAAAGTGTAGGATTTTGAAAACTTTAATATAAAAAGAATGTAAAAGTTCTCATTTTTCCATTGGCATGTTGATATAATATTCCAGTTACACTGAGTTAAATATATATATATATTTAAAATTGTTTTTCTATACTAACCTTTTAAAATCTGACTACTAGAAAATTTTAAGTTATACCCGTGTCTCAGGTATAACTAGTATAAGCCTAAAGCATTATACATCCACAGTGACTTGATGTCATTTTCTATTATGAGGGTGATGGCAGTGATGTCTTGTTAACTTGTTCTGTCACCAGCCAACATAGGTTTGTGTGGTCAGGAGATGAAAGTCATAGCATGGACTATTTCTAGAGTAAGATGAAATGAAATTTATAGAAAAGAAATAAAGTTGACTACCCACTAGGCAGTTCTGGGAAAGAGAACTATAAGGCTGGTCACTCCACAGACAGTAGTGACCTTTGCCAAACTATACATTCCACTTGGATGTGGTCCTGAAGGAACCATTGTTTTTATTCCAGAAGTCCCAGACAGGGTAGAATTGAGTTACTGTGCAGGTGTGAGTTTGCACACCATCCCAGTGTGCCTAGCACTGTGTTATCTGAGAGAAGTTTTTATTAGGAAGATGTGTGACAAGGTGTAATAAAGCACAGCGTCCCTTCTCAGCTCTGTGCTGGCCCATCCCCTCTCACCACAAGGAGCACAGAAGTTTTCTCCCTTTGTCACCAATGTATTTACCTTACCCATCTTAGCTCCAGAAGTTGCAGCAGCCTGCTTGCCCTCTCTCAGGCTATTTCCGAGTCTTGCCACCCCCACTAGATTATAAACTCTTTGAGGGTAGGAAATGCTTTTATCCTTGCATTTGATCACACAGTACATAGTTTGATTGACTCATAGATTGATCATAGCACAGTACATAGTACTTTAGATATTAATAAATAAATGTTTACCAGCCTGTTGGTTGCCCTAGGACCTGGTTTTAATAAGTAAGCATATGCACCCCCATTTTTGACACCTCAGGATAAAAGTATAAAGCTCTTTTTGAAATAGCACCGCCCCCAAACACGTGTGCTCTTTCTTGTTCTCTCTCTCTCTCTCTCTCTCTCTCTTTCTCTCTCTCTCTCTCATATATATAGCATTTCTTTAGTGTACTCATGCAGTAGGTAGCATTAATTTAAATAACAGTTTTTCACAGTGATTATTGTCAGGGTAATAATTCAAGTTATGTAAATTTTAAAAATTTTTGTTAAACTTTGAGTTTTTATATAACTTTCTTATTTGAAAAACTAGTCAAGAATTTTAGTCTAGAATTTTATTTTGGTTGAAATATTTCAATTTTGTTTGAGACAAAAGTATTGTGGAAATCAGCTAGTTAGGACTAGGCACACTGGTTTACGTTCTGCCAAGTTCTCTAGCTAGCTGTGTGACCTTGAATGAGGAATTTAAATCAACTTCAAAATTCTAATCTGGAAAAATGAGGATAGTATCAGCTAGCTCACCAGGATGCTGTAAAATGTAAATGAGAAAAACATCTTAGAATATCAAACAACTGTAAGGAATTACTCTGAAGCAGATATTTTGATAAACAATAAGCATTTTGAAGAACATATAGACTATAAATTAAGGGTGAATTAACTATACCTATAAAGAGATGATTGCCCAAATGTGTGACCCAAATGTACAATTGTGACCACATATCCCAAGTAAGTTTTAAATATCAGAAGACAGGGTAGCTGGGAAGGAGATGCACTGCTATTTAGATCAGAAGGTGCAGGTGGTTGGGTTGGCCTTACTCAAAGGCTCATGGGTTTCACTTCACACTGAGGTTCATTGAGGTCTTTCTTCTCCTCAGCCTGAGGGTCCTGTCAGGTGGGAAGTTTAGAGCTTGATGCTCCTAAGACCAAGATTAGAGGTCTTGTCTAGTTCCTTTTAGGGAGGGAAGTTTTGTAGCACTTAGAACCCTTCCCTTTTTCCCAAAGCTTTGGTCTTTCTCAGTGATTTTTTTTTTTTTTTTAAATGTTTTTAGTACAGGGTCTCCAGGGTCTCACTACACTGATTGGACTCATAGTGATCCTCCTGTTTTTAGCTTCCCAAGCACTGGGATTGTAGGTGTGCACCACCACACCCAGTCTCAGTCACTCTCTCAGTGCACCCTGAGGGCGGGGCCGGCAGGGCATGTTGGGGATGGAACCTTGGTCCCTGCGCCTGCCTGAGCAAGTGCTTTAGGCCGCTAAGCTATCTGGCCGGCCCTTCAGTGAAATCTTGAGAAAATTTTCTGTCAGTCTTACTGAATAGAGATTTTAAAAGGTAAAAATAAGTCAATGAGAGTTATACCTCCACTGCTTTTGATGGAAGGAAACACAAAAATAAAATATAAAACCAAAATATTAGTCCTGCCGAGATTTGTACTATAGTGTTGATGCCTCTTTAGAAGTTTGCTTTACTGCCTTGTTTTGGGGTTAGAGCTGACTATCTAGAAGTACCCTTGTATCCTACAGCCAGCAAGTAAGGGACCCGGAGGACAGAGTGAAATGTGAGACGGGCACATACTTAAAGATACCGACCCAGTTTTAGTACTCTTCCCTTGGGTGGTAGCCCTGGTGTATAATACAGCCTGACCTGACAGACACATGCTGCTGACTGAGTTTGCCTGCTGCCCTCACTCCAGGCCCCACCTCCAGGTGAGACCAACTTGTTCCCTCTCCTTCTTACTCCCGCTCCTTCTTTGCACCCCCCAGGACCTCACACTTGACAGGCAGGTGCTGCACCACCCAGCTAGAGAGCAACCTTTGTGGTCCTCACTGGGAGCCCTGTTGGTCCTGTTCTATAGACTCACAGCTCCTGTAGCGCTCCGTCTGTCCTCAGCCTCTGAGTATTAGCATCATTATTCTCATTGTCTGCAGCTTCTGGTTGGATCCTCAAACATTTCTGCATTTACACTCATGTATATATGCTTGAATTTTATCTGTCTTTAAGATACTCAGTCACAGTTTTGTTTGTGTGTGTGTTTTTTCTGTTTGATTGGTTATTTGTTTTGTTTTTGGTGTTGGAGATTGAACCCAGGGCTTCACACTTGATATGAGCTGAGCAACCTTCTTACTTCCCCAGCACCCAAAATTAGTCTTCTTAAATTGTCTCTTTCTTCAGTGATTTATAATGTTTCCTGCATGATAGGGACTCCACAGTTACAGAGAAGGTCAGAAATGCACTAGGAAGTCAGTAAGTGGATTATCTATTGTGATATGCATGTATTTTAAGAAGTCTTATTTGGATTATGGTAATTAATTATACCCATAGGAGAAAATAGGTTAAAAACAACAAGAATATTTGTTAATAGTTGAACCGTTATATAACCAACAATGATACGTTAGCAACAATCTGTTAAATGAATGTGTAGTAATATGGGGAAACATACGATCATCAGTGTGTGCATATCTTTTTGTTATTCTCTGATTTCTTTAAAGCCATAAAGAAAAGGACATTTGTTTCGTTTCTCTGCCTAAGGCAGAACACAAATTATATAAACAAAAATGTACAAGGAAGCCTTAATACATCAGGCAAATACTAAAATTTCATTATTCTTTTCAGTACAAAGTTTTTCTTTTTCAAGTTTAAAGTTTTTCATTAAGCATGTCCTTGAACATTTGGACAAAGTACAGCTCTGTTTTAGAGTACCTGCAAGCAGTCATTTCCTTTATAAATCACTTGGGTGATTAGAACTACGTAATCATGCACTTTGCAGAGAAACAGCCTTTAATTGTACGAACTGTCACTTTGAAAGATAGTGTAGAAGGGGAAAGGAAATGGAAAGGAACTCAATTCTTAAAACTTGTACAATTTTATTTTTATACAGTTGTAGCTATTTACTGTAAAAAAAGTGATTTAAACATAAAGTTTACTAGTAATTTATTATTAACTTCCGTACAAATCTATACTAGTCTTCATCATTGTATTTGGATCCCTGATTTATAAAAACATTCACATAGCACATTGCTGTAAAGTTGAAAGGTGTTATTCACACCACCACTGAACCGGCCAGTTAGGCAGATCTTTGATAGGATTTTGACAGGGATATACTTCTTGTATTTCCTCTGTTTTCCCGCTCTCGCTGATTTCATGCTCAAGAGTGGTGATTTATTTCTCTAGGGCACTGTGCCATCCAGTATAGAAGAGGTCAGTGTGGTAGTATTTCATAGCTTCGCTTTCATCCACAAAGCCCTGCCACCCTTCACCTGTGACTCATGCATCTCCTGGTGTTCTCTGATAGCAGGACATTTTGATTAGCTGTGCAGGCTACCTGCTTATTATTCTCATCCTGTCCACGTGTGCATGTGCTGATGTGTGTGAAATCTAGAGGCCCCAGCCAGTGCAGAAGCATAATCCTATCTCGGCCAGGAAGTGCCTGGCTGCCCAGATACTTCTCAGAGCAATAGGGCAGACACTGAATCTCTTCCTTCCTTCCTGTCTTTCTCTGTTCCATAACACCTATGGCCCATGTAGGTGTTTGATACGCTAATCCAGCTCTCTTTCCATTGTTAAGACAGTCTATAGAAAACAAATTTTATGATAAAATATCTACAGGCCCATTGTTATGGAGTGATGAGCTTATAAATGAGGCAAGTTGCCATAAAAATAATTTATTATACATGTACCTCACTTAAATGCTTGATCTAGGTCTTCTAGACCCAATGCAGGTCAGTTTATCCCAGTTTACTCCTTTGTTAGGAAGGCAATAAAATACCAATTTCCTAAGATGTTTTTTGAAAGTGTATGGACGTAGAACATGTAGCGCATGCCTGGGACAGATTTGCTCATTGACTTTCCTTTTTATTAGTGTTTGCAGTAATAGGGCACAGTGAACTTTTTTTTTCCCCTCTGAGAGATTGAAAACTTTATGAGTGGTGTGAATGGGAGAAGGGGACAGAGAAAAATAGGGGTTCAAACTAAAGGAGCTTATGTTTTCTTAAAAATACAAGAAACAGTATTTCTTGGCCATAGCTTTTCATTCTTGTGGAGGTGAGCAGGTGGACTGATCCATTATGTACCTACACACCACCCAGCACACAAATATGCACCTAGATGTACTTTTGACTTCAGACATTTCGAGAACTGTGCATGTTGAGACAGCTGCGTGTAGACTGCTTTTCCCTACTCATTTAAATAAAATTGTATTTCTGTATCATGGCAATAGCTGCTTTGTTTTTGCTGGTTTTAGAATTTTTACTACCATTTTCCCTAGTATATTAAAATTGTTACAAATGCTGGAATGTACAAATATACCTGGAGTTCATATTTTGCTATTTGCTTTCTTCCTAGCTATTATTTACAATAATCATTTGCAGTTGGAAGGACCATGTATTTCAAACTATGTTATTTATCAGAGCTCTGCCCCTAGAAATCTGCATTTTCACATATCAGTTTTTGAATGGATTTTTTGAGAGATAAACATTAGATAATTTTATACATTTTGTCTATACTAGTTTTTTTTTTTTTCTGAACCAGGGATTGAACTCAAACCCTTGTGCTTGCCAGGGAAGTGCTTATTCCACTGAGCCATCTCTCTGGCTAATACATACTACTTATAAACCAGTTGGCAAAATGCAGCCTACTGAAACTGGGTTAAGGATGTAAAGGTAGTAATTCCCAGCTGAAATACTATATAAGATCACAAACAAAAGCCAGGCGTGTTGGCGCATGCCCGCAATCCCAGCACTCAGGAGGCTGAGGTAGGAGGATAGTTGCAAGTTTGAAACCAGCCTCAGCTACAAAGTGAGCTCAAGGCTATCCTGAACTGCATAGTGAGATCCAATCTCAAAAAAGAAAAGGGAAAAAAAGAGATCACAAACAAAAAAATTTCTTCAGTATTATACTAGTCAGTAATTGAAAGGAAAAAAGTCCCATTATACCATTTTAACCTAGCAAATTGAGAAAATATTTTAAAAATGAGTCCTTCCTTTTCATGTGCAAGTCTTCTCTTGTTTGTTCCAGCTGGCTACAGCATGACACTAAGCTGTCGAAGCCCATGTGTTTTGAGGGAGTGCTGGATCCTGGCAGAGCAGGCTGCAGGACGAGGAGGCTCTGGAGCCTGCTGAAGCCCCTACCTCAGCCTGGCCTTGGTTGCCAGGCTCTGGAAGGCGTGGTGTTGATGGCAGACCAGCCTCTCTCCCCTTTGCTGGTGTGTAGCACCTTTGTGGCCCTTGCCAGCCAGGACCTTTCCCTGGCCTGGTGTGGAAGAGTGGACGAGCGCTGAGAATCTTGGCTGCAGGGTGTGGCCAGCCTTTAGCATGCAGAGTGGTGATCATCCCTTTAGCACACTGCTGGACTGCTGTATGCCTCTCCTGGAGGAGTGTTAAGTGAGAGGCAGTGAAGGTTGGTTGTTTGGTGACAGCAGCCTTGATGGGAAAGTAGTTTTCAGCTTTTAAGACAGTATGAGATGTGAGTACGTTTTATGTACTACCGATGGTGTCTCCATTTCCTTTGTGCATTCAGTTAATTACCACTCCATTCACTGCTGCTGGCTTTGTTCTTGTTCTTTACTCTCCCAAAGCAGTCATTGTCTTATTTGGGTCTCTGCAGTAGTCAGTAATTCAGTCTCTTTGTTGTAGGTGTTTGTTAGGTTTTAGTGCAGAATTCCTTGGTTTGGGAGTTCAGAGATCTGTTTCTCCCAT
Organism: Octodon degus; assembly: GCF_000260255.1. Lineage (NCBI taxonomy): Eukaryota > Metazoa > Chordata > Mammalia > Rodentia > Octodontidae > Octodon > Octodon degus. The sequence goes on from NW_004524599.1 coordinate 17,109,205, forward strand.
GCTTCTGTGTGTGTGAGCACGCATGCACACACATGTACTCACATGTTCAGGCTCATGCACACATGCATGGACAGGTTCTGTTACTTCCTCAGTGTGTGATTAAAAACTAAATACTTAACTGTTCTGAATCTCAATTTCCTGATTTGTAAAATGAGAGAGTTGGATTAATGAATCCCTATGGTCTGTTGAATTCTGTGAGTCTGACAGACATTTTATCCAGTGATTTGTTACAAACATGAGCCAGGTATAAATACTTTCTGAGTATATTCTGCCCCTGGATGGTTTGCACTTGAACAGTTAAAGTATTTAAAGCAGCGCTGGTGAACTTTTCAGAGCTTTCTGTGATGCAAACACCCAACTATGGACACATTTGCCACTCCTGATTTAAAGATTTTATTCTGATTCAAAACAACATCCTTTTTCTAATGATTGAAGTGTCTGTAGTTTACTTAGTGTGGGGCACAGAATACCTTTATATTGTAGTTGGAATTAGTTGAAATGATGTGTGTTTTTAGAGTAACTACAATATACAGAGTGAAACTGTGGGAGGCCTCTACAAGTGACACTTCCTTATTTGCAGAAGGGTTATTCTTTTTTCTGATGCTTGAGATAATACAAATAAAGAGATTTCACTTATGCCAAGGATTCTGTAGCTCAATACTACTTACTTCCCTCAAAGAAGCTGCCAAATGATACCTGAACATTGATTATGCATGATTTTACCTTCTAATTTAGAACACAGCCTTAAGGGGCAAGGCTCTCCTGTTGCATATAAGAGCAGGCCTTTGTCATTTGCCCATGTGGACTGCAAGTGCATTCATGCTGCAGAGATAGAGAAAGCCCAGCTCGCTCCACTGTAGGACTGTGACTTCCCTGATACAAGTGTTTAGACTTGGTTGATGTGAGGGCCCAGCGAGTGCTTTTTCCAGGGATCTGTGGACATTGGAGAAGGAGGAGCCTTTCTGTGTTTCCTTCAGCTTTTTTAATAGATGTGAGGTTTAGTAGTTTCAATATAGTAATCAAAAATTGACTGTTAATAGAGTTTTACTTTTTTGTGTGACTTGCATGTGGACATTTCTGAGTACTTCATGAAAAGTGAAGTCCCTTTCTACCGCCCCCCCCCCAAAGAAAAAGAACAGGATAAGCATCAGGCATAATAAAACCAGGCTCTTTTGGACCCTGGGCAAGGCCACATCCCTCCAACATGTGTCCCCACCAAGGCAAGTCCACCTTCACACATGACTGTACCTCCTGGGAGTACAGGCGCGCAGAACCAAGACCTGCGAAATTTCAGGCTCGCTATCCTTTCCCCTCCTTCGAGCTCTGGAGTGTTCTCAAATTACATGACTTCTCTGGGCTTGGGTCACTTGATTAAAACTGGAAGCACTGTTTAATCCATAAAACACCCTGTAATGGAAAATGACTGTGTCACCTTGGTTTGAAAATGAATTTTTTTTTTTTGAAAATGAATCTTTTAGAGTCTTTTTATTGTTATTTATTTATTTTTTTTTTGTGGGGAGGGGAGTTGGCATGTTCTGGTAGCTCCTAGTTGAAAGAGGATGAGGAAGATTATTTCCTAGTTTAAAATCATGAAAGATTTGGATTCTAGTTCTGGCCTCTTTTGTAACTAATGGTGTGATTTTCAGCAAGTTGGCTAACGTCCTATGCTTCTGAGATATCAAATTGCTGTTTACCTTCCTAGCTTAGTTCTTCAGAGAATAAGACACAATAATTTCTGTCTTAAAAGTATTAAAGTCATGGTTAAAGCCTAAAACAGCATAACATTAATATGGAATAGATCCTCTTAATAACTATGTGCAAGATTAGATTTAGAGGGGTCACAGTTGAGGTATTACTTCTACTATTAAGAAGTTTTCTGTAGCAGACTTTGGGCCTAGGCTGATATTTATGCCAGATTGATTGTTTATACTGAACAAGATGGATATTTAAGTGAGTCTGTTCCTTAGTTTCAAAGGGGTCCAGTGTCAGTAGTTGATGTGAACTGCAGGCTCTGACCTGTATGACATTTCAGTCATCAGTCTGATTGGAGCATTCTCTATCAGGCTACACTTCAAGGGGAGGCAGAAACAACCATCCTGCTGTTTTGGCAGGCATCTGCCTTCTCAGATACCATGTCTCCTCGAGGGTCCCCCAGGGGAGGCCAGCTGGGTTCCCTGGGCCAGAGACCAGGAGTCCTTGCTCGGCTCGTTTCCCACTCATTGTGCAGCCCAGGCCCTATCGCTGGACAGGCCTGGCAAGGAAGTGAGGAGGAAGCCAGTGCCACTGCTGGTTCAGAATGTTCCAGTGTGGTTGGAAAGTTTGAGAAGTGGCCTGGGTGAGAAGAACAAGACCTCATTGACAGAGTTCAGTGCTAGTCAGGTCTGGTTCACATCAGCTTTCTAAATAATCACAGATCTCCCCACCCCAGGGAGCTCCAGCAAGTCACTTCTGCTGATTTTTTGTGGGGTTAACATTCTATGTAACTATGAAGGAACACAAAGCATTTCCCGTTTTTACTCCAAGAGAATTCTAAATCACGGATTGTGTCATGGTGTCTGCCTCAAAACAACAGAAGAGCACCAACTTCATACTTACTAGAGCTTCCCAACCTATTGTCGAGTTTGGATTGTTACTGCAAATATTTTTCTACCGAACTGTTTGCTCATTGATTTATTTACAGGACTACTGATTATTTGAACATTTGAGATAGTCATAAAGGCTCCCTGGCTTGAATCGCTCAGTCTTATATGAGGTCTGAATTAGTTAGCATAATGAATATGTAAGAGCCTTGCACAGTGAAAGATTGGGATGAAAAGGCCAAACACTTTCTCTGCTCCATGTGAGTCTGTGAACCAGAATATTTATATCAAGGAGTCAGAAAAAATCTGCTGGAGATTTTAATGAACCACAAAATGTATCCCTTGCTTGCCCTGCCTTGTCATTCGGCCTGAATTTATGCAGGACTTCAGAATTATGAAATTACTATTTCAAGCAATTACTTTGCAGTCTCATTTCTAGTTCCAGTTTTAAGTTAAGTCATGATAGTAAGGCTTTCTTCCTTTTTCTTTTTCCTGGAATATCTTTTTGGAATTGAAGCTTAAAGGGATCTTTTCAATTTTTTCAAAGTAAAGAAAGCCGGATACCCCGAACTGCTTTTGAGGACCTACATTTCTGGTCGGTAGATTTTATGTTCATGTGGGTGGCTTAGAGGAGACTCCACCAGGGCTAAAAGCAGAAGAGCATGTACGGGATTCACTGCAGAAGAGGTGTCCAACTCATGTTTTGAGGGAGGCTCCTAGGTCTAAAACATATCTCAAAAAGGATAATTTCTCAATTTTTGACTTGTAAAATTAGCTTATTAGATATCTCACACACTTTCCCTTAAAAATGGTGTGCAAAATGTTGTTTTAACTAGAAACTCTTACTCAGAAATTTTAAAAACAATGATTGAAAAACATTTGGGAATCTCAGTATTTTGTCAGATGCTTTCATCTTCAGTTAGGAATTAGCTGCATGATTTAAGATTACTGCAAATGAAGTACTTCTCATTTAACAAAAATTAATATCCTTATTTTTATTAAGGTTCACATGTGTGTGTACTTCTCCATGTTGTGCTGTGATAGTATAGCTGATTGCATTCCCATCCCGAATACACACAATTAGGCATTAAAGCCCTTTAGCCCCTCTGACTTCCTGGAGTCCGAGAGCTTAGCAGTGCTTGGAAGGCTCAGCTTCAGTAATTCTAACTTCAGGTCTTCTCTGCCTCTTCCTCCACTTGTCCTTCCCTGTCCTCCGCCCCCAACTTCAACTACATTCCATAGATTCCTGGTTGATGCCCCTGTCTGCCGCATTTTGGTTGCATGTTCCTGCAGCACTGGGGCATTCTGCTTTGTGCACGTGTGTGTATGTGCCTCACATGACTCGCAAAGGGCAAAAGTTAATCCCAAGTCCTTTCTCTTGCATCTTGTTACTTCCCTGGGTCGCTGTGTCTTCTGTGGTGCTCACACCACAGAAGTTGGAAGGATGTTCTGGGAAGACATGTGTTTATTGTCATCCTAGGTACTTTTATTTTGGTTGCCAGCATCCTTAATTTTTTGTTCAATCAGCATTTTACGTGTTTTTCTCAAAAGTCTTAGTCCTGTCTACACCAGTCAATACGGGACTGACACTTCCCAATTTTCCTTTTCTTCCAGGATGGTTCCTACTTGGCTGAGTTCCTGCTGGAGAAAGGCTATGAGGTGAGTGACTCAGTGTGGTCCTGGGTAGGGTGATCACCGGGACGTGGCGGCCTTGTACTTCCTTTGCCGCAGTCTCCTGTGTGTGTTTTCCATGGAAACTCTGATAATAAATCAGAATCTGGGGAAGATGATGGTGCTGGCCTGTGGTCCTGCCAGCTCATTGTGCTGTTTATCTGCTGGTGAGCCCTGATGGCTCAGCTGCTGTGCACGCCTCCCACTTTCTCCTTTAGTGCGAGCCAAGCTGCAGTATTATGAGGGTTAATTTATGATGTAATGTGTTGCGTAGAAAAGTTCCACTCATGGCGAAGTCACTTAATTCGGAAATTGTGTAGAGCAATAAAAACCAAGCTGATTTTTGGCAAGCTTGAATGAAAAATTTACACCTGGAGGTTTTTGCCTTCTAATGGGCAGCCATATATTTTACGGAAGCTGAAACTGTTAGATTTGTTGCCATTGCTATCTTCATCATCTCATTCTTTCTTTTTTTTCAACATTTTTTCCTTTTCTTAACAAGAGACAGGGGTTTTATGTTAAATTTTGATGTAGTTCAGTATGTATACTGTGCTTTTTCAAGAACACTTTTCAGATATATGCATATATAAACATTTATGCCCTACAGAGACTAAAGTCTCATACAGTGGTCCATATGCTCTAACCTGCTTGGCCTGGTCATTTTTATTAATAGCTTTGCCTTGTCTCTTTCTTCTAGTTATAGGAACAGTGTATCAAAAATGTGCATTTGGGAAAAGTGGGACAGTAAGAGTAAGGATTTTGGCATCTACACACCAATGAGATTTGAAGAAATGAAAATTACTTTTCTTACCAGAATTGAAAATCTTATCAGATAGATTTGACTTTTAGACTTTAAACATTCATACTAGGTGTATGTGACACCTTTTGTACTTTTATGTTGCAATATCAAAATAAGACAAATTAATTATGAAAGCATACATGTGCTTAGATTGCTGTAATAATTGAGGACATACATACATGTATATTCTATAGAGAAGAGAGTTTTGGAGTAGATCATATATAATTCTGCCAGGTGGGTTTAGGTAAATATTCAGGCTATACTAACCTTATAATGCTTTAAGAAATATCAAAAAGCATGGCAGAGGGGCATGTGCAGACTGCGTTTCAGATGTGTGGGAGCTGCTAGAGACAGCTGTAGCCAGTTGAGGCCTGCAGGAAGCTGAAGGGACCAGATGCGCAGTGGTGGTCACAGGATTGCAGGGGGAGGGGGTGTGACAGCAGCAGTGCTCCAGCTGCATGGTGTTGGGATCGTCTGTGATGTGGACATGGAAGGCTGGGGAGGGGAAGAGGCTGGTGGAAGTAGGCAGAGTCCTTGTGGTCCTGAGGATGGGACTTGGCCATGTGCTGTGATGACAGGTGGGGGAGGATTGCTGCAACCCACGGTCCCAGTGAGGGTCAGTGACTGATTTAACCATAAGAACAACAAGGCAGCCTAAGGTGGTATAAACCTATAGGGATGACCACTCTGAGCTCTTTCAAATCAGACCTATCATTACTCTCAGTAGCAACTGGGAATAACATAGTTTTAGATAGCAAAATGCAAGCTGGGGTCAGTAAACACTGAAGAAAAGGCTTGCTGCTGAGGCTGAGTTGTGCATAGGAAAGAAGCGGGCACTCCTTGACTGGCTATGAGAGGCAAGGCCGGCCTGGCATGAGGATAGTGGGGAGGCAGCCTGCTGAAGGGCAGTCAGGCTGGTGGGGAGTGGTGTGGGGCAGAATAAGCAAGGACAAACCCTCTGTGTAGAATTTGCACAGCACAGTTTGATGGAGAGAAAAAGCAAACAAAGAGCTTAGCTAACCAAACAAAACACAGACATTTTTGAATGGCTCTGAATGGAGCAGCGTGTGTTAAAAGATCAATTAGTAATGTTAATTATCTTGTATGACCACACACATCTTTAGATTTCTGAGGGTTTGAGGCCTAACCATTTAAATGTGGCCATTGAAACCTATGTATCTGATTGTGTTTGGGATGAAGTCTTTAACATGAACAAGTAAAGTACAGTCATCTCTTGGTATCTTTAGGGGATCAGTTCCAAGTCACCCTCTAATAACAAACTTACATATGACCTCCATGTATCTCCAATCACATACAATAAATAAGACTGTGCAAAGGCTATTTATTTATTTATTTATTTCATACAGGGTCTTGCTATGCAACTCAGACTTGTAGTGATCCTCCTGGGATTACAGGCATGTATGGAGTACCCAGGTTCCAGGACTGAACAGCATGCAGTTCCTGGGATCGAACTCAGGATGTTAGACTTTCCAGGCAGGCGCTTAGACCACCAAGCTGTCTTCTTAGCCCACACAAATGCTATTTAAATAGGTGTATTGTTTAGGAAATAATGGTAAGAAAAAGCCTGTATATGTTTGTCACAGGTGCAGTTAATTTTGTTTTAATCTGGTTGAACCTGTGGGCACAACATCTATGGGTATGGAAAACTAAGTGCATTGATCTTTTCCTGGTCTAGTTCTCAGTGAAGAGTCTGAAAATTATCATTGCTATTGTTGCTTGTTTTGAATTTAACTCAAGATTAAACATTAAGAAAAATACAAAGAGAGAACATCTAACATTGTTCAATCTTCATTATGCCTGCAGATGTCTTCTTATAATGAAGAGAAAGAATTATTAGGCTATATGGAAAGGTACTCTGTAAATATTTCACATACTTACTTCTGTCCTTTGCTGAAGTACAAAGGGCCATTCTTTATACCTGGTTGGCTAGCACAGAGAAGAGAACTGGACCAGTAGTCCAGAATAGCAAGCCAAGGAGACCTGGGTTTTGGTGTCTCAGTATTGAGTATCTTAATGCTCCTTTACAGTTGCTAGATCTGTGGCCTTGAACAAGTTATTCAACTACTCCAAGACTTAGTGTCCTTATTTGTAGATGGGAAGATGAGCACACCTGTCTTCTGAGGTGGTCCTGAAGATTAGATGAGATAGCACATGGAAAATACTTAGCCAGGCAAACCTGTGGAGTATAAGGGCTTATTGCTGTGGAGTAATAGGGAGACAGTGTTCGATGCCAGCAAGCCAGTGCATGTGGATGGTGTGGAAGACTCCTTGGCCAAACTTATTTATTAGCACTACTAAGAGGCAGTCATGTGGCACATACTAGAGCCATGTGTGTTCCTTCCCACTGTTAGGGATAAAGGAAAATCAATGAAAGTGAACCTTTTTGTGGAAGCATATTCTAGTTTTCTGTGCTTTCTTAGTACTGCTAATAGCAGAGAAGCAACAGTAATTACCAGCAATGTACTCTTTTGTCCATTTACAGCGAGGGGCCAGAGAACAAAAGACTAAGTTGAATGCTTTAAAACTGGACATTTATGTGGATATAAGAAAATTTGTATTAAATAACTGAAAAATGAAACTGCATGTTGGAATTTAAAGTAAAGAATATTTACGCTGTGGATTTCCTTTCTAGAAAAGCAACCATGGGGGACTGCCCCTTAGCTCAGTTCTTTAAGAGGCTGCTTCAACAAAGCAGTCAGGCTCAGGTTGCTGTGGTTCGATCCCCACAACTCCAGCCAGCCAAACCTGCCCTGAAGGCATTCGGACCAGCCTCCTTGCCCCCCCCCAAAAAAAAAAAATCTTTCTAGAAAAGCAACCTTAGCCACTTCCTTTGAGGTAGAGTAGAGAAGTAGAAAAACAGGGATGCAAGGATTGTTGGATTGTTGTCTCTGAGAGATTATTGGTTAGAATATTGAGTTCCTATACTTTAAAAAAATTTTTTTAAATGTATTTGGTTGTTGTAGGGTCTCACTATGCAGCTCAGACTCATAGTGATCCTCCTGCTTTCAGCCTCCTCAGCACTGGGATTACAGGTATGCACCACTAAGCCCAGACTGTGGCTGGCTCAATCTGCCCTGCAGTGGGGGAGCGTGCTGTGTGTTGCCAGGGATTGAACTGTGGTCCCTGTGCTTGCCTAAGCTTGCCCAAGCAGGTGCTTTAGTCTGCTCAGCCATCTCTCCAGCCCCACTTACTTTTTTTTATATTGATAAACTTTTTTATTCTAATAGTATAGTAATAATTCAAGTACAGTTTTCTTTGAAAAGCCAACTCTGTCAAAACAAAACTTGTTAACTATTTCTCATTAAACCCTGGCATGTTCAATGTCCCACAACAGTCAGAGCCATATAGCAGAAATGAGATGTTCTAAAGCCTACTGCATTTGTTATTGCTTAAATAAGTCTGAATTAGTGGTAGAGGTCTCAGAAGCAATAATTAGCTTTTGAAGACTCTAATGGATACTGTGACATGAAGTCGTGAATGCAGGTATCAGTGTCTGGCCGCAATGTATCCACGAGATAGACCACTACTTTTTGGTTCCAAGGGTTAGGATTTTGAATAACTTCTTGTATCAGTGCCACCAGAGGTTTCTTCTCCACATGATTTCGAAACACCATCGAAGTCTCTTCGGACCACTGGCTGTACTTTACCCCTAGGAGAGAGAGAGTGAAATGCCTTTCTCAGATCAGTTTAATGTAAACTATTAATTCTAGAGTAGCGTAACCATCCCAGGTTAGAACTGCTGCTAAGGTGGAAAACAGCTACTGAGCCATCACGCAGCCATCTTTTTTTTTTTTTTTTTTTCAGAAAATTAAATACTAATTAATTAAAAATTAAATGTTTCAAAAGAATTGAACTAAGAAAAAGTTTTCATGATAGCAAAGAAGTACTAAGAATAAAACATAAGATAAATACTGGAATGGCAAATAAATGACCAGCACTTTTAACAGTTTGAGGATACAATATCGCACAAAGTTCTAGTGTATTGTGGACATGCATAATGACCATGACAGTTACTGGTGGCCAGGTGTCACTTGTGGGACAGCTATTTCTTTGAAATCCAACCCGTAGATTCAGGTGGAATCATGACCCACTGGGTGGAAGAGAAGTCCATTTGTAGAGTGTGCTGATGGAAATATTTTGCTGCTAAACACAAAAGGATAACTGAAAGACTGCTATTGTATACCTCTTATTCTCCTGTGTTTAATTGTTTGCCCTATTTGGTGGGTTCTTTCTATTCTCATTCATGGGGCTGTGATCAATTTGCTCCCTCTGTAGAACATCATTTAGTAGTCTGTGTTCCACTTACTTTTTTTGATCTATGAGACTCATTGAAATATTCTTTTCTGGGTTGTTTGCTATTTCGCAATCCTGTATACCTGGATTTGAAAAAAGGCCTCAGTTTTTATGGATTCTGATTTGAAACTGTACTGATTACCAGCAAGACTGGCTGCACTTGCCCTTTAATACAACTGCTTACTGGCTGAGCAATCTCAGGCAGCATTCTCAGCTAAAGAGTGGGAGTAGTAATAGTGTGGTTGCTGTGAAGACTGAGTGATTTATAAGAATGTTGTCACATGGTTGCTGATATGCAAATCTTTGTTGTTGATACTGAAACTCCCTAGAGCAGTGATGGCGAGCCTTCTGACACTTTCAGTGATCACAAACAGCCTGCTGTGGCGTGAGTGCCACAGGTTCATCCCACCGACCTGGACAGTCTATAATTTTAAGGAGATGGGTGGTACTAACCACCCCTGGGAGGCATTGTTGCTTCTAGGAAAAGTCTCCACACATTAAGGAATTTTTTTTCTTGATCATAGTAAATAATAAAACATTTTAGTGTAATAATGCCTAGTCTGACACTAGATTTTAAAGTCCAATCCACTTTGTTCAGACAGAAAAAGAACTTGAAGTTTTCTCTTGATCACTTAGTTGACTGGCCCATGACGTTTGTTTGTCGTAACACCCACATCCATTTATTTTACAAATCTCAATTTTTCAGTTATGTTTTGTTTGAAGTGCTGTAATTTAATAATGATTCTGACTAAGTTTATGTAAAGTCATTTAGCTCCTTTATCTTTTCAATCTGGTTTCAAACCTTCATTACTTTTTTCTCCTCAAATCCTTATAAAAACAAAAAAGCCTTACGTACATCCTTTCTGTAAAGAAAAAGCTGCTAATCTCAAATTTTTAACTAGATTATGCAGTTTGCACACATTTTGACTTGTCTTGAAGTTTGTATTTCACCTGTCTCAGAAGCAGACAGAATCAGCTTTCATTAGTTCTTAGAATAATACCTGCTGTCATAGATTAAGCACTTGGCAGCTCTCTGTTTCCCTGTTTACACATTCCAAAGGTTGGGAGGTAGGGGAAATTAAAGCACTTTTTTTTTTTTTTAATTAGGAAAATGCTCCAAAATTAGTGAATTTAAGTGTGACATGGAGATCCTGTGTGTTACTGATCTGCTGTAACTTTTGTAGTTGTTTGCTACTCACAATCCATCAAGATCATTAATGTTTTTGTTGACATTTGTATTTTTATATGATACGTGTGTTTTCTTCCCATGTTTTGGGCTGTTCGAATGCAACTTCCACAGAATTCAGAAGATAGTTTAAATAGTCATGCTATTATTTTCATTGTCAAGGTTAAATTATCTGTTTTAGGAACATAGAAATGCATTTCTGTAAAATAAAACAAAGCACTTGCATTTGAGAAATCTGTATTCCAGAAATAGTTTTGGAGGAAAATACCAGATTTCCTATGTATAAGTATGTATGTGAAATTGCTTTTTATTAGACAAAATTGATTTTGTAGAGCAGTTCAATCCTAGCAGTAAATAAGAATTGAAAAATTGGATAGAAGTAGAATAAATTCTCAGCTTAACATTACTGCTATTTTCTGCACTTTCAAATAAAGAAATGTCTGTGTATAGCCAAATCTCAATTTGATGTTTCCTAGATCTTAATATTTGCTTAGTAAAATGTCAACCAAGTTTGCAATGTTCCCTCCCTAAAATACTTCTATATTTACCAACTTTTTTGGGTTTCATTCTCTTGGAAAATAGTGCCTGTGAGTGCTTTTCTCTTGGCTAGAGCAGCCAACCAACAGAACTGCTAATTGAGGCTGTGCTGTGTCCTTTGCAGAAGTCAGTTTCTCATGTATGCCATATAAAATGATGATGACATTTCTTTCTGTTTGAAAGAAAGCCTTATGTGCTTATAATTTCCTTCTTGCACTTGGAATATTTGAGTCATGCCAAGGATTAATTTTGGTCTGAATTAGACAGAAAATGATTGAGGTAAAATATAGAAGTGTATTCAGCTGCAAATGAACCTAACCAGCGTTAGAAAGAACACTTCTAGAGTAAGTCAAGGATTAAAGCTGCCACGAGTGGAACTGGAATGTGGGCGGCTGGTGACATAAGCTGCTGTTGGCATTGGCAGCACAAAGGAGCAGTCGTGACACAAGCAGGAAGCAGGACCAGCTCTGGAATAATTTCTCTTCCATAGCAGACACAAGCAGTCTTTTCTTCAGGATCAGCAGGTGTGCATCTCCTTTCCAGCGACATCTTCCTCTTATACTAATCATGACTAAGTCAGGATAGAAGGAAAAGTTTTTAAAATCCTCTTTTCATTTGCTTTTTCTTTTATTGCTTAAATCTAATAGTAAGTCATATCATTAACCTATCCAACTTAACTTGTGACTTTCTGTACAGCTGCCTAACAGCAACTGCTCTCTGATTATATCTGAGGTTATAGAAATACACATTTTAGTAGCTGCAGTCTGCAGGAGCTCTGAGGACAGTGGGAGGATCGGAGGCCTCATGCTCTGTATGAAACAGGCTGAAGAGCTATTTCACAGATGCAGCCTCATGTGGTCTGTCTTCAGCTTCAAATTGAAGCGATATTTTGTCAGCAGTAGGGCTGGAAGTGTGTATTTAGGAAAGGAGACATTTTACTATCTACAACGAAGCATGAAGTCATATAATGATCTAATTTCTTTTGTTGAGATTGGCAATGAAGGCAAGGTTGGGAGGAGATGAAGGCAAGGTGCTAGGAGCTGGCTGGCAGAGCAAACAGAAAGCAAGCAGCAGAAATAGTTCTGATGTTTAAAGACAGTGTTTTAAGTAATATTTACATTTTTCATAAAGTCATCAGACATTAGCAAAAGAACTTCTGAGTTGTTTATTAACCCTCACTGTACATTTATTACTAACTTTTATCTTTTCACGCATAAAACCAGGTCCATGGAATTGTACGGCGGTCCAGTTCATTTAATACAGGTCGCATTGAACATCTGTATAAGAATCCCCAGGCTCATACTGAAGGAAGTAAGTGATTTTATTTTTCTAAATGCTCTTTCCATAACTTCCTAGTTCAGTGGGATATTTTCAAATGTTGTATTTCCTGAGAGCCCATCAAGTCACACTTATTTACCCATGATTTGCTGCTTTGACTACAACGTGTCTTATGAAAACCTTTGTGTTGCTTTCTGCACTAGACCACAGTGTCAGCCTGGCTTGTCTGTTAGAAGGCTATTGGGTAGTTGGCTTGCAGGAACTAAGGGAATGTGGACCTTTGGCCATCCTTTTCCAGGTGATCCTATACCCCCAAACAAGAGCAATTCCATATTGAAGGAGAACTTTTTAATCTGGTCTGACTCACTCAACTTAAATGGACTTTGCACATTTAATTACTTTTTAAAATTATTTGTGAAGACAAGTCCAAAACCCAGTGGCAATAAAAACTGTATTTAAATTGTTTTATAGCTCAATGTCAGAATTTTCAGTCATTTTGTTATTTTTTCTAATAAATTTGCCTGTGTATTTCTGTGTGGTTTGCAAGCACACAGTTCTCCCCTTGGATTCCATAGCAACTGCTGTGATTTTGGGAGGCCATATTGCACACAGGGAATGGAAACAGAGAGAGGTTGTACGTGCCACACAGAAGGCAGCCTGTGACTAGGCTCAGGATTTGTAACTTCAGGGTCAGCCCACATTACTTAGCTATGTTTTCTGGCCAGCAAGGACAATAGAGTCAGCTTGTAATCCAGAGGTGATTGTCTGTATACCTCCAGGGCTCTGAGTATGTGATGGCTCAGTAGTCTAGGTAGTAATATGGGACAGGTGATCCAATTGTACACAGGAAAAGTCTCTCCACCTTAATGTCTATGTTTGCAAGTGTATCTTTCTTTAAAATTACTGGAGATTGAGTATCCCTCACCCAAAAGACTTCAGACTACAAATGCTTTGGATTTTGGATTTTTCATAGTTTGAAATCTCTCTCTCTCTCTCTCTCTCTCTCTCTCTCTCTCTCTCTCTCTCTCTCTCGGTTGGGGATAGGAAATTCATTGGTATTTCATATATACTTTATAATCCAGTGATAATTTTTATGTTTTAAATAATTTTGTGGATTTGGAAGTTTCATTGTGGGAAAATTTCCACTTATGATATTGTGTCATTAGCGCTTTTTTATTTTGAAGAGAATAAAAATAAAAAATTAAAATGATACAGAATTTTAAAACAAGATAATGGGAAATCAACAAGGGTTGCTATATTGCATATTGTTATCTTCAGAGTAGTTGTTCAGATTGCTAGATACAGGCATATAAACTTGATCCAAAAACTAAGCAGTAAGTATTCCTTTCAATAAATCCAGTTCAAAAATGGGCATCTGAGATGCATGCACATGTTGCAGATGAAGAAATACAAATGACAAATAAATATATGAAAAAATGTTCAACATCCTTGGTCATTCAAGAAATGCAAATTAAAACAACACTGAGATTCCCTCTCAACCTAGAAAGAATGGCTATCAGCAAGAAGTCAACCAATAACAAATGTTAGAGAGGCTATGGGGCAAAAGGAACCCTTCTTCCATAGACTGGTGTAACCATCATGGAAATCAATATGGAGATTCCACAAAAATCCAGGATTAGTGGTCTCATTTCACCCAGCTATTCCCCTTCAGAAAAATTGGGTATTTTTCCAGAAAAATTGAAAACATTGTACCACAGTGATATATGTGCACCCATGTATATAACAACAGTTTGTCATAGCTGAATCTTGGAAACAACCCAAATGTTCATCAACTGAGGAATACATAAAAAAGATGTGGTACTTTTATACAATGGATTACTACTCAGCTATAAGGAAAGATGAACTTGAGGCTTTTATAAGTAAATAGATGCAATTAGAGATGACACTCATAAGTGAAATGAGTTAGACCCACATGTATAAACTTTGTATTGTCTCTGTGGTTTAAGAAACTGGGAGAGTAAGTAAAATCTAAAAGGCACAACAGGGGCTGGGGAGATAGCTCAGTTAAAAAAAAAAGGCAGAACAGATAAGGTGAAAGGGAAAGAAACTGCTCTAAAGTAAAGCACTTATAGAAAGTTTCAGGTTTTGGAGCATTTCAAATACTGCGTTTGCAGATTAGAGATTTTCACTCTGTATTATTGTGCAAATTGTAGCATTGTATTCAATGCTGCTGTCATTGAATCTAGATATAAATTAGCATTTTATAAAAGTAATGAAGTGGTCAAATTAGCAAATCATCCATTCCTACATCTCGAATTTCTTACACTCATGGAATCAGTATGAGGAGTGGCTCCGACCGAGGAAGAGCTGGGCTAACTCTGTTTTCATCTATAATATTGCTGTGTTAGGAGAATTGCAGGCAGTGTAAGGGCTGATTTTCATGACTTATCTATACATCACTGGGAGAAAAATACCTGAACGAAAATATCACATATAGAGCCATCTTTACTATCGTTTGGTGTGTGTTCCAGATTTTTTTTAGAGGGTAAACACATTATTCCAAGGTATCATTTGTCTGATTTATATATAACACTTCTTTTTTTTTTTAAAAAAAAAAAAAACCTGCTAGAAACTCTGAGGTATGTTAATTGTAAAACATCTGTCATATTTTACTTTTTAAGCAAGTTTGTTTTTCCACCACAAATCCTTTATAGATATGGGCAACATAGATAAAGATCTTTTTACTCTGCAATTTCTTTAAGGTTGACAGTTATAGTCTGCTGCTCTTTTATAATCTTCAAATACGACATTTTCATTTTGACCTGGTTTTCAGACTTTCATAACATACATTTCCATTTTGGTATTGAAAAGATTGGATTGTGTGGTTTTCTCCTCTTTAATGGCGTGTTTCTGCACCCGACAGATATGAAGCTGCACTATGGCGACCTCACTGACAGCACGTGCCTTGTGAAGATAATCAATGAAGTGAAGCCCACAGAGATCTACAACCTCGGAGCCCAGAGCCACGTCAAAGTAAGCCGCTGTGCCACCATCTCCCCGGCTCTGTCCTGCTCTGCTTATGTTAGCCATTTCTCAGTTCGTTCACGCAAACACTGGTCGCATCATTAATATTAGTTTGGCTATCCATCCTGATAGAAATATAGATTCTTTAAAGCTATGATCTCTGTTACTGAGGAACACAATAAGATGTTACTGTTAACATTGAGATAGCAGTTTTCCTTTATTTTGGGTGAATCATTGTAGCCAAGAGTTACCTTCCATGTATCTTATTGCCATTTAGAATCATATTGTGAATACAGTGTTTTGTTAAAATACTGAAGGATGTATCTTTTTAGGCTTTCTTTTAATATTCCTCTTTAGTAGTGGTGTATGACAGGTAAGAGAATCTTTTTTGAGTCATAGTATTACCTTAAAATCGGCTGAACTCACTTTTTGTGAGTGGTGCAAGTTCCTGGCTGGTGGTCTCAGGCCCCCCGCCCAGCCGCAGCACCACAGGTGCACTATTGCTCTGGTGCTCTGCTCGCCTCCATCTTGTTTTTCTCCCTGGAATGAACAGCGGTGAAAAACAGGAGCTCAGCCCAGGCTTCTAAAGACCTGCTTGCCTCAGGTTTTTGTGCCAGTGTCCCTTTGGGGAGTGGAAGCAGAAGCCAGGAGGGATGTGAATTCTGTTTAATTTTTTTTTATGGGTCTACAGGGTCTCACTACACAGATTGGACTTGTAATGATCCTCCTGTTTTCAGCCTCCCAAGTGCTGGGTTTACAGGCACACGCCACCACGCCCAGTCTCAACTACGTGCCCTGGGGTCGGGGGCCCTGCACAGTGTGCTGGTGATTGAATCCAGGTCCCTGTGACTGCTAAGCAGGTGCTTTAACCTGCTGAGCTGTCTGGCTGGCCCTTTGTGAGTTCTGTTTAGATACTTGTTTAATCACAGTGCTTCCTGGAACTTAGAAATGAAAGCATATAACTAAGTCTTTTTTTTCATTTTATGTATTTGATACAGTCTTGTTACACAGCCCAGACTCTTGTAGCGATCCTCCTGTTTTTAGCCTCCCCAGCACTGGGATTACAGGTGTTCACCACCACATTCAGACACCAGCTCAGTATGCCCCGGGGACAGGGCTGCATGGCGTGGCATGTGGGACTGGGAATCAAACCCCTGGTCCCCGCACTTGCCAAAGCAGGAGCTTAGTCCACAGAGCTATCTTGCTGGCCCTGTATCTAAGGTCTAAAACTGCCTGAATGTTTTGCTGTTTAATGAACAAAGATAAGGAAATGTTTACAGTGATTTTATGTATCTTTGTACCCCTTATTTGCACAGAATATAATCAAGATGAGTGTTTTCTTTGTCTGTGTTTAAAGAAGAAATTGCAATTGTAATGTGTTTTCAAGTAATTAATAACATTTTAAAATTTAGCATCAATTTGCTTAATGCATTTCACATTAGTGTAGGGACTACACAGCAATAATAAAGATATTTCTTACCTGCTTCTTCTTTAGGAAAGAAATCCTTTTGTTTTGGGTCTTGATAATTATATGCTCTACCAGCAAGGTATACCCTCAGCTCCTTTTTCCTTTCTGAATCTAAGGATTTGTTACTACCAGATTTAAGGTTTGGGCTGTGAAAAGGTTTCCAGGTCTCTAGGTTCTACTAGTTATTATTTTCTACTTGATTCTCCATGTGTTTTCCCATTTTGAAAAGGTGTATTCTGCATACTTTGCTTCAGAGGTTCTGAACCCTTTTTACTACAGAGAAGCAGCTACTCTTTATCATTCTAGGAATGAAGTCTTTACTTTTCCCCAGTTGAGGCAGTCTGTCTTCTACATTATTTTTCATCTGGCTGCATCTGGCTGCTTCATCTGACTTTTAAGACCAGATGAGAGAGTATCTTTCAGGCCATAGAGGGTGTTTTGGAACTAGTTCTCTGTTACTCAGTTTCCCTAAGATTAAAAAGTTTCCTTTGTGATCAAGATAGTTTATCACCTCTCAAAGCTATAAACCAGAATGGTGGGAAGATGCAGAAAATTTTATCCATTTATTTATGGAAAGCCCCCCTAGCTCGGTGTAGTGGTTCACTCCTGTAATCCCAAAATCTGGGAAGCTGAGGAAGGAGGACTGCAAGTTTGATCCCTTCCTGGGCAGTTTAGTAGTTTAGCACAACTCTGTCTCATAGAAGAGGAGGGCTGGGGATTAGCGTCTTGTGAAGGCCCTGGGTCACTCCTCGGGGGGGTGGGGTAGAGAGCAAGCCAGCCAGGCTTTCCCATCATTTTACTATCAAATAAATCAATCCTTTTCTTTCTCCAAAGTGCAACTATTTTCCTTAGTTGTAGTGAACATAATAGTGCTCAGTCATTATCCTGGAGTGGGTATACTGTATGTGACAGAAAGATAGGTAATTGAGTTGATTCCTTCCAAGTTGCTGTATTTGTGACTTTATCTTTTTTCTTTTTAATACTTTAGCTGCTTTTGGTGTAGGTTAGTTAGTTGGCCAAATTCAAGTAAGAATTTTTGTTTTTCAGAGTTCATAACTGATACAATATCATGCAGAGGGCTGTGAGACAGCTCAATGGACTAAACGCCTGCTTAGGCAAGCACAAGGACTAGGTTTGATCCCCAGCACCACATGCCTTGCCGGCCCCTCCCCCAGGCGTGGTGAGCCAGCCTGTGAGACCAGGCATGGTGGTACACACCCATAATCCCAGCACTGGGGAGGATCACGTGGAGTCTTAGCTGTGTAGTGAGACCCTATATCAAATGCATAAAAAAAGAAAGCATCATGCATAATAAGGATATTATGAAGGATAAGATGTATAATATCTACTCATCCAATGATAGAAGGTCACTTGAGGCATGTGCCAGAGGCTGACATGGAGTCCTTAAGTGTTAAGGAGGACTTCCGCTTCAGGGGTTTAGGAGGAGCTGGCTCTCTTTCTAGTCGTTAAGTATAGGGTGAGCATTTACAGATAGTGGAAAATGGAGAGTTGAAATGGAAGTAGTAACATAAAGCCAAGAGTTAGAATTGAGAAAAACGCAAGGTATGTGTGCAGCGTGATGAGCACTGGGGTGATGAGCTGAGCAGAAACAGTATTGAGAAGACATGTGGGGCCAGGCAAGGTAGGACCTTGGGCTGCCTGTGGGGCAGTGTTAGTTGAAATGGGGCTCTCAAAGGTCAGAGTACCTTTAGACTTCTTGTGATGTAGATGCTGGTGAAGATATGCAAAGCTGTCACACAATGATGGCATTAGAGACTGAGGCAAGAGCATGTAATAGGATACCCAGTGGGGTTGGCTTTTCTGCCTACTCAGTGTGGTCCTCAGAGAGGAAAGAAAGTCGTGGGACTCAGTTTACCAGGCAGTGCTCAGGAAACAATTACAAGGCATTTTACTTGAACATTTAGGTGGTGTGGGTCATGAGATGGTTTAAAATGTGTTGTGAGTTTTGCTTGAGAGTTGAGATATAAATTTGCCTCTTGCCTCTCAGATTCCTTTGCCAGGTAGTGGTGGGAGAAAGAGGACAGAAACCTGAAGACTGCACCTGGGGAGCATGCCCGTGGTTGGGGCATGAGAAGAGGAAGAGTAGGTTGCCTAGAGGGAGGCGAGCGAATGAGAGGCACTTGAGAAGCTGAGAGGACGAGCCTAGTGGGGGAGGGTGAGGAAGAGGTCGCAAGGTTTGGCAGTGAGTCTAGAGTTGCCTTGTGATTTTTAAACAGGGCATTTTAGTAATGGGGTGGAAAGGAGTTAGCCAGAGCACAGGGCTTTAGAAGTGGGGGTACAGAGGGGAACAGAAATTGAGTGAATTTTTGTTTAGATGTTTGCTAGTGGGAGGACACTCTGACAGGCAAGCTTTCATCAGGGTTCCCTGCAGTTTCCAGGCCTTCTTCCGCAGTCTCTGATCCTTTAGGCCTAGGGCAGATCTGCACTAGTCAGGTCTGTGAAGTTGTCTTTCTAGTATGTGTCTCCCTGAGGCTGGCCCACTCTGAGAACAGAGTTGTTCTCGTGCCTCGTGTTTCTTGGTGTCCATGTGGAGTATGTGCCTTAAATGCATTCTGTTTAGTCTTTCTTCCCTCAGTGTATCAACGGTTGTGTTTCTTGTCAAATAGTCCTATTATTCATTGATTAAAAACTATATGAGCTTTTAAAGCCCACGATTCCATCTACACTCAGGAATGGTAGGAAGGGAAAGTGTCTGAAGACACTCAGAAATTTTTTTCAGGCTGTGTGTAGTCTGTGAGACTAAATACTTCTCAGTTACTCATACTATTTTAGAGAAGTAGGAGGAGTGCAGGCCATAGCTGGCATGCCTTTTAGAATCCCGTCTGGTACTTCTGTTTACTTTGTGATCTAGGGACAGCTTGACTGGTAGCCATGGAGAAGACTGGGAAGAAGATGCTGGGTGTGGACTACTGCCAGCGGGGTGCTGCTCCGTGCTGACATTAGGCTCTGCGCTCGGGTTTCTAGTTAGCTTGTTATGGGACCAGACTGGGAGCCATATGTTTTATTCCTTACAATTAATTTCTCTGTTTTAGTAACCTTTGTCATATTTACTGTATTTATAAGCAACATTTTTAAAAAAGGACAATGTTCTTTCTGGCGATGAGATGGCAACAAGATTAATTAAGATAAATGTCTTATTGTTTGGTGTTCTTTTGAAGGAAGTTTCTAATATTAGCTCATTTTATACTTAATTTTGAATCCATGACTTCCACACTGGGCATTGTTTGTGTTGGCTTCTCTTTGTGTGGAGTAAAGTCTTCTGTCACTCTCACTTCCAGTTAATTTGATGTGGGCTATGGTATGCTAAAAGTAAGGAAAATAAAATAATAGGAAGTTGGTTTGGTTTCCTGTAGGAAACCAATGAAGATGAAATTGAGTCTTGGAATAAACCCACAGTAGTCTGGGAAATACTGACTGAAGACATTTTTCTGAATCATAAACAGAAAAATTATGACTCATAAAGTAGGTCATTGAAAGGCTGATTTGATCTTCTGTGGGAGAAAGTGAGAGATGACTGAAATGTACTAGCTACTAAAAGCAGCTAAACCTAGCATGATGAAGTCATCCAAGTAGGAACAAATTATCCAGTGGAGCCCTGACATTATGGAACCTTTTTTTTTCTTTCAGGCTCTTGGTTTTTTCCTGTGTAAACAGCAGTGTTCCTTCTCTACTTAACACTCATTACCATCATGTCTTTGGATTTGCCTGCAGTTTATTGCTGCTTGTTTGGTAACTTACATTGTTCTTGAAGTCAAGGTGTTTTATAAGATCTTTCCACAGTCAATCTCATCCAGTATAATCCACGTTCATTGTATGATCTTGTAGTGGAATTGCTTTGATTTTCTGTCAAAGAAAATGAAAAATATGCAGTAGTGGACTATTAGAGCTGAGAAAAAATTTAGAAATAATTTATTTTCATTTTTACAAGAGTCACCTGCTCAAAGTCATCTCAGGACCAGCCTGATAGCTCAGCGGACTGAAGTGCCTGTTTAGGCAGAGCACAGCGGCTAGGTTTGATCTCCAGCAGGGAATGCTGAGCCTGGGATTGAGACTGGGCATGGTGGCATATGCGTCTAATCCCAGCACATGAGAGGCTTAAAACAGGAGGATCACTACAAGTCTGATCACGTAGTGAGACCCTGTAGACCTTGCCTTAAATACAGGAAAAAAAAAAAAAAGTCAATTCAGCCAATTTAGGATTTGTACTAGGTCTTTATAGCTTGTAATTTATTTAACAACTAATCAGGAAAGTGATGATCTCTGCTAGGGATAATACTGAGCACAACTAGTCCTCACCTTTAATGCTGCCTCCCTGCATGGGTGAGTCTTTCATTGAGCTTGTTTCCCTCACATCTTCAGTGGAGAGGGAAAGTCAGTCCCTCTTTAAGTTAGCATTGAGAAAGACCTTCTCCATGTTGATGGCCACTATTGTGTCTTTCTTTAACACTGTCATATGCACTCTGACTGAATCCATCCTTGTCACTCCTTTTCTAAGCCTCTGATGTTCTTCAGTACTTGTCCTTTCAGTCTCTGTGAATTCCATGTTACTTTTGTTCCATGAGAGCAAAGAGGCCTGAGTGCTGGGTATGTGAGCCCAGGCCAGCCCTGTGGGTGGGAGTCGAGAATCCAGTCTGCGGGGTGCACCAGCATGGCCTGAATGTGGGAGCCTCAGGAGGAGGAGCCCCAGTGTCTGCCACAGGCAGCCTCAGGCTCTGGACGCTGCTCACTATGTAGCAGAGCCCACTGTGGGCCAGGCTTGGCATGGTACTGGCGCCAAGTCTGCACCAGGGAGGGGTGAGCGAGAAGTCCTTCCAGGAATGGAGCTGGGAATGAAAACAGGCATGGGAATTAGACTGGTGGGTCCTGGGAAAGGGCCTGAGTAATTTAATTACCCCAGTTAAAGAACTGTCCTCTCCAGTGGCTTTTTCCTTAAGGTTCTGAGTTGATGTTTATAGCTTGATAGCTAACCCCATATTCATCCTCAGGAAGCTAGAAACTCTCTGCCCTTTTTCTGGGGGGAGGGGCAGTGACCGAATGCAGTGGGAGAATTGCATTATGGAAGGAAAGGGCAGGTGCCTATGGGGGAACATCTGGTTAGTGCCTGACAGACCCAATTATAGAACAAAATAAAGTTGCAACAGTGCAGCTCTTTACTGTGTAATTACAGCAGGGGTAAGGGGCGGCCTAGTAAAACCTAGAGCAAACAGCAGAGCCGGACTCTACTCCTGAGTTCTTACTCACTCATTTGTTTATTTTGGCTCTGGGAGCCTGGCAGGGAGGTGTGAGCCAAGCAGGAAAGTGAAGAGTAGGTAGGAAACGTAACTATTGCTGCTACAAGGAACATCCTTAGACATGGGCCTGGGCGTAGCCTCTGATGGCTCACACAGTTCATTTTGTCATGGTGTGTGAACACAGCCTCTACCTCTCCACACCCAGGCTGCCTTTCATCAGGCACTGTGCCCATGGCATCTGTTTCGGCATAGGATAGATGCCTGCCACAGATGGAAGGCAGAAGTTTTCCCAGAGCAGGGCTATCCACTGAAAATTTCTGGTACATGTTCTAAAACTTCACATCCAGGGCTACTCTGTCCATCTCCACTCCTGGAGACCAAGCCTTAGGGTTTCCCTGGTTTTCAAATCCTTCTCCCATCACATGCTGGCTCTATGACTTTGGTGAGGCACTTAGCTGGTTAAACCTCAATTTTTTCACATATGCATTGAGCGTTTAGCTTAGGTTTCAGTCCCTGCAACATAGTTCCACCAGTGGTCCTGTGCATTTGGACTTGATGTGACACTGGATGTCTACCTTTTTACTTAGATGTCAGTTTCTGAATGAGGTTCTCCTGAAAATTTGTGGTAGTTCTATCCTTTGTGAGGGAATAGACCAGCAATGAATAGAGTAAGCCTGAGAGGAATATAGAAGGTGAGCAGGGAGAGAAAGACAGACTGGCTACCTGCCCTCCAATCCCAGAGTCCACAGATTTGGCTAGCAGGAGGCGGATTACCCAGAGAAGTGGGTGGTTGTGACTTTTTGGCCTGAGCTGATGTGTGAGATGCCAGGCCAGAATGCTTTCTTCCATTAGATGCGTCTAGGTCCTGCCACTGAGCTGTTCACTTATATGACATATTCCGAGTGGGGAATTGATGCTTTGTTCTCTTTGGTTTTTATTACCTGGGCCACAGAATGTTGAGGTGGTAGAGTTCTTAGCAGTGAGCTAGCTTAGGTCCTTGTTTTACAAATGCTTGCACTAGGTTGCCTGTTGACAGGCAGCCAATCTCTTGTCAAGGCTAGAACTTAGATCTGATTAGTACTCGGTCTGCTTGTCATGCCCCTAAGCTGGGAGTTCTGAATACGAGGCTGTGGGCAGGTGGGTCACATTAAACTATGGGAGAAATTTTACCTCTCTTGACATTTCCCCCCATTCACTGTAGTGAAGTGAAGTTTCAGTGCAATTGATTTGAGTTAAAAACATTTTTCTTTCCTTGTTAGAGGGAACTGGTTGTAATTAATACCAGATGATTAGTGTTTGTATCGCTAGGAAGATCCCCAAATGTAACAATGCATGGTAAAACATAAGCACATGAGTGATAATAAAATGAAATTATTATACAGACAGGGAAAAATGGGAATTTGTAGTATTAACTTGTCAGGAATGATTGCTATCTTTTTTGTTAGGATAGTTCAATTCAATGTAAAATTTTTTATATGAGTACTTATATATTATAGTTCCCTACAAGCTTCGGATGCTAATATTTGCCATTTATGGAACTGGAAGAATTATCAACTTAATAATGAAAAAGAATAGATTGTTTCTAGTTTTACAATTATTTTTAAAAGAAATGTCCACATTAGTTATGTAAATACTTTCTTAATTGATCTACTTTTTAAGATTAGAAAGTAAATATTTCTGGCAAAATATGGCACATACATTTTTGTCTACTTATTAGTATATGTAAATTATAAGTTTGTGCAATGTCTGAAAGTGATTTTGCTTAGTAGTTATACATATAAAGCTTAAAATTGTTACATTATATGTAATTCTTAGATGTGCTCAGAGCAACACACAACCTCGCATTAGTTAGCAAATTGTAAATGTTGCGGTAGTAGACGTGTCTTAGGAGCACAGGGCTTTACAGTGGGCCCAGCTTGGAAACCTGGAGATTTCTCTGCGATGTGTACATTTAGACCTGGCATCTCGACAATGTGCTGTATGTTTGGAAAGGTTGTGCAAAGTAGGTGGATACTAGAGTAGGTACAGGCTGCTTCCAATAGCAGATGGCAGGGGCAGAGCAGACTTTGAGCTCCAGTGAAGTTGCATTTTGCTATCTTTCTGTTCTGCAAGACCCTGGCTCTGTATGGTGGGTCATACTGTCACCTCACCTGTACAGACACAGACAGCCTCAGGATCTTAAGTCAGTAGGTGATCACTTTCCTTTGTTAAGGGCAAAATTGCAATATAGAACCTTTTTCATTTTATAA
Source organism: Octodon degus (assembly GCF_000260255.1). Classification (NCBI taxonomy): domain Eukaryota; kingdom Metazoa; phylum Chordata; class Mammalia; order Rodentia; family Octodontidae; genus Octodon; species Octodon degus. The sequence goes on from NW_004524599.1 coordinate 17,133,523, forward strand.
TTTAGTGTTTATATTTACTGCACCAAAACTCTCCTAAGATGAATATGGCTAGTCCATTCCTGTGGTTCCTGGGAGAAGTTGGTGTTTTTCACTGTACATTCGTGAGGACAACTGGGAGTGTACACTGCTGGTGGGTCCCTGTGTGTCATCTGGCTCAAATTCTTCTCGGAAGCCTGTAATAGATTTGAGCAATTGAATTCAAATCTAAAACCACTTAAAAAGTTCTTTATAGTCCATTAAGAATTTATATGGGAGAGAACACTCTATGAAAGTTCTCCTCTCCCTGTTCAAACAGATTGTTCTGTTTTATTAGATCTAGGTGGTATTGTAATTTTGATAACAGCTAATAATGTTTGGAATTTTGCTTATAATTAGTGGACCACACAAAGGTATATTTGTTGGGTTTTATAACCTTAATCTATGTACAATTCTGGCTTATTTACTAAATAAAAACCAAAGGAGTATTACTTTAGTATTATAACATTTATGTTGCACATATTAAGCTTAAGCTGATGGAACAGGTATGTGTGTTTATCTTAATACCAATTTCTAGCTGTACTTATAAGTGCAAGTTGTGAACAAATAGTTATAAGTAAAACCCTTTGTTTTGAACTTTTGATTATAGATGGTAGTTTTTAGGATTCTTAATTAGATGGGAATACATATTTTCATGCATTAAGTTATAGACAAATATTACCTTATTTACTATCATAGGTGTATGTTCCCCCCCCCACATTTATGTGCAAATTTAAGAAAGGAAGTTATTTGCTCTTTCCATAGACCCTGTGATGTTTGATTTCTAATATCGTTCATTTATTCTTTAGTACAGTGGAGCGTATAGAATTCGCATTGTTAAAGTTGGATCCTTAAAGATGGAATACTAAAGTAAGAGTAAGGTTAGAACAATAGAACTGAAACCTTTTCTCATTGAAAGAAATCTGATGCATCAGAATCTATTAAATTCTTCTATAAATCATTAATTAGATACTTTATCAGTACTAGCAGCAACACCATCACCAGAAAGATGTTTTAATATATGAGATTTCTATTGTTTTCTAACCTTAAAGATTGCCTAACGTTAAAGGTGAGTAACTATGATTTTTCCTTTTTATTGTAATAATCACATTATGTGGCAACATAGTTTGGGGATACTAATTTTAAAAATCTACAAAGAACTTGAATTTGCCTTATTTACAAAGAACTGCATGAAGTCTTGGTTTGACATGCCAAACTGTTAAATTCATCATTAGGATAACAGACTGAGATTTTTTTTTGATACTTCTTTAAAAAAACATTACATTTTAAAAGGTTAGCTCTACTTGTAATTGATTGTTGTGTTGATTAAAGCAAAATGCTTACAGAGAAGGACACTGTGTTGATAGCAGTTGAGGAGCTGCTGAGGAGAGCACCTGGGCAGGGAGCGGGCCCACTTCAGGCTTCTCACTTTGTCTGGTGGTGTTCGTGTTTCTAGGCTTCCTTCCTGCGTTTTCTTTCTGCTTCTATCTCCATGTAATATTTCAGAAATCAATGATATTGACCAGTACGTATTTTAAGGGACACACTCAGGACCACTGACATGCATCATTCAACCTGATTGTAAATAATCCCTCTTTATCTTTACTGTGTGACTCATCGTAAAGTGGCGTAGAGGACAGGCCTTGTTGTATTAGCAGGTCCACATGACTCACTGGGATGGCTGCTTGCTTGTGAGGACAGTTCAGAGCCAGACTAACGTGTATATCCTGAGATTTCTCCATCTTCTCCAGAAGAGAGGGGCTCGAGTGTTTAGTACAGGTGACTCCATCATTACATCATGATATTTGAGTTACTGGTTGATTAAATGCTGTAAGTGAATAGTATTTTTATCTGTTTATAACAAATAGTATGAAACTTTGTTGGATTAGTGATTATTTCATTCTATCATTGGTGAAATATTTAGATTGCAGCTTTAGAAAAGTTTATTTTATTGGAATTGTTCACTTAAGTGACTTAAAATCTCAGCTTTTCTTTCTCTTCAATCACAACACTATGAAAGTTGCCCCACATTAGCTAAAATTCATTAGTAAGAATAATGAAGAAAGCTATTGGTTGTGTTAAATAACATTATGCTAATTAATGTGCCTTCTGTAGCCTTTTGATTATATGAAGTTGCTTGACAGAGAAAGCACTAGAAATCCCTGACAAGCTTCTGCATTTGGGTGGGGAAGTGAAGGATTCCTGCAGCTCCTGCTTTGTCCTCTAGATGAGGGACAGGATTTTGGTGAAAGCCTGGGCAACTGTCTGGTGTGGGAGGAGTGTGGTGCTCCTTTATGCACATAGATGGCAGCAAAGCGTCACATACAAGGAGCCCAGCTTTGTAGTTAAGAGTGGAAGGTGAGTGACGGTACACGCTGACTTCTATCAGTGAGGCTGCCAGTGTCCCACAGTTAAACCCCAAATAAGAAACAAAGCTACTATTGATAACACAAGAGTATAGCAGAACGAAGAAGGCTGTGAGAAGCTGTAGTGCACTGAATTTCTGGACAAATCCCAGGTGGGAAATCTTAATCTTTTAAGGTATGTCACCCACTCCTGTAAGATGATTGGAATCAGCTAGGATAATGTGCATGTCAAAATAAAGAGACAGTGAAGGGCTGAGGGCGCGGTAGGGCAAGAGGAAGTAAAGAGAAACCATACACAAGTTGCAGCAGCACGTAATGGCCTGCTGCCTGCGGGTACTGTAGAGTTTGGCCTGCATGTCTCCTTTTTAGTTAAGCAAGTTACAAAGAGGAAATGTCAGTCCACGAATCAGGCAAACATTCCATGGGAACATTTGCTGAAATGTCAGCATTTTAGAAAATAGAACTGCAGTCTATTATGGCCCAGTCCCCAGGCTGGATTTGCTATTAAACTCACAAGCATAAGTGTATTTCTTCAGAAATACACTTGCAATTAGTGAATCATTTTGTGTCTTAATTAGCATTCTTGTGTGACACAGTCACTCTAAAAGATGACAGTTGGCATTATAATTAATATTTAATATGTCTGCTTCGGAAGACCTTTCATTGGCTTCTCGCAAATTTCCAGGTAATTTTCAAGTTTTAGAATGACATTTGTTAAACTCCTAGGCAGGAGGATCTGATGTAGTAGATGCCTGTTAGAAACGGATCTGGAAGTAAGTTATAAAAAAGCGATTTGTACCATGTCCTGAACAATCGCGTCACCTCAGCCTCCTACTGCATACAAACATAACGAAGCCTTCGTAGTGCCACTACAGCAGTGGCAGTGTTGCGCAGGAAATCATTTCTGCTTCGCTTTACTTTTTTCCTGATCTCTTCTTAGGTGATTTGGTACCACAGACTAATCTCTGTGTCACAAAATTGATTCTAAAGGTGCGTATAATGGCTTGCTTAAATGCAATATCTGGCGAGTCTCTCTTGTGACAGCAACTTATTTCTCACATAATTATTTTCTTAGTAAATTTGATATCTTAACAACCCCTTCCCTAGTTTCTCAGTTCAAAAAATAACACTTAATATAATTTATTTCTCATACTTAATAAAGGCTTACTTGAGAGTACATTGCTGTTCAGCCTTGAGCTGCTTCACCCAAATGAGGTTAGAAGGGAATGTGGTTTGCAAGGGTGAAGGGGGTTTCCAGCATCGTTTGCTGTGTACTTTAATGAGCCTCAGTGGTGCTTTAATGAAGCATAAAACATATTCTTGCTGCTGTTTGTTACTTATTAATGATTAAATGGTTATGGTCTGTCATACATCTGTAAGAGAAAATACATATATGTGTACTTTTCTGTTTTAAATGATATGTTGTGATTAATTTCTATGCACAGATTGGTCTGTCTTACTTAATGTTCTTAGTAGCATAGGCTGTATGAAGACAAAGACAAAGAAAAACCTGATTCCTACACATGTAATATTGTGACTTTGTGGGTCTCCATTTGAATTTGTCTGAATTTTATAGAATGGACTTTTAACTATCATACATATTTAAAACCAATGTATATGATATTTGAATCTGTCACATTTATAAATTTCTATATGAGGCATTAACGAAATATCAAATGCATTTGTTTATAGGTTTTACATTAACATGTGCCATTTGAAAACTAGTTTTAACCAGACTCTGTTTTGTAGGTAGCTACCTATTTTTCTTTTATACTTTTAGACCCCCCCCCCGCCCTTGGCAGGTACTAGGTTTGGACTGTGTGTTTTTCTTAGTAGGGTAGTATCATCCAGGTTATTTATTTGACCTTTTCATTACCACAGTTTTCATAAAAAGGACAGGATTGCAACACCACTTCCTCCAACTGCAGGGTTTCAAAAGAATCCCGTTTCAAGTAGCCAAGTCCCTGTGACTTGTATTGCTTACTAACAGAAGAACATTGTTTTAAAAGTTAGAAAGAACCAGTGTATTGATTTTTCTTAATATTAGCGGTGACGCATTATTTTTTCTTAATAGTATTTTATGAATATTTTCACATGAATAATTAAATGGTGAATTAAAAGAATGTTTAAATTTGCATTTAGTATTATAAATGGGCTTTTAAAAAGAATGTACTTTATAAATAGTTTTTGTGCACTTTCCAGACTGGGAAAACAAATTTTGTTTGAGATATAGAGGACTTCAATTTTTTGGCATTTTATAACCAATTTTTATTTATGATGGCTTTGTTTCTATGACTGACTCTTACTATATATTAGATACATGAAAATATTCTTTTATACTAACAGTCTGTATTTGCCTTTTTCAACTTTCTTGATTATGTTTTCCTCAATGTAGCAGTCTACTTCATCAGTAAGAGTGCACTATTGTCTGGAATTATACTACCAAAACAATTTTACTTATAATTCTTGGCTTTTATTATTATATCCAAATTATACTGTTTGATGTAAACATTTTTAAAAATTATTTGAATTGATAGATGAGATTGTAATCACAAAGTACATTTTTATATAGCCATTGTTTTTAATAAAGTATAATGACCAGTAGAAAAATTGATTTCATTTGGATGGCCAAAGTTCAAGTTTTTTCCCAAATGTAATTGTCTTTTTTTTAAAACAGGAAATATCTTTTTTTTGGATTGAACATCTCAGGTCATAACTATATTGGCCATATTTGTAGTTTTTGACAGATTAAAATACATGTAGATTTAGCATGCTTTCTCATTTTATGGAGGATTCTTTAATAAACACACGCTCACTACCTTTTTTTTTTTTTTTTGCATTTTCTTATTAAGGATTCCAGTAGTCAAGCTGCAGCATTTCATATGGGGATGAACCTTGGTACTGCAGCCTTATTGGCCCAGGAGCCAGAGGCTAATCTATAAGGTCATTATGAAATCCTCCGTGTGAAATACTAGTGTGGTTTCTTCCCCTTCAGGTTTGCTCATTCTACAGTCTTCACTGAATTTTCTTTTTCTTTTCTATGCATGCTTTTTTTTTTTTTTATCATGCTAACTCTGAAAGAATTTTGGGTAAGATATATTTTAACTGTAATGTAAACATCCTGCTTAAACACTTACCTGGTTAGATTTTTTAATAGCAAGCCAATAAAATTTTATCCTTCATAACGTAGCATAAATTACAAGCTAATTAATATCTTCAATAAAAATATGGGTAGAATTTTGACATTTAACAACTGTCACTTTAAAAAAATCTCATTGTAGCAGCTCATATGTTTAAGAAATATTTAATAGAAACATTGTGAGTTTGTCTTTTGAAAGTAGAATAGCAGTTGGTAAAGGATTTTCATGGATTCTTACAGAAAATAGTAATACAACTGAACATTTCCGAGGGCAGCAGCTCTCTGGGCGTGCATTCCACTCTGTGTGTGGAGCAACAGCTACGAGGCGCCGAGTTTCATGCTCCCCTTTCCTTCTGGGGTGCCTCGTGCTCCCCACTCTCAGGATCTCCATGCTCCCCTTTCCTTCTCGGGTGCCTCGTGCTCCCCACTCTCAGGATCTCCATTCCAGA
>NW_004524599.1:17140081-17167715 GCF_000260255.1 Octodon degus
TTATATGTAACCTGGTTTTAATTATATAATTCTGTGTTCCAAGTTTCATTGTTTTACATCTGTGATTGATACATTGAGATGTAAAACCTCTGAAATATTCACCCAGGTTTTTGTGTGTGACTTTTTCTGTGGGAAAAGAAATAAAGTAACTACATCAGTGTCTTTATGGTCACGTAAAGTCAGACTTCTCAACAGACACCTAGTCTTTTTGAGCCTCAGTTTCTTCATCTTTAAAATGGCTTTGTAACCTGGAGAAGAGTTGTGTGCTTTCCAAGTCTTCTATTGAAGTCTTGTGTTTTGTTTTAAAGTAGTATTATGCCTGTCAATATATATATATAAATTATATGTCCTGGCTAATGTCAGCATAAGAAAACATAAGGATAAAATTTCTGTCACTTTAAAACTGTGCATTTTAGAAAGAATTGATTGACCAAGTTTAGTATCTAATGGTTTCTCTCAAGAAATATTCAGAATCCTTTTGAGAAGTATGCTTATACCCTTTTAAAAATTAAAAAAATTAATGCAGAGTAGTGGAAACTTGGGTATGGTAAAAGCATTATGCTCCATTTTGTCAAAAAGTACAAATTGAAGTTGAGTGCTCTGTCAGCTGTTAGTGACATTCTTAGCAAAGAAAAAGTAGTATGTGCAGATTTTTTATAAAATAGAAACCTGGATAAATTGGTTTTCTGAATAATATGTATTGATACTTTTCTAAGAATTAAATAAAATGAATATGCGTGCATTTTCCACAAATTGATTCTGAAGCATGAAAATAAATTAAGGTGCTAGTGTTAATTTGTTTCTTTAGTTTTAATAGTTGTGTCTTCATTAGAAATTACAAACAGTTATGGTACAATCTGTTGAGCTCCAGATTTGCTCATCAGAGAAAAAAGGAAAGAACAAACAAACCTCTTTTCACGTTCTTCCTACTTTGAACATGAAGGCTGTGATTATGGAAACTGTGCTGCTAAACACTGTGGTGTGTTCAAGTACAACTTTCCAGACATTTCTTTTTAATAAACTGTTGTTACTTTGTTCAGGGGAAAGTTGTTTGTTTGGGGACTTGGTTATATTTAAAGTACATGTTGAGTTCGTAGGCTAATAAGCTGGTATTGGTGGCTCTGCTGATGGAATGCTAAATGAGAGTTTATAATAGCAAGGATAGTTTATAGCACAAATATAGATGATGATTTTAGGGAACAAAAAGTGAAAGTTTTATAAATGCGTTTTAAAGAGATACTGTCAATTGCTATAGCACAGTAGAAGTGTATCATCTGGTCAAAAATAAAAGTTAAAAAGTTTTAAAGTGTCTGTTTTTTAATAGGGTGGGGTTCGAGCCCAAGGCTTCACACGTGCTAGGCAGACACACTGCCAGTGAGCTGTTTTCAGTCCTTTAATTTTTTTATTTGAATAAATAATTGCTGTTTATTCTTAGAACTTGTAAAAGTCAGAGAAAAATACTCAACTCTATTAGGATTTTTTCTTGTTAACTATTATTGTACTTAAGCCTTATTATCCCAAGTGAATGATTCTAGTATTTTCAGTCATCCAGATTCTGTTTCCAATTTAGTGGTATTTTATGCAGTCAAGGTAGCAAACTTATTTCTGAGAGTTTTTATTTTTAAGGTTACTAGTCTTCTTTTAACCCCAATTAAAACATTCCTAATATATATACTCTGAGCTTTTATATTTCATTATATGTCTTGTATAAATTTTCAAAGTTTTGTGCAGTATCTGCTGTAAGTATAACTCAAATGTTTATGTAAAAATTCTATTTTCCACTTTTTTCCTATGAAATTACTGATAGCAGCTGGTGTTAGAATTTATATACAAATGCTTAGATTAGTATTTATTCTTTGCTATCTACAATAAAAGGTAAAATATTTTTAGATATGTCATTCTGTTTTTGACTAAATATTATTTAAAGAATAATTACAAAACATTGTAATCTTTTCAATGTGTTAGACTTTTTTTCTTACTAATATAAGGAAATATTTAATCACTTTTTGTGTGTCTTTTTAGGTTTTTGGCAACTTACTGATCTTTTAAAATAAAACCTATGGTATTGAGTTTAGAAAGTATTTGAATGTAAATTATGGGTTATAATTAAATTAGATAACAACTTGTTTAATGGACATATTCTTTATTGTCCCTGTTCTGACTGTAGTCTGGTGCCTTCCTTCCTACCTTTGGGAGATCCCGCTCCAGTCCTTTGGTCTGGGTGTGGGCCAGCTGAATCTAGGTTGGCGCACACCTGGGGTCGCCACAGGTCAGTGGGGAGGCTGTGGGCAGAGCTGGGGTGTGAGAGAAGGCTCGTTCTTGTCCCCTTAACTCAGAGCTTAGCCTTCTGTGCCTACTGCTGCTCACTGGCTTTGTCAAGGTGTGACATGGATGGATTGCTTGGAATTCTTTCAAAGCCTTTCCTGTGTAAAAACGATGGCAAAGATTTCAAGCATTTGTCAGGGGCCACTAGTACATGTTGTGACAGCAGTTCAAGGAGAAAAAAGGTGGATTTATTACTAATAAAACATTAAAGCCCTTATATTTAAAGCCAAACATAATTTACATCCAGTTTCACCCCTCACCGCTTTACCTGTCTACTTTTGATTTAAACACCCCCCCTTCTCTTCCCAGAAGCATTTATCCTGCCCCTGGCCATCCCCCACAGGCCACCTCCTTCAGCGCATAGGTGGTAAGGGGAGTTGTTAGAGAGCTTTGACTAGAACCATCTGTTCCACAACCCTCCCTCAGAACAATGGGCCAGGCGCTATCTCCTGGGGTTGGTGGATGCAGTTATACACAATGATAAAATAGAACAGCACAGTTTGCAGATTCCAGAAATCTAGTGGTCTATAAACAGCTTCTTTTGGATTTCTGTGTATTCTTGAAGTGTTTTTTGTTCATTTATTACCTGTAATGCACAATCTTGTATGGTTTATTTTTTTCCCTTTCAAATAGCATTTTTTTTTGTTTTTTGCACAGCATAATATTATTAAGGTGATACTTGTTAAATTCACATTATTTCTTAATACAGATACAATATATATGTCTAGTAACTTTTTGAAAACAATTTATTCCATGACTCTTAAATATATGGGCATTTCTTAATACAAAATTTCCATTTGCTAGAGTAAGTGATGGGTACATGTATGTGTGTATGCAGACATTTAACTAAAATGTAGAATACATTTCGTTTTGATGACATACCTTCATTTTGATTTATTTGGGATTTTGATGAGACAACGGCACTTTAGAACTGCTACCCTCTGTTTGAATGAGGAACTTTCCTGTTGGCACAAGGTCTTCACTGCTTCTGTACTAGTGAGAATTGTTTTTTTCTCTTGCTTTTAGTTAGTCCAGAATTATTGAGCACTATGTGAGTTTTATGTTGAAGTATTGTTAAAAACGAACTGAATTGCTTCTAATAATTTTGAATTACATTTGACTTTCTAACAGCTTTTGCCCATTTTCCTAAAAACAGTAAACCATTGCTGTAGCCATTTCCACTACATCATTTAACATCAAGTTCTTGTTTCTGAAACAGACATTGAATGTTTCTCACATTAGGTTGTACTTAAATAGCACTCGAGTTAGTAATATATTATGTTTTCTTAAAGAAAAACACATTCTAGTAATAAAATAGAAATGGATTAAATTTACATACTTATTTGGAACCATAAAATGCATTGATTTCTCTGTACATTGCACTCTAAAGCAAATTGGATGTGTAACAACCTTAATTTAAGATGACAAATTAGAATGCGCATTTATAATTATAAAATGAAACTTATTTTACCTTAGAATTATTTGTAATAAATTTCAATATTTGCTGGATATTAAAGATTTACACTGTGAACCGGCAGAATTTTGTATGATGTCGTGTCTATATCTCTGACTAATAACGCGTAAACTCACTTCAGGTTTCTAGATATTCTAGAATTCCTGTGAAGTGCCTTTTCTTATCCTTTGTTGATTTACTACTTCAGTCTTTTAAAATTGCTGATTTGTGGGAATTCCTATTAATCTTTTATCAGTTACATATGTTGTAAATGCATTCTTTCAGTTTGCCACTCTATGCTGGCTTTGTCTGTGGTATCCTTCAGAGAACATAAATCTAAATTTATGAGGCTGTCCCCTCTCCTTATGGGACTGTATGTGGCACATTTGAGAAATCTTCTTGGATAACATGCTTCCCACAATTGTTGGGAATCTTTCAGCATCTTAATGGGTTGTTCAGTATGTTATTGGAAGGATTCATACACTAGAATTAGTCCACATTACCTCCACGCTTCCTCCCACGAAAATGCTGTATAGTATATACACACTGATTCACAAGCAGCACGTAGCCGTGTGTTTCACGATTCTATGTCGCTGATTTTCAGATGCATCATTTTGTCATACACTATTGGGAAAGATGTTTTATTCATGTGTACAGCTCAAAAACAAAACAAAGTATTAGCAAAATGATTTCTTTGTGAGAAAATAAGGAATTTTAGACATTGCCATTTGCTTATTGATGTCCAGAGTATATTTTCATTTCTATGAATGATAATGCTGAATGATAGTGTTATCAAGCTTAATATGTGTAACGCTTGCAATGTGCACTGTTTAAAGTGCTGATAGCCTGAATGGTGATGATTTGGCAAGCACATGGTCAAGCAGTGACAGCTACAGCACAACTGCCTGGCTGACTGTGATTGTAAAGTGTAACCTGATTTCAGAGGTCTGGAATTGACAAAACACCTTCCATAGAAAGCATGACATTCTGTGCTGTGTTGTAAAGTTAGGTGCACGTTTGGGAGAAGTGCCATTGAAATTAACTGAAAAAATAACTATTTGATTCATGAAGAGGAAATTCCACATAGAATCCTGTTTTATTTTTGGTGTTGGTATAGTAATGTCTCCTGTACTGTCCCTCAGCTGGCTTAATAAATCATGAACTCTAGTAGCTGGAAGCAATCCTCAGGCTGTATATCCTCACCTTTTGGATAAAGGAGGAATCTTTCCTGAGCTCCCCTGACTACTTAGAAGTGCTCATCTCCTGTCTGGGCATTAACCTCCAGTGATGATGCTGGTATCTTTGCTAGCAGCTCTTCTGCGTTTGGACTGCTTTCTTGTCAGAAAGGTCTTTTGAATATTGATTCTGGATGGGCTTCCTTGTAATTTCTTTCTAATACTTCTTTCTAGTGTTCCCCAACCCCCAGGCTGCACCATGTTTGTCCACGCTGTTCCTTTTTTCCGGGCACTTAGTTGATGTGTGCCCTGTGCAGACATGGTGCCAAGCATAGCATGTGGCACTCCAGGACCATCCCGTCTTCTGTTTTTTGGGCCTTTTGGAACCATATTTGTTTTACTGGCCATTATGCCATGCTGTTGGGTGAGAACTAAAACACCTAAATTTCTTGAGTTTTTGGCTTGTTAGCTATATTTCCTTTTGTCCTACTTTACTATTTTTGCTTTGGTCCTTTAAATGTCTATTAAGCTGCTATGTTGTTGACGTTGGTTAAATTTTTCCTGTCTTTGGAGAACAAATAAAAAGCCTTAGGCTGTATGCAGTGTCCAACGTTGTCATGGCCATTTCTAGCATTGCGGTCTCCTAATTTCTGAAGCACACTTTCTTCCCACATCTCTGACTTGCTGGCTTATGTGCCGCATGGGACAGACTGAAGCTACCCTGTGACATCTGGTGGAACCTTCCCTGTAGATGAATGTTGATGCTGGTCTTGTGATCTCACAGGGAGTGGTCATGTAGCTAGTTTAGGGTCTCCCCATTTTCTCACTAGGGCCTGCATTTCATTATCCTGTCTACAAGAATATCAGGAAGGACTTTATCAAGATTTCAAAAATGTGGGGAAATTATCATAGAATTATTTCCTGAAAATCTGTTTCCCATCCCCTCCCTCCATTCTATCAGAATTTTCTAAATGTTTTAAATGACATTTTGTTTCTATATTATTGAATTAATAATACCAGAGCAAATTGGAAAACTGAAAAAAAGTTGCTAAAATTTTTAACAGTAGAACCTCCATTTTCCTGTTTTTTTTTTTTTTTTTTTTTTTTTTTTTTTTTCCTGTTTCCAACAGGTCTGTTTTTGAGGTAAACGAAATCAAAATATGCATTCAGTTATATCTTTTTAGAGTGACCTTTAAAAACAAAATCACTTTGTTTTGGTGTTTTGCACATTTCAGTGGCTGCATAATCTTACATGGTCTTTCATCTTGAAGTATCATGCAGGATAATGAATTTTTAACTTTACATTTATATAAAATGATACAATTAAAATGCAGTTTCATACTTACTTGAGTTTTCTCCCCACTTATAATAGAAACAATGTCAGTTATTAACTACTTCTGTTAGTTTTAGGGGATTAGATTGAATCTCAGCAATCTATTTAAAATGCCCTGTATATTTATTTTTGATGCAAATCTATATTTTTATTTTCTCATCAATTTTTATCTTTCTTAACAAAATAAAAAGGTTATATGAGAAAAAAAGGGGGAGGTTGGCTTATTTATTTGCATCTGTGTTTTTTCCTGTCCTTTAAATTAGACAGAATGTTTTGTGGTCTTGTGGATCTATTTTTCCTTTTAAAATAAAGATTTCTAGAAGCCCTAGAAGAGTAGTAGAGGCAACGTTTGTTTGGGCTTAATTCATAATCCATCTGGTTATATCTGGAAAGTCTGGTCACATTGGAAATTTTTGACTTGGTGAGACTATAGATTTCCTGCTTTTCCTTGTTTTTGTAGTTTTGGCATATTTCAGTGAGCAAGTTCAAATTATAGCCCAGAAAACAAGATAATAGTTTTTGATTTGTAAATTTGTAATCTGACAAAAATTGACTTAATACATACACATCTCCACGTTTCCTGATAGCTATCTTTCTTTATCTATCATTCTACTTTATTGAGAATATAATTTACGTTGCTGTTCAACTTTCAGTTACTCTCCCTCCACAACCCTATGCTGAATGTGCCTGCCATACATCTATGGAGTTTTTAGATGAGCTTTTTGTTCTTAGTGGGGAGAAATGCATTGGATCCTGAGTTTTTTCTGCTTCAGTCTGAGAGCATGTTTATAGTACTTTTTTAGGGATACCAGTGATGTATACTGTTGTCTGTGTTCACTGCCAGGAAGCTTCAGACGTGTCTCTAGACATATAGGTAGAGAGTCTCAATGTCTTATAAAAATTACCTATCCTGACTCTGATATATGAATATTATTTGCCCATCAAAATAAACCTGCCTAAAGCATGACAAGCACTAAAGCTGTACCAGACATTATGTAGGTATATAAAAGGAATATAAAGATAATGATCATGGTCTCTGTATTTTTTCAAACTTTAATGTAGTTAGGTATTTTTAATAGAAAACAAAACAAAAAAATACTGCATGATCTGGGAGGAGGGAATGATTATTTTTAAAGATGGGAGGGGATCAAGGAGAAAGGTACCAGGGAAATTGTAGAAAGGGCTTTGTTGAATTCAAATGACTGAAGTTGTACTTTGCCAGGTGGTCAGAAAAGGAGAATGATTCAGAGGGAACAGCATGGGCTGAGGCATGACTGTATAATGGTGCATGGAAATTTAGTAAGACTAGTAAGCGCACCCTGCGAGAATGCTTGTGACTCCTAGTACTGCTTGTCATGGCAGTCCATTCCAAATGCAAATAGTCCTAATTGAAAAGCTCTCTCCTTGTAGCTTATTATACACCCATTATCTCTAGGTTATTTTGGGGGAGGGGGGCTTGGTAATCTGTGTGAATTAAATTAAATTATTTCGTGGCATTTATGCTTTTCATCTATTTGAAAAGGATTATGTAGATACCTTGTCCCCCAGCTGTGATGTTGATCTTTACTCAAGGTCATGCAGTCCTGTTTCTCGTACTTGTTCTTCCTATCTTCTGGTTTCAGAGTCCTTTAAGTCTCCGGATTCTTACCTGTTCAGCATATCCCATTTTTCTTTATCTTTCTTATGGTATAGCACTCAGTATCAAGAACATTATAGTAGGTTCCTAGAGGAGTCTTGAAAGAAATGATTGGTTCTTGTTTTTTCCTGGTGACTAAACTATGTTGGACCAAGATTGTGAAAGCCTATTTTGGTGACCATATCAAACTGTCTCCCACTGTCCAGTTCCATTAAATGTACTTAAACTGTACTTATAGCCTATTATTACTTGACATTTATTGAAATCTGGATAGTCCAAAGAAAACTGAATAGAATTTGAGTACCTAATAATGGAAAATGCAAGTACTAAATTCATTTCCCCTGAAGCGTTTTAATGTGTTTTGATCAGCTGAACTTGTTAACTGTATGAGCCTGTGTTTTATACAGCTAATGGTATTTTGGATCTCCTTTTGATATGTGTTGGTTTCACATCTATCCAAACATCTGGTGAGGATATTTTAGACCACATTGGATTTTCTATCAGCATACTTTAAAAGTAAGCAATTCCAGCTAAACATTATGAAGTCTCCTGTACTATAAACCAAGGAGCAATTTAGTTGGCAACTCTAAAGTGGAATGTAGAATGAAAATGAAATGAGATAAATTCCCCCTAGAGGCAGTCCACATTGTACACCCTAAAGGGATGAATGCTGATATTGTACATAAAATGTGCTTTTATAAAAGCTTGGAATTTCCAAATATTTATCATGGCAATGTTTTATACTTAAATCACATAATGAATATAGTGTCATTTTTCCTTTTAGTTCTCTTCGGCTATAGTTTGAACTAATAAGTGATGAGACCTTGAAACTTCAGCTAAATCCGTCTTTGATATTCTAAGCCTATATTCTGCTTTGGTTATGGGGGGTTGTTCAAATTACTTCATGCCATTATAAACATAGTAACAGCTCAAATATTTAAAAAAAATTTGTTTTAATTTAAACTGGTATCAGTATCAATCAAAGTGTCATTTCAAAAGCTAGGTTTTTATGCCACCATAATTAAGGCTGAGAAACAAAGGTTTTTCTGTTGTTCAAGCTTGTGATTAGAATCCTAGGGAGCAATGTAAAGTAGCTTATTTATAAGTTTATGAGTTTTTAAAATCTATTTCTATTTTTCAGATTGTATGTTACTTTAAATATTTAAGAGATATGTTGATATTTAGCATTTACATAACTGAGCAGTATTTTCTATGTTTTTGCTGGTTGATAGCTTAATAAAAACAGTGGTAACTTTGTTTATAAGGGATGAATATGCTAACTGTCACATGAATATGCTAATCTCAGTTTTTCAAATACTCATTTTTTTCTAAGTGTAGGGATTGCCTATATTTGTTTCCTATTTATTGCCAGCAGATTTGGAATGAAATACTGCCTTAGTTGGTTACAATACTTTTTGTGCATGGAGATTTGAATTCATTGTTTGGTCTTTATCCAGTAGAATTATAGACTAGATTGTTTTGATCAAATTATTGCTGGGAGTAGCTAAAAATGTAGGCTGTACAATCCTTTAAGATAACTGAAGAACTAACGGATAGTGAGCCATTAGTAGTCAGTATTTATGGGAAAGTTAGGGAGGTTCATCACGTCTTCAAGCTTTTTGGATGCTGAGCGCATTTGTCCGTTTGACAAGTCAGAACTCCGTTTTTGATAGTCCTGTTTGATGAAAGCAACAGAAATGAAAGCATGACAGTCTTAGGTTTAAGATGAATTACATATAAATCTTTATAGGAAAACTGCCTTGGTCCTGAGCAGAGCTAAGAGGGAGAAGTATTCCTGAGAAGGTGCAACCACGAGTAAGCCCTCCAGCACTGGGAGACCAAACGCATATTGCTAGGGTAGTCCCGAAACCTTTAAGCATGGGATTTAGTTTTAGGAGCTCAGGAGCTTATAGAACACTAGGTTCCTGACAGGAGCTAATAAAGTTAGTCTCTGGAGGGTGTTACCACAAGTAAGCCCTCAGAGTCATTTTTAAAAAGGCAGTGAGCAGCACAGAGTAAAAAAAATGACTGGACATTTAAGGAAAAACTTTCTAACAAGAGTACTTTTCTCCACATCTCTTTTGTCTTTTTAATAAAATATTTCAATTTATGTATTAATTATTGAAACTGTCCTGTTAATCAGTTTTGAAACTGTCTCATTGCTATTTGTTTCTCAATAAAATAAAAAAATAAAAAAAAATCATTTTATGTATTATTTATGTATTTGTTTATTTGGTACAAGGTCTTACTGCACAGCTCAGACTCCTAGTGGTCCTCCTGTCTCAGAATCCCCAGCGTTGGGATCACAGGCGTGCGCCACCACTCCTGGTTTCAGTGGCCGGCATGGCGTGCCCCTCGTGGCACGGGGTACCAGAATCAAATCCTGGTCCTCGTGCCTCCCAGGAATGTGCGTAGGCCCTCAAGCTACCCCCCAACCCAGTCTTTGCTTTTTAATGTGCTGCTTAGTTTGCCTCCACTTTCTCTTTATTTTCACCACATATACTCCAGTTTTGTAGCTCTTTAGTGTATTTTCCAGTCGGCACCTTATTTGAAGACTTTTCAATTGTGTTTTAATTCCCAGTGCTATTGCTGTGGTCAAGTCCTTATTATCTCACAAATGGGTCGTTGTTACAGCCTCCTCAGTGACTTTAGTTCCCATGTTCAGTAGTAAAGCAGGTTCAGGCTAATTAAGTTGCTTCTCACAATTCTTTGGTAGTTTATGAAAATTCCTAAGCATGACATTTGATTTCCTTGTGATTTGGGCTCAGAGGGTTAAAACATTGTAAGCTGGGAAAATGGTTAAGAACACTTATTCATGTGATTCACTTCCTTACTAGGTCACTAATTATAAACTAATCTTTTAGCTGTTTGAAGAATGAGAGTTCTTTTGTTTGGTTTTAGTATTACTGGTATTTTATATGGTGGTTTTTACATAAGAATTGCTAACAAATACTCAGTGAGTAAATTAATGGTTAAGAGAAAGCAGATACTGATTTTTTGGCTGTCCCCATTGCCTCTATCGAGGCTCAGGAAGAAGGGCTTGCTGCGCCATGCTTGGTGTTGCACCATGGGTTGTCCTTTGGGCTTCCCATTTCTCAGTTTGCCACCAGTGCCTTGGACTTCTGCATCTTGTTGGCATTGTCTGTTTGGGCTCAAGAGCCGTAGGAGAAAGAGAAAGAGTGTTGCCAACCTAAGCCCCTGCTTGTGTGCTGATGTGAGACTGGGCTTTTCTTCTCTTGCCCAGTGGTACTTTGCAGCTCCGGTTTAAATTTGGGATCAGAAATGACCAGTTATTTCTGTTATTTCTGGAACCAATAACTATGTCCTTTACTTTAAATAAATCTGTCAAAAGAGCCAGTAAGAAATAGTCAACCTTGATTGTGGATATTTCATTGAATCTGAAACTTTAGTAAAAATTAAAATTTCTTTCATGCTGATATTTAAGAAAAGATAAGCACAGTGTGTTAGGTTTCAGAATAATTAAAAGTCCAACGTACTTTGCAGTTCTATGAGAGAAACAATGGGACTCTGAGAATCCCAGTATGGTTATAACTATTTTACTGATAGTTCTATTAGCATAACATTTATTAAGTACTTAGCTGTTTTTAGGTAGTAAGGTTAAAACAGCTGTCTGTTCTCATATCTGAAAGGCAAAGATGAAATCGTAAATGCAAATACAACTTCAGTCTCTTCTGTTGAAGATTTCTTAATAAGAATATTTCCACTGAGATTGTTTACTTCTCAATGTTGTGGCAACTTCCTGTCCTATAGATTATTAACACCACTGGTTATGTGTTACATTTGCAAGACCAAATTCTTCAACTCAAAAAAGTAACTATAATTAGGATGACAGTGGCCCCTCTGGCGCATATATGCTATAATTAGGGTGACAAAAAGAAAGTAAAAGTGTTTGTACTTTCCATATGAAGAGAATAATTACTTCAGACAGAATTGTGAGGACTAGCAATTGTTTTATGAAGTGTTCTTTTAATCAAAGATTCAATCCTAACATCTTGTCATTCTAATCTGTCCTAGCTGTACTCCTGAGAATCCCCTACGTCTGTTCATTCTGGGTGGCTGCACCGGCCATGTGTGCAGCACAGTACCAAACATGTTCTTACAGTAGGACTAGAAAGGCCTTTATGAGGCCAGTCACTCAGACTCTCATAAATTACATCTGTGTTAATAATTCTTTAGTATTATTGCTCAACATTGCAATACATTTTTATGTTAATATTTTATTTGGAGCAATATTGTGATTTTCCAAGTGATTTCTCTTATGGAAACTTGAGTCTATGAAGGACACACACAAATATTTCAGAACCTATTTTTATTGCTCTAGACAGCAGCAAACACATGGCAACAATAATGTGCTAAAAGGAAAACCATCATAGACGGCTCAAACATTCTTTGTCAAAGTCCTTTCATAATCTGGGTCATAAAGGGCTTGGAAGTGCACACTACCACCTCTTCACTGTGTTATTTGCTGCCAGCATACAGCCCAGGAGGAAAATAAAATACATATAGCTGATGCACACAGGCAGAATAAAGTCTATCAGCAGCTTTTTGTAAAGTATCTATTGCATGAATTGAAAACACATAAGTGCTGGGAAGCAGCCCTCTCACTACTGCAACAGATGAAGTCCCCACGGTAGCCAGGAATCCCCAGCTTTGGGGAGGGAGGATCAGGAGCCAGCTGCCTTTTCCTCGTAGGCTCTTCCCTCCAGGCCTGAATGCAGCTACTGCCCTGCCAGTGTTCCTTCGCAGTTCTGGAATCAGTATCTGTGCTGTATTAAAATGATGTGACCCAGGATATATGGGTCATAAATTTCTGTTGTGTGACACTAGATGTTACTTTGAATTGTGTCTTAGGACAAAAGAAATGTTGCTGTTAGCAGAGGGATGGGAAAAGGAAAGGGCATTCAGGTGGGGTTTCAGAGATTCTGTCCACTGATAATGGGGTTGGTCAGGGCACGCAGGAAGTGACACTGTCTCAAGATGCCAGATTGCTAAGCAGATAGGATTTGGGAGACTAGACTAGAATGTTAGTAGAGTGTTATTCTGGGCGTCTTCTCTGGAAAGATAGGAGTGTGTCTTTGGGATAGCATTCATTTTCATGAAGGTAGACCAAGCAAAGTATGTGGGATAAAAGTAGCCCCAGTGTAGCCCCTGATCCCTCACTCTGGCCCCACGATGCTAAGAGTTGCATGCACACATTTTATTTAATCCTTTCCTTTAATCTCTATTACATTCCACATTTGATTGGTGAAGAGATAAGCTTTGGGTATTAAGATCACAGAATTAGTAAATAAGGAAGGATCCTGATTTGAATACAACTTTGACTCTAAAAAGTCTAAAGATCACGATAATCTTTGCTTGTTTTGATGAGACTGACATGTGGAAAAGTTAGAAGAAGGCACATGTGATTGCTAAAAATGCTAGAAGATGCATCACAGTTAATTGACGAATAATGTTCTTAATTTAATATGCAGCATTATAATCAGAATCACTTGACCTAGTTAGAAGTGTAATTATGCTCCTTGGCTGCTATGGGGCTAGTTCACACAGGGGAGCTCCTGAGCACTGATTTAGCTATGAGGAAACAGGTGGAAAGTTGCAGAGGAATTGTTCTGACTGACCACAGGTTCCTATAGTCATAGAAGCGAGTGTAGACCTGCTTAGAGCAGTGTGACCTTCAGTGGTGTGGCAGTATACTTCATCCAGGAGAACAGTGCTCCTTGACAGTGCTTAGAAACTGCTCTCCGTGACGTGATTGCAGCACCTTGCACTTGTGATCTCACTAGGCTGTTGGAACCACTTTCTGAGCAGCGTGTTTCTGTAGAAGGGTCACAACTATCCATGGCCTTCCTGTGCTTGGCTGTAAACTTCATCTAGGAGCAGTTGGAGAAACTGGACCAGGCCCAGAAGATTCTGTACCAGGAGATGGTCCTGGAAGCCTCAGGCACCTGGTCCAGGGGTATTCTGTTCCCAGAGCAGGAATGGCCTGCCTCTTGGAGAGTATGAATCCTACAGTTCCTGTTCAGATGAAGAGTCTCACGTCTTCACTACATCCATCATTGCAGATATTTCACTGGAGATCACTTCTTATCACCCTTAAACAGAATTTCCATGAATAAGAATTACACTTTATGCAAGTTAATTTTCCATTAAATTTTTTATTTTTGTTCTGAAAAAAGAAAGAAAACTACAGGTGGCTTGGGGGATGATAGTGAGAGGATAATAAAAGTAGTATGACCCATAGTATGGATACCTTGTGGGAAGAACATAAAGGAAGAGCAGAGGACAGGCTCTTTGAGTGTGGTGGGGTTGTTGTGAAGATTTCTAGTTGAACCTTCATAGATTGAAGGATTCCATGACATCAGGTAAACATGGTTGTAGAAGAGGCACACTTTTCTGATGTGACTATGTTCATGGTATTTTCCCAGACCTCATTTAATTTGCCTAATAAAAACTGGTATAACTTTGAAAAGTAATAGGTTTGCTAAATTTTGTAGTGACTGCTAAGCCTGATTGTGGTTTGATATGAGTAATGGAAAGGCTGATTCCTTTGTTCTAGAGTGTGAGGAAGTTTCTGGTATAGGGGTTGGCCTTTTCTGTATGCTGAAACTGTACATAACCAGCCCTCTTACTTTTGGGAAGTTGAATTCAAGAATTTTATCTGGATTATTTTATTATAGCTACTTGCAGCAAAATGAGGGATAATTGACTAACCTAGGGTCTGGGAGCTATTTTATAGATTGGAAAATTGGATCTCCATCAGCCACTTGAATAAATAAGCAGTTTCTCAAATGTGAGCCCAACCAGTTGATAGAAAAGAGTGTACATTTGGGGTGCCTTGTGATCATTAGTCTATCATGGTCTATATGATTTAGAAAATCTTCCCTCCCTCAAAATTCAGAAACCGAGAATGTAGATGCTCCTGTATTGTAAGTGTTTTGTATGAGAAGTGTCTGTGAGGGTGAAAGAAAAGGTTAAGTGACATATGATCAAGTGCAACTTTTATGCTGAGATCTGAGACTTTAGCCAAGAAAGTAAGTTACCTGCATTTATTAAAAGTAGGGAGTCTAGCACAATTTTTTATTTTTTTTTTTTTGCATGTAGAGAACATGTGATGAAATATTGTTACTTTGGTTTCCTCTCCCCAGGACTGTCCTTGAGACATATAATTACGGCAGGCTGACTTATGAATCATTATGTTTTGAATATTGTTTATATTAGTTTTTCTGTGTCTTTCTATTCAAGTCATAGTTAATGTGGGAGGTTGTAATGTCTACCCCCCAATTAAGTGGAATGTTTTGTTAAAAATAGACCTCTACTTGAATATTTCTGTCAGAAATCAATAGCAAATGATAAATATACCGTAATTTAAAAATTACTTGATGATGGACTTGCCCAATAAACTGGAGTTACTTTAAGAATGCTCAAATAACCTGAAGACTTGGGTGAAATGGGAGACTTGATTGTACAATCAAAGCAAAACTAGCTTTCTGGGGCATGGCATGACCTTCAACTTCTGACCGTCTCAAAGGTGTTTGGCCCTCTCTTTCAAAGCAGTTAAAATTAACCAAATTGTCAGAAGAATTATGTGGTTAGTACTCTTAATGGATATTTCAGTTACAATGAGTCTGATTTGATTCTTCCTTCCTAAACAGCTGTTTTGGGTCTAATTTTTCTGCCCATTTCATTTAATTCAATAATCTACTAGAATAATTGAAGTTATGTCCATGGTTTTTGTTTTCGGGCTGCCCCAGGTGCTTAAAGAGTTACAGATTCCATAATAATGCTAACTTAGATGCAGAATATTCTGTTGTCTTGGGTGATCTAGGCTCAATTTAGGTTCAAACTATATGGATGGAGTTATAAAGTTTTATGGTGGAGTAACTAATGGTCAACTTGGAGCACCCAGCTGAACTGAATCGGTGTGGTGCTGTGTGTGGAGGGTCCACCTGAGCATTGTTGCCAATTGCATAAAAAAGACAACTGGATAGGAAGATGGTGTGTTGTTGATTCTCTTGGAGAAGCTTGCCACACTGGCTTTCTTGATACAAACTTGGTTATTCTCATCATCAGAAGAGCTCGGGTCCACACTGTTGCTGAGGATGGCTGTGGTTCTCTTTGGGGAGCTTTGGCCCTCACTTTCAGCATCACTTTTTGCCTCCAGTGCATACCCTTCAGCCTGCTAGTGCAGACTTCCTAGCGTCCACCCATCTACACTGGGTCTTCCAGGGTAGATCCTTGATACAGCCTTGGATGAGACATTGCCTTGGGCTCCAGGTCTTCAGCTGGATTCATGCAGGCCATTGCCTTTGGATCCAGGCCCTCGGCGGGATTCTTTGGGTCTCCAGTGCATGGACAGGTCTCCTGCATTTGACTTTCTGGGTGAATATTATAAAATGATCCTATAAATTAGTGGCCTGTATTAAATCTATTCCCTTGTAAGCCCTGAGCACTACAGGGTAGTATAATTTAAGAAACTGGTGGTCATTTTATTCACGTCTGAAATTGTCTCAAAGTCTTTATAGGTTAGAGATCGCAAATCCTAAGTTGGGCTGGTCCGATGGTAGTGGGTTATCAGAACTTATTAACATTGGTGTCAAATCCTAAGTTGATTGGAATCTAAATTGCCTGCTTTTGATCTCATTGTATGTTTTTAACCCTTGGATTCCAGATTTGTTAGTGATTTGGAGAAATTGCTTAGATTATTTTTATTAAATCTCTGAAAATTTGGGAAATAGTTTCCCTCTTTGCTTTATAAATAAATTATGGCTTTAAAAAGCAATAATTTTATTCTAGAAAGGGGATAAAAAATAAGATGAATCCTATATCTGTATCAACTTCCCACAATGAGTGTAATCATTCCTATAAACATGTAATTAAAAAAAGAGTAAACTACTTTCTTTAAGAATACTGCTTAGAGGATTGGGGATATAGTCAGTGGTAGAGCACTTAACTAGCATTTAATGCCAGGCTCAATCCCCAGTACTGCCACCACCAAAAATAAGTGTATAACTCTCTCTCTCTCTCTCTCTCTCTCTCTCTCTCTCTATATATATATATATATATATATATATATATAGTGACAAGTTTTGGATTCTTACTAGTAACACATTATATGCTGTGAAATCTTTTATCCATATTGGGTTCAATTTTATTACTTGTCCAATAAAGATGTTGAGTGAGAGCAATGTTTACAGTAAGGAATATATTATATAAAACCTTTCAATATGTATGTGCTGAAAACAAAAGTTCTGGCAAAATAATATGTAGCCTAACAGTGTTGAACATATTTTTATAAAATCTCATTTCTTAGCTAATTTCAGAAACTATAGTGTCTTTCAGTTTGATAAGCGGTGAATTAGATGTTCTCAGATGACACTTTCAGTATTAGGATTTTAAGTGCAGATTCGAGCTTTAGTTTTATTAGTTTTGCCCCAAAAGAGCCTCTGAAGTGTTTAGCAGTGGACAGGCACAGCCCTTATGCATTGTGCACAGCTGGTGCCTAGCCTGTGCCCTGAGATTCAGTGGGGAGGAGTGGCGGGTGGGTGGCTGTTGTGCCAGCCCAAGAGCCACCCCTGTCAGCAGTGACACTCTACTGCACACTGTCTTCTGCAGACTGTGCCCCATGGTAGTGGCCCCTCGTTCAAACTGAAGTCACTGGAACTCGAAAGGCAGGAGTAGTAGAGCAAATGGATCAGGAAAGAATAGAGCCAGGTAGTACTTGCCATTGTGTGATCTCACTTTGCCAATGTTGAAAATATATTTGAAGTACATGAGGGAGGTGTTGAATGGATGAACATATGATGAATGTTAATCAATTTGAAAGGTTCTTCGGAAGTACATAGATATTCTTTCTCTCTCTCGCGCGCGCACTCTCTCTCTTGCTCTCTCTCTGTAGTGTGAAGTTGAGAACACATACTGTACCATACGTCTTTTGACCTCATTACTTTTCTTCACCTTGAATTTTATTGCTATGCCTGTAGATTTCTTCATAGGTAGCATAAGCAGTAGAAATGGTTTTCTATCGTATAAGACAATGTGGTTGTTTTCTTTTGTGGCCAGATATCCCAAATTCGTGTTGGTTGTGAGGTTGAGTTAGATGTTGGCTTAGTTGCATGACAGGCTACTCAGTTGTAGTTCCTGGGAGTTAGACCCTTCTTCAGTGGGTGGTCCTGTGGAGCCTACCTTTGTGGTTATACAGATACCATTTGCCTTGTGGGCAGAAGAGGGAAGGGCTCTGCAATAAGCTCAGCAATTCTGGACTACCAAGGCCAGCACTGGAACAGGTAGACGTGATGGAGTGTTTCATAGTGAAGACCCTCTGGAAAAGAGAAGGTGGGGGCCCAAGTTCCATTGCAACTGTTTGAAGTCGCAGGAGAGCAGTGAATATATCCGTGCATGAGGACTGCCCCTGTGCCTTTCGGGAGTGTGGTTGGCCCTAACACTAAGAGGCAAGTTCTTAGTGTGCCATGTCAGAGGCCTAAAAGCTGCAGAGCCCACTGTGTCCACAAGATTAGGTAAAGGAGGCCTCTAAGACCCCCAGGCAGAAGATGGTCAGTGCAGCCCTCCTGTGGTCCTTCCTGTGTCCTCTGGGCATCTGAGGGAGCAAGGGTTAGGCCATCTGCCAAGCCATGTGAGGAGCACACAGAGTTGTCAGCAGGACAGCTTCACTAGTAGGCACACCATGCCTGAAGCCAGATGCACCCTTTGTGGAGATCTTGAGGGTTATCTACCCCCAATTTTTATTTTTATATTCCACAGAAGTCTTAATTTTACGAGTATTATATTCTTCCTTCAGAAGTTTAAAAAATAGTATGTGGGTTTCTCACTGAGACTCAGATATCCTATAAGACTAACATTTTATAAACAAACCCTTAATGTAGATATTGAAATAGTTTTTGTGAAACAACTATATAACCCTGCCATGTAGGGGGAATATTATCTCAGGTCTACATAACATTAAGGCTTCTTTTAGTTATTTGGTTAAGCCATATAAAATTGCCATTTTGTAGCCCCCAAATAGGCTATGAAGTAGGATACTGATTTAAATATCAATAGTATTACAGTATCCAACATAATAATTTACCAGATCAAATACCCAGTAAGTGAAGGGGTGGTATTCTAATCCAGCTCTATGAGCCCCAAAGCCCATCCTTGTTTTCCCACTGTTTTGCAGGGCTTTCTCTGTAGAATTTACTCCCATTTAAGAAACTATGTACATGGAATATAATAAATAGATATTATCCCACTGTGAGAGCACATTCTAGTTTGGCAAGAGAAAAATGAGAAAGTGGAGCTCAAATGGATGCTTGGTCATTCATAGAAAACGAACGTGAAAATATAGGTGAATTAGGATTTCCATTGGAGGGGTGATTTCAGTATAACTTCTCAGTTTTCTTACTGTAGGTGGTATTTGAAAATTGTAGTTACTGAACATTCATAGGTTTGAACTCTGAAGCACCATTTGACAAACAGCAGTTGAAAAGCAGCCATATAAGCAGAGTGCCCAGTTCTGAAGGGTAAGTTTCTTTCCCACACATCTGTCAGGACGTCTTCTGTCTACAGGCTGAAGCGCTTTTCTTGCAGGATGCCCTAATGATGAAGAGTAACTAGATATGTTTAGAGAAGGTGCCTCCCCAGCGCAGCACCACTTCTGAGTTGGTGGGTGACACTGAGCAAGTTAGCAGGAGTTGTGACAGGTGGGGGCTGTATTAATTTTCCTGGAGCACTGACTGTCTAACATAAACATTCCAATGTCAAAAACAAAACCATTAGTTGTTGTTTCTAGGGAAGGGTCATCCAGCTGCAGATGGCCAAAAAGTAGGTATGCAAAAGGAAGGCAGTATATTAATGTAGAGTATCTGAACCTGAGATAGAGAAAAATCACACACTCATCTAGTTTAAACAGATAGAAGTTCACAGATGTGTTTGTGATTTTACCGGCTATAATGCTTTCAAATATTGAAGTGACATCTGGAGAGGAAGATAGGGTTCAGATTAGAGATGGTGAATAACAAAGTGAAAATGTTGTTATTCTAGCAGTATACAGATACTTCATTGTGCTTCTCTCTGCTCTCTCCAGATGAAATGATCTTGAAAGTGCAATGTCTGTTGTTCTTGGCATTTATTGATTTTGTTCCATGCAGTGTGAAGGATCTACTGCTTCGAACATGATGAAATTGAAAGAAGATTGATTTTGGATGACTTCCAGTATCTTTCCTTAAACCTCAGTTTGCAGAAATTGCTCACTCAAAAACAAAATCATAATTCCTAAAATTTACTCCCTGCTGCTATGAAACCAGGACTTATAGGTCATGCTCCTAACATCTTAGAGGACTGGAACTTTCAGCAAATTCTGGAGCAATATTACTCCTGTTTTTGATTGGTCCATTTTTTGAAGAATGGCTGAGCGACCTGAGATCCTCTGGAGCTCTGTAGATACCTCATGTTTCTTGAAATGAGTTCTGGAAAATGGTTTGAAAACTTGACAAGCTATGGCAATGAGGACTTATAGGAGAAGACACTTCTCCCTCAATTTTTAGATTTTGAACATTTTAAGGGACTTAAATTACAGAAACAAAATAATTCACCTTTCATATAAATAATTGGCCCACATTTAAAATGGGAAGTATGTAGTGCCTGTTTCATATGACATGAGTTTCTTTGTTGTGTGAAGGAAAACTTGAATATCTGAAACGTAGAATGAATCCATGGCTGAGCACACACACACACACGCACACGCACTCGTCCCTGGCGTGGACCTCCTCACTCGTGAGCTGATTTCTTCATCATCGTAGAGTGTCCTTGGCACGCAGCAGCAGGCTTTGCCATCATTTATACTTGCTTTTTCTTTATGGTCTTATGGTGGCATCTGCATTTCAGAGGTGAAAATGACACCGGGGTATGTCATGTGCACTGCCTTGTATCACGTGAAAAGTACGAAACATAAACTGCTCTTCATTGGACTGTCTTTAAATTGGTCTTTACCATCACTGGGCGTGTATTTAGAGCTCAGAAGTTTTAAAGATGGCTGTTCGTATGGCTGAGTAGAAGTCTGTGGTTTGAGGCTTTAGAATTTTAATTCTTTTAAAGTGTAAAGTATGCCATATACCCTTTTTTACATAGTGTCTTTAGACTTTGGTGTAAATGCTGAGTAATAACTGAATGCTTATTCTTCTTTAGAGACTGAGCAAGTACAACGTCTGTGTCCCCTGTTTTCTTCATTGCTCTTTCATCCGTTTGCACTTACTGCGCTTCTGTTAAGTGTGAGGTAGCTGTTTGTCCTATGAATGTGACAATGTGTGGGTTATACAAATGTGTACAACATCATTTTTGTCCTGAAGAAATTCACTGTCCCTTAGGGTGGATGGATTTAGGGAAGGGATTTATGGAGTGCTTCACTCTGGCCTCACCCTTGGCCCCTTTCTGATGATGGAGTAAATGGATCCTCAATATTTCTTAGTTGAGTTCAACTCATGGGATAAGAAGCCTCAAAACTTATGTAGAAAAAAATAAATGAAGATGACTACTATTGTCTGTATTCTAAGACATAAAAATTTCTGATTTGGCTTTTATAGATGTTTAATTGGGGGAATTGAAGAGTTGAGGGCTGTAATTCTGGTTTTCACTCAGTTAACACCTGATATGTAAGTGGGACTTTCGTGGACGGTGAACAGAGCAAGGCACTGGAAAAAGATAGGAATCTTTGCCTTAGCCTGGAGGAAGTCTTTTCTGTTGTTGGGTGAGGGAGTCATTTCTGGAATGAGGGCATGGCTTTCTAGTGTGAGCAGGAGTGTGGAAACACTGCTCCGGCTGACTCTAGCATGTGCATCCCTCCTCACCAGTGATGAGGAGACCTACAGGAGTATGGTGACGTGGTTACAATGACAGCCTCCCCTTGTCCCTAAAAGAGCAGGAGAAGGCCAAGTGCTGAGGAGGGTTGCACCCTAGCCGAGCATTAGCTGGCAAAAAAAGCCAGCCTTACTTGGCTGGAGGCTGGTGAGGCAGGACGACCTCTTTCGTTTTCCCCATGCCACCCCCTCCACCCCCGTTCAGGAGTCTGGATGTGTCAGGATGTTAGCCCCAGTGACTAGGCTACAATGAGATGAACAGGGGGCCTGGGCAGGAATAGGGCAGGACGAAAGAAGGAACTGGGCTGGGGAAGGGCAGCGTGGGCTCCCAGGTACAGGGAAGAGCCAGCTTTTCCTCACATGGACACAGAGTCCATCAGCCAGCTACAGAGAGAAGAGTAATGGGACAGTTCAGCAAAGACCAGCATGTGTCAAGTGTGAGTGGAGAGCTAGAAGGTATTTTTCTTTCATCTCCCTGGACTCTTCCTCCCTCTGCTCCCCTCCACGGAGGTGACTTTTAAGCATTTTCTTAGTTTTGTCTTTTCTTAATCTCATTTCTAGTATGCATTTACTAGGTATCAGCACACTGAAAAATACACTGATCACATGAATGTAATTATGATTACAAACTAGTAAGTTAAATTTTTAAATTCTAGAATAGTAAATCATTCCCAAAGGCAGAGTTGCCTTTCATACCTTGTTATATGAAAACATAATTTATGACAGGTAATAGAAAATCTTTGTTTTTTTATTGTATTAGAAAGCTGTTTTATTAGGTGCCATCTGTTTATGTTTTAAATTTGTACAAAATCTTTTCCATGTGGTCTATATTATTCATTCTTGATACCGTTATTTATAAATCACTTATTTATATGACTCAATTTGTCCATCACCTGGATATGTGACTATACTAACATTTGTTAATTCATGAGTATTTTTACCAGTAATGTTAGGGCATTAACAAGATTTATTTATTGCTGTTCTTTTTAACTGCTTGGGATATTTTTAACTTTCAAACAACTTTTCCCGGCTTGTACTCTCAGTGCATTTGAAACACAACAAAAGTGATTTTTGTCTTCTTGTGGAAGCAGAACAAATTGTTTGACATAATGACAGGTGGGATATAATTTAGGGCTGTTGAGACATTGGGTTCCACAGTGCTTTGTTCCTGCTAGATTGTGTTTTGACTTGCATGTTTTGGACAGCCATTGTGGCCTCTACTTCCTGCTGAGCTTGGAGCTGCCTGCAAGGATGGGCCTCCTAAGGCTCTTCACTACAGTGCAGACACTTTCTCAGGCATTTTATATATTCATACTATCATAGTTTGATTTTGGTATTAACATTGTGCATAGTATTTACTGTGTTTTGGTTTTGTTTGATTTTATGAAGTCTCCCCTTATAAGAAGCATAACCACTGTTTATTTTTTTTTGTTTGATGAATAAGTTTATTGGTCTTTATTTGAAAAATCTTCATAGAAATTTGGGTTAACTCTCAGCAGCACGCTCCTGAGCTCTGAGGAAGCTTGCCTTCTTTTGAGCTACCTGATCTTTCTTCTGGACAAGAGACATTTTGGGATGGTTCCACTTCTTTTTAACTTCTCTCTTCAGCTTCTTTTCATAGACTGAATTCTCTCGTATAGCAGCATGAGCTTTCTCATACATCTCCTCCATCATGTCTGGAGTTACATTGTTCTTCATGTACTGAGAGAATTGTTTCTTGTAAGCATCTTCATCCTCTTCCATTAGGTAGTGCATATAGTCTGTGACATTCTGACCCATGATGTGCTTCTGATGTACTTCTGCATTAAACTCCTTGCTTTCAGAATCATAACCGGGGAATCATTTGGTGCTGTGAGGGATAGACAGGCCTCCATCCACGGCACCCTTTAGGGCTCCAAAAACCTTATTGCCAGTTGTAGTTCTGGCGAGGCCTGCAGCCAAGTAGCAGGTGAAGGCACCAGGCTTGCCATCAGTGCTTTCCACATTGTACTCATCTCCAGTCACCTCCACCTGGCCTTCATAGATCTATCCAGGCCAAACCTATTGAGAGCCTGCGGGCCAGCAGCAGGCCAGTACAATATGCTGCAGCAGAATTTGTTGGGCCAACTTTCACACCGTACTTTGGTAGTTCATGTGCATATGCCGCACAGACTGTCATATCCACTTCAATACGGGCATAAGCAATCTGACAAATGATATCTCTGTTAGTTACATGAACTGTCATCCTGTATTTAGGTGTGTTGTACTTATTTTTGTCCTGTATTACCAAGCGTTTCCTAGCATAATAATCAGTTTTGCCCTCTCGTCTTCTAAACTTCACTTGGTATCTCTTAAAGTAGGCCTTATTCTTGACAACCTTAACAAAACCCATCGTGTGTAATATAGACCCGCATCTGCAGGCCTACACATACCTGCAGGCCAAGCAGCACCACAGGGGGAAAAAACATAACCACTGTTTATAAAGGTGAATTTTGTGCTTTTTGATTTCTTGCCATTTTAAGGAGGGGAATGAATGTTTTGATTTTTATTTATTTGCAAATTAAAAAGATATAACAAACCTCCACTACTCCAGGTAAATGAATTTAAGAAATCAAAGATCTTTCTTTTGCTTATTGGGTATTGTTAATATATGTAACCACAAGAAGTGATGAAAAATTTAGGTTGGTCTAAATTTTGAGGTACGTTAAGTGATTCATAATCCTTTCTTCCTCCTAACAAAAAGATATCTGTCCCATATCTTTTAAATTCCTTGCAGTGTATACTGTGTTGGGGAGGTAGCTGTGATGTAGGTAGATAGACTCTGACCACCTGGGCTTGGATGGTGCAGGTAGTACCATGGCTTATTAGGGAAATCACCAGCTTTATAATATCTTATTACAAATGAGTTTTAAAGCAAATGACAATAATAACATGTGCAACAATGGTGTACTTGCCTAGCATGCATGAAGTCCTAGGTTCAAACCCTGGAACTCATACACACACACACACACACACACACACACACACACACTGCAGTTATTGAGTGCCAAGTGCTTTGTCAATGCCATCTCCAACCCCTAATTGTGAAAAGGCACTGTCTGTATTCTCATTTATAGGTAACTGAACCAAGGCTCTGAAAACTTGATTAGTTTTTCCTGTTTCATAGACTTGCTGTGACTTTTAAAACTCTAGGCTGTTATATGTTGCCAGTTGCTCTTCTGTATTATGGCTCATAGTTTGGACATAGGTCTTCGACTGATGTTGTTAACTTGTTTTTAAGATGAAATCAAAGCATTTCCATTTAAAACTTAGTGATTTGGATTATTATTATTATTATTATTATATTTTAGGGAAGAGTCTACAGGATGTTCAGAGTCTTACTACTAGATTAGACTCGTAGTAATCCATCTGTTTACAGCCTCCCAAGTGCTGGGATTACAGTTGCGCTCCACCACACCCAGTTTCAATTGCCATCTCAGCGTGCTCTGAGATCTAACCCCCAGCCCCTGTGCCCGCTTGCAGGTGCTTTAATCTGCTGAGCTATTTGGCTGGCCCTGATTTGGATTATTAATAGAGATTTGTTTATTTTGTTTTGTTTTGCAGTAGCAGGGATCAAACTCAGGACTTTGCATTTGCCAGGCAGGCGCTTAAGCTGCTGAGTTATATCCCTGGCCTGAAAATTGTTATTTTTGACACTTTATCTTTGCCCTTTTTAAATAAATGAAAGAAAAATGATTGGTCTCGAGTTTTTACCAGCCACTATTTTGAATGCTGATAATACATATAGTCACTAAAGCAGAAGGATTTGTTTTTTTGTTTTGTTTTGTTTTTTAAATTATTTTTTCTGCATTTTAGGGAAGGGTCTACAGGGTGTTCAGGGTTTCACTACTAGATCAGATTCAGTGATCTGCCTGTTTACAGCCTCCCGAGTGCTGGGATTATAGGCATGTGCCACCATTCCCAGCCTCAGTTAGTCTCAGCATGGGGCCAGCAAGGCAGGCCTGGGGATCAAACCCCCAAGTCCCTGCTTGCAGGCATTTTAATCTGCTGAGCTATTTGGCCAGCTTTGGGGGGATTGTTTGTTTGTTGAGACAAGATCTCACTACATAATTCAGGCTGGCTTTGAACTCAGTATGTAGCCCAGGTTAGTCTCGAACTCTCAGCAATCCTGCCTCAGCCTCTTGCTTGTGGGGACGAAAGGTATGACCACACCGGCAAGATGTTACCACTGCAGTTTTAGGCACACAAGTGATTGGTAAATGCTTTTCTTGAACCACCCAGAGACCTGAAGCTTTAAGACCCTTTTTCAGCCTCCCCAAAGGCACCAGCTTCCCACTCCATCACCTGCACCCTCTATCCTACAGGTACTGAAGAGAAATTCACGTCTTCTCAGGACTCAGCAGTGTGACTGTTGCTTTCACCCAAGAGGGGTGCAGGCATGTGTTCCCTGCTGAGGGACAGGCTGAAAGAGAGGATGCCAGGAAAGTCCAGAAACCTGGTCCTGCTGGGTAAGGAAGATGTTGAAGGTTGAGAATCTGCTTAATTTGAAACACTGTAGGAGACAATAAGAGCATGTCTCTGGGGCCCATTTGGCAACGAGGCAGCTTCCCCAAGCTTCAAGGGTGTGCGCACATGCTCCTGAGGTCAGCTGCTGCTCCGTGCTCCTTGACTCATCTTCCCAAGTAGGGTACTTCATGGCCCTTGCTCAGCTCCGTTATGTCGCCCTCCCCCCCCTTGAGTTTTTTTTTTTTTTGGTGGAACCAGGGATTGAACTCAGGCCCTTGTGCTTGCCAGGGAAGCGCCCATTCCACTAAGCCATCTCCCCAGCCCCTTGAGGTTTCTTTAGCTCCTTTCAAAACCACTTCACCAGACCCACACCCTCTTCCTGCTGCACCTTCTAGGGCTGCCTGTATTGTGTGCTCAGCAAGCACCAGCTGAATGCAGTGGATGACCTTAACTGGCTTGAGTCGTTTTGGCTGATTATGCTGAAGAAAACATCAGAATATTTTCCCAGTGGATAGGACTCCCGGTGTCTCAGCCCAGTACGAACTCTCAGCTGGAGCAAAGGGAAGTTCCCCGGATGCTGGAGGGGGGCTAGGCAGCACCTGTCCATTGCTGAGCTCATTTGCAGTGTCCTTTCTGCAGGACACAGCCTGTCCAGCAGCAGCAGCCAGCCTCTTCCTAAAAATCTTTAGTGCCAAAGATCTAGGGAACCCTACATCAATACAGAAAGACCAAAATCTTCATCTAAGAGTGCAGGTGACAACAGGACTGGCTAGCCAAGGAGGGGCGAGTTACATGCAACCCATCAGGAGGCCCAAATGAAGAGCCAAGATGTCACAAAAGGCTAGTCACCTGGGCCATAGCAGCCTTCTTCCCATGGCAGGGCACAGCCTTCCTTGGCCCAGGTTTCAGGACAGCCTGCTTTTCTCCCTTGTGGACCTAACCTCTGAATGTGCCTCTGGTTTGTCACCAACACGTGCAGCATACACCACTGGAGGCCTGCTCCGAGCTCACTCAGGACTGCAGGACCTGGCTTGGGTTTCTGGCTCACTCCCACAGGTGTACCTTCTAGGGCATGAGGGTGCTGTTTCTTTAATCATCACTCACCACTTTAATCCTTACCTAAAGTGAATTAAAGGGACGGTGGTCAGGCCAGCAGGATAGCTCAGCAGTCTATTGTGCCTGCTTAGGCAAGTGCAGGGGACAGCAGTTTGATCCAGCTCCGCCCTGAGGGTGGGCTGTGCCGGCCAAAAATCAGCAAACTGAGAACAGAATCTCTCCTGGTACCAAAGTCCAAGCTGCTTAGTCTGTCCAGGGCTCACCATGCTGTTCACAGTAGCCCTGAACTTACTTTGTGGCCCG
>NW_004524599.1:17168950-17203245 GCF_000260255.1 Octodon degus
GAAAGTTGCACCTTAGCCTCCTCCTAGCCGAAAGCCGAAAGAAGCAGAAGGATTTGTTTCTTTGCCTCCTTTTGCTTTTTGCATTATGAGACAAGGTCTAGCTGTGTAGTCTAGGCTGGAATTGAACTTGCTGTGTAGCCTGAGCTGTCCCTGAATTTCTTACTGTCCTCTGGCCTCAGCCTTTCCAATGCTGGCATTACCAATTTATGCTATCATGCCTGGTGCAAGAGGCTATGTCTTACTTATTTTAGGGTAAAGTGATAAGATACTTATTGCAGTTCTTGGGATCTCCATAAATAAGTATGGCAGTCTCTATAATGTATAGAATACCTCTTAATAATTTTTATAATAAAGAGCAAATATTGTAGATCAGCAGTTTAGAATAATACCTATTATAATCATATTTTTGTTTTTGAATTAGGTCTACTTATATAATTCTATTAAATTTCCTAATCTATAGATACATTAGGCCTCCTGCATTTCTGGGGTTTGCATCTGTAGATTCAATTAAGGATGGAAAGTTTTTGAAAGAAGTAAGTTGCATGTGAATTTAAACATGTACAGGCTTTTTATCACCCTGTAAAAAATATATAGCAAATATTGATGTAGCATTTACTTTGTATTAGACATATATCATCTAGAGATGTTTTAAATAATGGGGTATGATCGAAAAATATGGTGGGTATTTAAATTTAAATAACTTATTATAGTAAAAGATTGCTATGGTTCTTTCATAAAATATTCTTTCTTGCTTTGAACACTCTTACCCCATCGTTCTCACTACCTTCTGAAGCATCTTTCTTTTTTGATATTAAAGTTTCTTTATTAAAAATTCCTAACACATTTAACCATTGAAGGATTTTGTAACAGTTTTTCCACCCAAAGGTATAAGTTTTCCAAATATAGAAATGAGTATTGTGGAATAAGATAATATAGGTGTATACTAAGTAATTATTAGTGATTATCTTCAGAACATAAAATATATCATTGGCAAGCATAATTTCTGAAAGTCCTCTTTCCTGGATTTTTTTTCCATGTGTGTGTGTGTGTGTGTGTGTGTGTGTGTGTGTGTGTTATTATGGCTATCTTGATGTCCTGAATTAATTGAAAATGTTCCCCCTTTCCTTGTTATTTTGACTTTGGGGAAGACCCAAAAGTTGCTGTGAATAAGGCCTGCCTTGCTGGAGGGTGGCACTTGGCAGCAGTATTCACTGTATTTTGTATCATGCTTCACAAAGACAGAGAAGAGGACTTTAAGGCTGCTTCAAGAAGTGGCAGGAATGATGGGATGAGTATGTCTGATGTGAATGAGAATATTTTGGGGGAGATAAATGGTGATGAGTCTTTTACTGTAATAATGTTTAAAACTTTAAACATTTGCTGAATTTTTTTAGTCATAAGAAGATGAGAAAGGTTATTTGCAAATATTACAATCTTTTATATATACAGGACTTGAAGATCCAAGGGTTTGTTATCCAGGAGCTTCTGGAATCTATGCCCCATGGTTGTGAAGGGGTGATTATCTTATTTACTGAAGCTTAAGGGGGTGACCCTACACCTTGTAGAACTCCCTGGGTGCCCTCTACAGGGCATGAGGAAGATGCTCCCCTTCATCCCCTGAAAGGTTCCCTTCCTATGACCACATATGATAAATTACTCCAGGGCCATTGCTGGCAGGACTTTCTCTGGTTTCTTATGCTGATCTTTGCATAATTGTGGTCAAGCAAATATTGAGTGAATGATTAACATAAAGCTCTCAATTGTATTCAACTGCCAAATTCTTAGTACTAGGAAGTCACCCAAGCCAACTACCTTGCAGTGGCTTAGGATTTCGGGTTTTAATGTCAAAATTCATAGCCATAAAAAGCTCTAAAAGCTTTTAACATGTTGAATAGATAAAGCATGACTGATGAGATAGAATTTACATCAACACATATTTCTTCCTTTGTCCTGTGGTCGCTATTATATTAGGGACTGGCTGAACATTTATACCAATCATCCCAGCAGAGTCAGGTAGTTGCAAATAAAGTGGCACTTTATCCGTTTAGGATCATTAATACTGATCAAGATATAAAGTCCCCTTCACATTTGAAGATAGATTTTGGTGGGAAGCAATCATTCTACAGGGAAAAGAAAGTTTTGGTTTTTTTTTTTTTTTCCTCCAAAGTAGCACCAAGACTGCTCGAAGGCCTCTCATCCCAAGACTTGAACTCATGTTTATGGGTGAGTGAGAGTGGGTGGCAGGAGAAGTGAGCAAGCAGTTGGTTAGTTCTGCAGGGGTCTGCAGGACCTGTCGCTTCTCCCTCCACCCCAGTCGCAGCCATTTTTGTCTTCTTGCTGACCAGAGGCAGGCCCGCCAGTCCTTGCCTCAGGCCTTCTCCTGGAGGCTTTCTCAGGCTTCCTTCCACCTGTCTTTTCCAGAGCTTGCCTTCTCAGCCAGGAGGTCATCTTCTTGAGTCCCCTTTTCCACAGCACTCACTGCAGTCTAGCACACTGTACATTGTACTTACGTGTGTTGTCCACTGCCCTTCCTCCCTACTAGCATTTCAAGATCCAGTAAGGCAGAGACTTTGTCTGTAGCCAAAGCAGGATGAACTAAAGTGGGACTAAGCATGGTGGGGGCTGTCGTCCGTGCCCGAGCAATGTTGCTTAAGTGAATGGAGGAGGAGGTTTTATGTTTTCACAAAACATAGAAACTAACTTCAGTTTGTTTTATTTAAGTGGAGGACAGGTAGTTTCTTCAATAAATGGTGCTAGCTAAATGAGATATGCTTTGCAGAAGAATGAAACTAGATCCCTTCCAACTGTACAAAAATCAACTCAAAATGGACAAAGACTTATATATTAAAACTGAAACTATGAAATTACTACCAAACAAAATCAAAACAAAACATAAAGGAAATACTTCAAGACCTTGGAGAAGAAATGGCTCTTTAGATAGCACATGGACAAGTGGGATTATATCAAACCAAGAATCTTCTGGACAGCAAGGAGTTGAAACAACCTTCAGAATGTAGCAAATCAAGAGATTGATATCCAGAATATATAAGAAACTCAAAAAGCTAAACACTACAAAAACAGTTCATTTAAAAATGGATTAAAGAAGAAAACAGTTTTAAAAGAACAGAGATGACTATCAAGTGAATGAAAATATGCTCAATTTCACTTATGAAAGCACTGCAAATCAGAACCCAGTGAGATAGCATCTTACCCAAGTTAGAATGGATCTGTTAAAAAAGAAAAAGTCATGTTTTGGTGCAGATGAAGAGAAAAGCAGCTCCTGTAGACTGTTGGTAGGAGTGCAAATTCATACCTCTATAGGAAATGCATTCAGATTTCTAGAAAATCTAACCCATATCCATTCACGTACTGGTTATATATCCAAAGGAAATAAAATCATTAGACCAGAGAAGTGCTTGTACTCCCATTTTCATTGCAGCACTGTTCATAGTAGC
Organism: Octodon degus; assembly: GCF_000260255.1. Taxonomy (NCBI): domain Eukaryota; kingdom Metazoa; phylum Chordata; class Mammalia; order Rodentia; family Octodontidae; genus Octodon; species Octodon degus. The sequence goes on from NW_004524599.1 coordinate 17,172,406, forward strand.
AAAAGTATGGAACCAGTCTAAATGCACTTTAGCAGATCAATTAATAAGGAAAATTAGTTATATTTATATGATGGGATACTATGTAGCCATCAAAAAGAAAGAAAGCTTGCATTGGCAGCACACGGATAGAACTGAGGGTTGTTATGTTGCAAGAAGACAGATAAAATTGTGGTCTTCACTCCTCTGTGGGCAGTAGTAAGTTAATTTTGAAGAAGCATGAATGGAATAGGCACCAAGACGAGCAGAGCACAGGGAGGCGGTAGCATGCAGCGCAGTAAGGCCACCAGTGCGCGGAGCGGAAGACAGACTTCGATTTCTCCTGACACCGTGGGCCCACGAATGGTTCCAACAGCCTGTGGAGTATTTCAGGATGACTAGAAGAATATGGAAAGTCTTGGTATGTAAACGTGTTTGAAGACACGGCAGTGCTAATCAGCATCAGCACACATTCGATTATTACACGTTGCACATGAGTGTTGAGTTATCAGAATGTACTCCTTAAAGATTCACAAAGACTTTGTTTTTATAAAACAGTAAATTTTAAGAACTTCTCATTCAAAAGAAGATGATAATACTATGAAGCTAAAATTTTTTTTATGATTCTAAGGGTCATATTGTCACCCTGCTTCAGTGAAACTTGAAGGAAACTGTTCCAGTAAATTAAAGTATTTTCAAATATATGTATGTCTCTGTTGAATTCATAAAGAAATTCCAAACATGAGGGTACATTTAGTGGACATGACTGCTGGCAGTGGGAGTTGAAGTCCAGAAAGTTGAAAACAACTTTAAGATTTGTGAGTGCCTCTCTTCTAGTGGACAAGGTGGACCGAGGGCTGGAAGGTCCAGGTCTGCCTCGAAGGGGTACTTCTGATTTAGACAACGGTTATGAAAACTGTGTCTTCTTGTGATTTCCGGTTGCTCTTCCAAGCTCAGTCTCCAGGGGCTGTCTCTTCAGGTGCTGCTCCTGCCCTCCGCACCTCTTCCCAGTGGCCCTGTGTGGTGGGTACAGTCTTAAACTCTTTGTTGATTTTGACGGTACCTAGGAATATTCCTCTCCTCCTTCAGACAGCTTTATTTGGAAGTTCTTTCTGCATTTGTACTCTGCCTTCCTCAAATTTCCCCTCAGGAATATGAAATTTAAATCTCTCTTCCACTTGCATTTTTCCTGTTACATCAGAACTGGTGCAGTATGATAGGAGCTATTGTTCTCCATCATTCCAAGTTCACTGTCCTTGTGTTTTTCACCAGTCCTCTTAGATGGGATTTTGAGCCCACCAGTACCATCCTGATCTCTGTCCCCGAGAAAGACTTCTGTCAGATCAAGCCCTGCACTTGGCGTGGTTCTCTGACTCAGCCCACAGGCCAGGTGCCACCAGCAGTTTGCACAGCGTGGAGTGGCTGCTCCCCCGTTTTGGGAACAGCTTCTGTCTACACATAGCTATGATGCCATTACGTTCTGAGAGTAGTCAGTGTCACACTGTGGATGTGTTGTGCTTCGGTTAATTAAAATCTGTTTTGTTTTTACTTTGCTGCTTTTATTCCTTGCATCTGCACCAGTGTCATCCTACACTCGTGACACTCCTTGTGTTTGTGTTTTGGGTTTGGCGTTTCATTATCTTCATGTCGTCATAGCCCATTAACAATGGGGACATAGTCTAAGGAATGTGTTGCTAGGCAGTTTTCTTGTGCGAACAGCATAGAGCTCATATGGACTGAGGTGGCCTCCATGTCAGTGGGGCTCACCACGGTGTACATGTCGGGGTCTCACTGACAGAGACGTCATTATGTAGCACACAACCATACTCTTTTTCATTAAAAGTGCCATACAGTGACTGTGGTACTATCTCTTCAGTGTTGTTTTGGGGACATTATTTCTCCTGACTTAGCAGCCTCTCATAGGATGAGGCTAAAGGAAGTGCTGGGAGGAAGATCCCAGTGAGCCTGTAGGCTCGGGCTGCCTAGTGTGGCAACTACCAATATGTGTGTGTTTACACTTAGGTTTTAATTAATTGAATTTAAAGGAAATTTAAAATCTGTGTCCCTTCATTAGTGTCGTGTGCCTAGTGGACACTAGTTGCACAGTATTTCTATTACTGCATCAGGCTCTCCTGGACAGTATGGCTCGGGCCAAACACTGATGTCTTAGTGCTCTGAGACATAAAAGCAATAAAGTGCTTGTCTTATCTTCTCAGACTAATTCCTTTAGTTTGAATACAGAAGATGGTTAAAATATCACATTTTATTTGAGGGAATCAAGCAAATTTTAATGGAAGAACTGTAATTTAATTTGTATTTCATAAGACAACTGTAATTTTGGGAGTAGGTGTTAGTGTAAAACATTCCTTGGGTTAAGGTTCGTGAAGTTTTGTAGAGATGTATCAGAAAGGAAGTTGGTGTGATTAGGTTTCATTTAAAAAGCTATAAAACAGTGAGTATGAAGTGTGAATCTGTTTATTTATTTATTTATTCATTCATTCATTCATTCACTATTTACTTTTTTAGAATTTTTATGAGTTTATAGAGTGCTTTTTTGTTGCGTTTCTCCTCACTCTGACCCTAACTGAGCTACAGACACCATAGAGGATACTGTCCCAAGGTCTCCTCTCCCCTGTCAGAGCTCAGCAGTAGCTGAGGAGACATGTCATTGCAGTCAGCCCTATGTTGTGGCTAAGGTAGGGACAGGGAAAGTGTCCCTCAGGAGCAAGAGCCCTGCCCTGGGAGGGTATTAGTCAGCACACCATTTCTGTGTTTGTCTCTGAGCCAGCAATTTGGCCAAGATGCAGATGTTGTTTCATTAAAGCACATGTCGTTCACTTCCCTCTTCTTGCTGGGATCTCAGTCATCTCACCAGGTATTTAAATGTGGCTGTAGCACTGCATTTATGCAGAAACAAATTCCCTCCCTCAGCAACCCTAAGGGCCAGAGAACGTTTTTTAAATGTAATGAGGATAAAACATCAGAATAGCCTTTTTTGCATAGAGTCAGCCTCTTGTCCCTGAGTTCAGGCCATGGTTGTAGTGGAGAAGCATTGGTAGAAGAGTGGAAGTAACCAAAATGGAGTTTATTGGTTTCTGGCTGGCTGTGAAGTGCACAAGTACTGGACACAGCTCCACACGCGTTCCAAAGCTGGAGATTCGGACTGAGGCGGGTATGGTTACCCTTCTGGTTTTCCTCTGCATACACACCTATGGTAACATTTAATTTATATACACAAGATGAGATTAACAACAATAATAAAGCAGAACAATAATAATATACTGTAGTAAAAGCCATGTAAATTTTTCTCAAAATGGTATGTTTTACTATTCTTATGATGAGATGATACAGTACCCACATCAAGTGAGCGAACAGTGCAAACATGCTGACGCAGGGAGAGGCTACTCTGGGGAGCCCTGGTGTGGGAGGTACCACTGGGCGACTAAGAAGTGGGCAGCAGGTTATTCTTCAGAGAGCGAGAGTTCACGAGCCTGGAGGGATGGACAGAGTAAGATGAGATTTTATCGTGCCACTCAGAACAGGATGGAACCTAAAATTTACGGATTGTTTGTTCTGGAGTTTTCCATTTCATGTTGTGAACCTTAGTTAATTCCTAAAGCTGTAGCTAAGGGGGAACTACCAAATGTATGTTACCTAATGTTGCTAACTCCAAAAACAAGTGGTGTTATACAAGTACTAGAATCCCTGGTTCACTTGACAAGGGCTTTTCTTTTTGTATGGTACATAAAATAAGTGCTAGGTGATTATTTTGGAGCCGCTAGGAAGAAAACTAAGATTGAAACACATTTGTCTTTAAAGCTTAGCTTAATAACTGCTATATTATACTGACTGACCAAATATCTGATTCACATATCTGTGTATAATTCTCAGAGTGGGTTTCTTTAAAATAAGATGACAGGAAACATACAAGAAGAGGGAGAGAGATCCAAGTTAATATTCCCCGTAGACAGGCCAGTTAGTCTTCACATGCTCACTTTGCTAACTGGGAGCCCGAGGAAGGAGAGGTTGAGGAGGAGACAAAGTGGTTTGACCCCCTTCAGGCAAGACTGTGCAGTGCAGACACCCACAGCATCGTGTCCAGACATGACGGCATGTCAGAAGACCATGCCATCCTGTAAGCAGTGGACCAGTGACAGGAGATCACCCTCACCACTGGTTTTCAGTCACTTACCTGAGGTACTATGTGTGGCTCTTTGGGTATTTATCCTGCTTAGAATTTGCTGACTTTTTAGTAATTTTAGTCTATTAGGGAAACTTTTCTTTTGCACTTTTTATTTTTCCTCTCTGGGAACCAATTTATAGGAGTACTTTCATATTGGCCCACAGATCCCTAAGTCTTTTCATTTTGCTCAGTAATTTTTCACCTAATTTCTTAATTTTTGTGGCCCTATGTCCTATTTTACTGCCTCTTTCATCTGTCACCAACAGTTGCTGCTCACAATTTGCTACTCACCCCTTTTGCTGCTTAACAAAACCCATTGTATCTCATTGTGTTTCTTAGTTCTAGAAATTTTATTTAGGGACTGGGGAGACAGCTCAATAGAATAAGTGCTTGCCTGGCAAGCGCAAGGGCCTGAGTTCAATCCCTGGTATTGCAAAAAAGAAAAAGAAATTTTATCTGCTTTTATAACATTTTATTTCTGTGGTAATATTTTTTATTCATTATAAACATATTTTCTTATATATCCCTGATCAGAAATAGTAGTAGTGGCTTGAAAAATCCCTGCATGGAGAGTCAGTTTGTACTCCGCCTTTCTGTTGTATGTCACAGCCCCGCCCATCGGCCTCACCCTACTGTCTCCTTGAGAATTAAGTAGAGAGTTCTCACAGGGGACAGCATTTAAGGTTGATGTAGAGATTGCCAGGCAGCCTGTGAGGATCAGGACGCACTGGACAGTCTGGGAGAGGATGACGGCGGGGCAGTGCACGGCCTCTCCACAAGTGCAGACACAGCAGTGCTGTCACAGTGCGTGCAGGGGCGTGCTCCCCAAGGACAGCCCTGCTCCTCCCCAAGACCGTGCGAACAAAGCAAGTGGACAGGATCCTTGCTTGGAATCAAGGATTCCTGAAAATTGACCAAGGGATACTTTTTGAACTCACTCTGCCTGTAAACTGCTTAGACATCAAAGGCTTCCTCAGTCTGTTGCCAGTATGCTCCAGAGGAAAGCTCCTGAGGACATCTGCAAGACCTGCAGTGTAAAAAGGGCTTTGCCAGAGTGGAGGAAGCCCAGCACTCTGAGAGCCTGTGGCAGCGAGAGGACTGAAGCGCAGTGCCCAGCCCCGGGACAGTGTGAGGGTTGTTCCAATACGCATGGCACTGTTCTTTTTACAGCTGCTAATATCAGACAAACAGTCGACAGGTGTAGCAGAAATCAACAGTTTTTAAACAACTGTTGTCATTGTGTTGCATTGCTTGATTCTAGATTCCAAATTTTTTTGTTGGGGGGGTTCTTGAAATTAAAAAGTTTATTTCTTTGCTTTCAGTAAAACTGAACTGTGGGCCTTCCTCTTTTCTGTCCAATTGAGCATTCTTTCCTTTTAAAAGAGATTTTTGTGTTTTTTTGTTTAGTTAACTTCACTGACCTTTTGAAAGTTAACATTGTATATATGGCAATAGGCAAAAAGTTTTCTGAAATTAAAAAAAAGAAAAACTTGTTTACTGATTTTTGCCTCTGGGTCATCTCAAGATTAGTGTTTGCTGGAAGTCTTGTCTTTTGAGAATGGACTTGTTATTGTTGTTGTTGAATTCCTCTCAACAGTGTTGCTTTTGTTTTAAGAATTAGTTGGGTGACTCACCTGCAAACTGGGACTCCTGGGTGGTAACTGGCTAAGTTTATAAATGGAACCTATATCTCTCTTTTTTCTTCCTTTTTTATTTAAAGTATTTTGTATAGGGTCTCATTATTCAGCTGTGATTCATGGTGATCTTCCTATTTTCAGCCTCCCCAGTGTCCAGACTTTTCTTCCATTTTTTTTTTTTTTTTATAATATGAAATCTGTAATCACCTTCCTCATCTGCAGTAGCAGTTATTGCCCTCAAGTGTGTCCATTGGTTCTTCTGTGGTAAGACAGTAAGTTTTCTCCTGGAAATTTTGGTTACAAGTGCTATAATGCAAATTCATACAAATACAAAATTCATCTGCATTTTTTCCTCTATCGTGAGTTCAAGTAACAGCTCCCTCCAGAATCTCCCCACTCTTGGAATACTCTCAAATGCCCCTATGTTATAGTTTTTTTCTTTTGTTTGCTTTTAGGTGTCACCCAGGTTTTACTGTGCTGTATTTGAGTAGTTAAGTGGGGCATTGTCTCTCTTTGGAAGTGAGTTCTTTAGGTTTCTTACTTTATAATGATTGCAGTTGCTGTTTTTGTTGAGACTTGTGCACAGGTTACACTGGCAAAGAATGAAATTTCTACTTCCTGACATATTAGTGTGGAGGTTTGTAGGTCTTCATTTTTCCTGAGAAGTGAATGTATTCTATTGGCATGTTGATCTTCTCATGAGTATAGTTATTCTGAATTTTGAATGATTTCCTATGGAAATCAGTGCTGGTGGGGATGTGGAATAAAGGGAGGGCTCGTCTACTGTTTGTGGGGCTATACACTAGTGCAAACACTAGAAATCAGTGTGGAGCTTTCTCAGAAAACTAGGACTACAGGTCCCATTTGACCTAGCTATTTCCTTTCTTAGTATCTTCTCAAAAGAATTAAAAGCATCCTGTCACAGCAATGTATGTTCACTCATGTTTATAGGAGCAGTTTGTAGTAAGTAAATCTTGGAAACAAGATGAATGAATAAAATGATGCATTTTTAAAAATACAATGGAATATTACTCAGCCATAAAAAGGATAAACTTGAGACATTTATGGCTAAATGAATGGACCTTGAGGCTATACTTTCAAGTGAAATAAATATGACAAATGTGTGTAAACAAAAAAGCAAGAAGTAGAATAAAAGCATTCATTGCAAGGAGTAGAAAATTCAACTTAAAGTCCTGTTGACAATGAGACATGTAGCTGGGCCTGGTGGTGTACACCTGTAAACCTAGCATCCGAGAGACTGAGGCAGCAGGGTCACCAGGAAGAGTTTAAGGCTAGTCTGTGTCATAGAATGAGTTTAAGGCCAGCCTGAATTACACAGCCCTTGTGTCAAGAAATAAAAACTTGAAATGAGAAATGAATAAATTTGTGTGGCAGGAAGCCTGGATAGAGAGCCAGGTCAGCAGTGTGATGTGGTCTGAAGCTCCTGCATCATTTAATTAATTAATTAATTAATTAATTTGTGTTTTCAGGGAAGGGTCTACAGGGTGTTCATGGTCTCACTACCAGGTTGGACTCTAGTGATCCGCCTGTTTACAGCCTCCTAAGAGCTGGGATTACCGGTGCATACCACCACACTCAGTCTCAATTGCCCTTTCAGTGTGCCCCAGGGGCAGGGCCAGCATGGCAGGCCAGGGGATTGAACCTCCGGGCACTGCACCTGCTTGCAGGCACTTTAATCCGCTGAGCTATTTGGCCGGCCCTTTCTGCACCATTGTAACCTGGCAGTTGTGTTGCACCAGCTCAGTATTGAGACCGTCTGCGCACTGTCACAGGATGCTTGCTGTAGCGGGTTTCTTCCATACATTTCACACTATCAAAGGACAAAACTCCTTCCTGGAGATTCCTCATGGCTCACTAACCTGGGAAACAGAATTGCATACTCGTGGCTTTGCATAGTCAGAATTTGCTCTTTGGTGTAGAACATGTTTTCTGATCACCTGGGAGTATGAACAGTAGAATAGAAATAAAAACTTGAAACTCTTAAGAAAAGGGCTATGGGGGAGACTTGTTCTTACATAGATTTTGGATTCCAAACATGTTTCTGTTCTCATCCCATAACTCCTACCTCAGAGAAAACTTTTAGGAAGCCTTTTTAAAAATCAGGAAAAAAAAAAAGACTTTAAGTAAAAGGCTACCTCAGGTAAAAAGGATTGAACTTCCAGGGTACAATAACAGCTCTAAAGTTTTCTGTATTTACCAGCCTAACGGCAGACTGTGCAAAGTAGTCTACAAATCACAATTGCAGTTATACTTGGAGATATTACCTCTTCTTAACAATCGCTAGAATAAAAGAAAAATAGAAGATATGAAAGAACTGAGCATGAGTAAGCCATATAGGTCTGTGGCTCAGAGTGTCTTTTGGTCAGGCGATCTGGTCCCAGTCTTGCACACATTCTTCCAGGGAAAGTAAAGATGGGAAATACTTGTACCTTATTTACAAAGCTTTGATAGCGTAAGTTGATAGCACAACTTTGGTAGTTCACATTAACCAGAGTATTAAGAGAAAAAAAGATATTATAGATTTTAATTTTACTTACAATCTTTTGTAGAAAAGAATATCTGTAAACAAGAGCCAGCATTATATTATTAGGCTAATTAAACATAGCCAGTTGAGTTGATTCCAGGAATGTAAGATGCTTTAACAATTCAAAATTGAGTGTGTTTTTCCATGTTTCTCAAATAAAGGCGAAAAATGATGATGGCCATCTAGCCAGAAGCAGAAAATTGTTTAGTAAAGGAACTTGGAAATGAGCTTCTACCATCTATGTAATAGTTTCCTACCACTGCTCCAACAAATTGCCACAGACTTAGTGGCTTAAGTCAAGGTGTGTGCAAGGCTGTGCTCCTTCTGGTGCCATGAGACACTGTTTCCTTGCTTTTCCCAGCATCTAGGGGCTGCCTGGCAGCCTTGGCTCACAGTCCTGCTCATCTTCAACCATTGATGTGTCATAACAGCAGTTTTTCTCACTCAACCATCTTGTTTCTTTCTTTGCCATGAAAGGACTTGGTGGTTACCATGGAGAATCAACCACCTCAGGATTCCTCGGTCATATACCTGAAGTCCATTTGTATTACAGTAAATTCCCAGGCCCCCCCCCCCAGGGCTTAAGACATGGACGTGTTGGTGGGACCATTAATCTGCTTCTTCCAGTGTAGCTAAAGAAGTACACAAAGAACACTGTACTTCAGAAATTCTTTCGATGTAGGGAATGAGACCCGGGTGCCCACAAATACCATATCCATTTGATAAGGTCATGGAGGACTTACCCAGTGCACTTAAGAGAATAAATAAACACATATGATCTTAGAAATGCAGGGATTGCTTTCATTATTAGAGATAAATATTGTGGTGAGCAAAGGAAATTACAAAAGAGTCTTCAGATAAATTATTAGAACAAATAAGTAATTTTAGGAATTATTTTAGGTCATAACAAAATACCACAGGCTGAAAGGCTTAGACAATGGATATTTTTCATAGTTGTGGAGGCTGAAAATCATAGAATCAAGGGAGATCCCGTTCCTGGGGGAGACTCTGTCCTGGCTTGCTGATGATATCTGCCACCTCACTGTGTCCTCATGGGTGAAGAGGATGGAGGAGGAGTAGAGAGCCAAGGGCTCTAGTGAGTCCTCTTCCTCCCTCAAGCTTCATTTTGACCTGTTGACCCTTGTACAGGCTCCATCTCTGATTTTTATCATCTTGTTATGTCTAGGGGCATTCAGTCCTTAACAGGAGTGTGACAAAACCAATACAGTGTATAAAATCAATTGATTTCTATATAACATCAATAAATAGAAAACCAAAAAAAATGTAGACTTCATAGTACCATTAAAATATCAAAGACAGTAGTGAAAAATATGCCGTATCACACCAGGAAAAGTTTACTGAGAGAAAATCGCAGAGTGATTAAGTAAAAGGAGGTGATGCTACAGAGCTAGGTATTAAAATGTAGGTTCTTCCTTAACTGATCCTTAGCTGACTTATAAACAGACATACACACAGGTGTGTAAACTGATAAGCAGACACCAGAATTGATGTGGAAGTGCAGAGCAACTAGAATTGCTTACATGCTTGTTATGGTTTGTGTCTAGGTGTTCCTCCAAAGCTTCAGGCCATCTTTGGGGTGGCTTCTAGAGGTTGTGATTAATTCATGATCCAATGCGAGATTATGGGTGTCAGTGCTACTCCTGCCCAGGGGTGGGTAACCTGCATTACAGTGTAAGGAGGAGGAAGAGGCTAGCTAGCTGCTGAAGCTGCTGCTCTTCCCTTTATTCTTTGCTGTTTTCCACCTCTTTGAACTGCTGCCCTCTGCCTTGTGCCACTCTGCTTTAGAGCCAGCTGCATATGGAATGAAACCCCCAAGAACTGTGAGCTAAATAAATCTGTCCTTCCTTAATTCTGGGTGTTGTGTATTTTGTCCCAGCAATAAGAGAAAAGTAACCAAGACAATGCTCTTGGAGGAGAATAAGTGGTGAGAAGTGGTGCTCAGGTGGTTAATTACAGAGAGTGCCTGATAAGTAGCACTGAGGATGCAGGCCTCTGGGCGGGCCTTCCCTAGCTGGTGCCATGTCAGGAATGCGTGGCTGTGAAGGGGAGAAATCTTATACCACACATGACAGTTCTGCGTGGCTATTGATGTGAAGGTGAAATGTTGAAAATTTGATGTTTTAGAACATGATAATGTGGGATATGTTCGTATGCTCAAGTTAGGGAAAGATTTCTTCTATGGGACATCAAAAACTTAATCTGATTTGTTTGTTGGTATTTGCGGTTTGAGTTCTCTACTGTTGGCCATCAGGGATCCTTAGCAAGTCAGGGTGTGTGAAGCTGAATAATAATCGCAGACTTCTTTGATGCTGTTTTTAAGAGTGTTTGCTTCACATGCTTTGAGGGCTGTCAGTGTGACCAGAAGGGTATGAGTGTTGGGAAAAATTCTCCAACTTCATCTAAGTATCTGGGATGAAAGTGTAGTTATCAGACGTTGTTTACTAATTTTTCCAACACTATAGTTTATCACATGCAGTTTTCTTTATAGTGAGATAAGGAATTTTTACAATTTTAGTATGCATAATCTTATAGTATTCTTAAAGTTACGCATATGGCTTGCATATATTTTAGTTTTTAAAAACTGCCCACAATTGGCTATTACGGAAGATTTCACTGTAAATATGCTGTATAGAGCCAAAGGTTCCCTGTGTTACCACAGTAATAATAGCCACTTTTCCATGCTTCCTTGTCATTGCTTGCTAAATTTGTATTGTTACAATTCAGCTTACAAGGCTGCTGCTGAAGTTGTGTGTACAGAACTCAGAATATAACCTGAACTATGGAAGAGGATGTGAAGAGAATGGCTAGATTTGTATTCTAATGGATTATACCAAATGTCTATTACAAGAAGACCATAATCTAGGGTGTGAATTAGGTATTAGTTTTAGTATGCATTCAGGCTGCTTCTGATTTTTTTAAGTGCCTGGCCTTTTTCCAAACAAAACTAAAAAGTAAAATTTGTATTCAGTATAGTTTGAATTTCTGATGATCCTTTTGTACATGAGCATGCTCATGTGCTGCACATATTCATGGCCATACGTAAGAAGAAAAATATTTTGACTTGGATATAAAACTAATTCCTCAAACCACCATTTAATGCAAGGATTATGGTGGATTTGGGGATACTGTTAGTCTTGCAATCACTGTCCCTACTTTTTTTTAAATCACTTTTCCCCAACAAATATGAAAATTTGTCAAAAAATGAACAGAGCAGTACTGCTTTATTCAAATAATACACAAATTGTGCAACTTGTGATTAACTTAGCCGCTGAACAGGAATGTTACCAGTGGTAATTAAGACCGAAAATTTAAATGCATTATCTTGTAGGTTTGATTAATGACTATTTGCATGGTGGTCTTATTATTCCATATGAAGGTCAAAATGAAAATTATACTAAGAAAAGTTTCAGAAATCTGTCATTTAATGTATCTGAATCATAAATTTTACAAAATTTGTTTTATCTTGTTTCTTTGGATTTATAATTTGAAAAGGAAAGCTTTTAAAAAAATACTTTAGTGAACTTTATCAGTCTCATCCATACCCAGCAGTATTATAGTGGATACTTAAAAATGAGATTGTTAAAATCACACTCATAGTAAGGACAATCTGAATATTTTTGACTGGGGCTGGTTCTTTATTTCAGAGCCTAGTTAAGAATTCTGTTGTGGGGTTGGGGAGATAGCTCAGTAGAATAAGTGCTTGCCTGGCAAGTGCAACGCCCTGAGTTCAATTCCCAGTACCGCAAAAAAAAAAAAAAAAAAAAAAATTCTGTTCAGACATCCACAGTTATTCCAAGAAAGGATGATTAACCCCCTATTCTCTGCCACACACCTTTTTGAAAAACCACCAATTATAAAAAGCACAATTCCTTTTAAATTTTTGAAAAAGACAGAATCATCAGAAACTGATAGTTTGACCTTAACAACAGCACTACAATTATTAATAATGCTGAGATCTTGCCATGAAACAAGAATAATAAATGATACTTAAGTATTCAATTCCTGTTCAGGAGAAAAACATGTCCCCAATAAAGGAAGCATTTAATAAATTTAAAAATATTTCATGCATGTATAAAGAATTAAATTAATGAGTTTAAAATATAATTCCTGACAAGGACAGCCAAGGAAAAAAAGAAGAAATGAATATTTAGTAATATTAGAAGTAAAATATTTCTAGAGAGGTTTTTTTAAATCTAAGAATTTTTACTGCAATGTAATAGATATTATAGAAAACCAATGAAATGAATTAATAGGAAAATGTAAAGTATTAAAATTTATTTAGGAAAATCTAAATGTACTAGTGACCACAGTGGCACTTGATTTCTGGTACTGGGGACTGAACCCAGAGCTTTCATACTAGGCAGTATCCCTAGCCCTTTTAAAATTTTTCTGTTTAGAGCCAGTGGTTCATTCTCTAGTTCTCCATGTGAGCTTAATCTTTTTTAATTTTAATTTTAATTTAATTTAATTTTTTATGTATTTGGTAGAGGGTCTCACTCCGCAGCTAGGATTTGCAGTGATCCTCCTGTCTCAGCCTCCCCGATGCTGGGATTACAGGCGTGAGCCACCATACCTGGTCTCAGTAGCCAGCTCAGCATGCCCAGGGATGGAGCTGGTGCAGCATGTAGTGCCAGGGATTGAACCTCGGTCTCTGCGCTTGCCTAACCTAGCGCTTAGTCTTACGAGCTATCACTCCAGCCCACGTGGGCTTAATCTTACCATCCTTTTAGCTCAGCCTCCCAGAGTACTGTACTGTAGGCGTGTGCCATAACTCTGAACTCTCAAAATGATTTTTACAACCTTGAATGGATAGATTCTCATGCCATATAGCTTTGGGGAACGTCCCGAAGGTGAGATTGTTCCTAACGGGATTGTGTAGCCAACAAAAGCTGAAGGCTAGGAGGAGCGCAAAGGAGGAAACTTCTCAGATTAAGTTTTTAAAACGCTAGCTGAAATCCTCAACTACCCACCCTGTTAGTTGTGTGTACTTTCAACCTCTTACCGAAACTTCTCTGTTTCCAAATTTATCTATTTTAATAAAGCTATGTTAAGATATTTTAAACAAATTGATACTAAAGACATACAAGGCTCAGGCCATGTGTCCAGCCGTCGTCTTGCCCCCCATGGCACCTGTGACTCCACCGCACCCGCTCCCCACCTGCCCCTTAGGCCCGGTAGAAAGGAGCCCAGGCATTGGGAGTGGCTTGGCTGTCTGCGTGGTGTGTCCCTGGGTGATACTTCCAACAGTTGAAACAGTTCAGGGATTTGTTTTCCTTAAGTCCAGACAAAATGGTCTTGGTGTCAAAATGGCTCTATCAAAATGTCATGGGAAAAAATAGTTTATTTAAATGGTCTGAAACAGTCACATTTTCTTGCTATTTATTTCTCTTTATTCACTTTTAAAAATTTGCCTGTAAATTGAGCACTCTATTAGGTATTTATTTTCTCTAATGATTTTTCACCTTTCACTGCAGGCTTTGCATTCTTAGAATTTGCTTATAGACACAGGCACACTTGCAAATATGTACCTTCATATATATAGATATATGTGCACGTGTGTCTGCGCCTGGTACAATGATACTGTTTTGCGCATTTGTCTTTAGGAGTACAGAGCAAGAGTTCTGCAAATGAAGTTGTCTCTTTGACAAAGAAAGCGTCGTGCTATTTCTCACTTATCTCTAGTTTGTAGCTGAGGCTCTTCTAACAAAAGATACATTAATAAGAGAAAGGTATGCTATTTATTTAATACATGTTTTACTGATGTGGGAGCCAAATTTATGCTTTTGCTATAAAAAACAATTCTCTCTGATAGTAAGTACACCAGGAGATCATATAACTGTTTCCTAGTACATGATCTGAATAGTAACCAATCTCTCATGTACACATGTACTAATTTTTGTTTATGAAAGAAGACATGCTTATAAAATTGTGTTTCCTTGAGTAGGGTTTCAGCCAAGTGGAGGACTTGCACACAACTCATAGTGATTAGTGCTGAGAAATGTTCCCCTGGGCCAAGCCTCGCTCTTGAGCTCCCCCTGAAGTCCCTCTGTGGAGGGCCACGCGGAGGTCGGGGCTTGCTCAGGTGCGTAGTAAGGAACCGACTTTCTCTGCTTTGTGCTGCTCTAATAGAATACTGCAGGCTGGGTAAGTTTAGGCCATAGCAGTTTGCTCAGCTTGCAGTTCTGGAAGCAGGAGGTGCAGGATCCAGGGTAACCCTGGTAGGGCCTGCTGGCTCATCCGTTGGTGGATGGCACTTGCTCTGGAAATGAAGCTACTCCCTAGAGGACTAACCTAGTAGGTGTGATCATCGGTGGTTCAGTCCCTTAATCCATTCCTGAGGGTGGAGGCCTCCTGACCTAAGCACCTCTTAAAGAGTCCACCTTCCAGGAATATCACAATGGCAATTTTAAATTTCAACCCAGGTTTGGAGGGAACATCAAACAATAGCAGGAGCACTGGGTTTCAGAGCAGATATGTTAACAGAATTCAGTCCCTCCAGTCTACCTGTCTACAGATATAAACAAGGGACACATTCACAAAGGAAAACTGTGTCTAGGTTATTGTGGGGTCATATTCTCTTAACCCTCTGACTTTAATTAGCAATTGTGTCCAGGGGTACCTAGTGGTTGAAACTCCAAATTCACTCTAGGTTTTGTTTGTTTGTTTGTTTGTTTAAATTTACCTTTCATTTTGTTAATAAAAATTAGGAGATATTTCTGTCCCTGTGTTACTTCGCAGTCAATGAGCAGATGAACATTTTTCAGGAGTGTTTTGATGGTGGTTCTGCTAGAAGTCTGAGAATGCTTTTGAGGAAAGTTATGTTTGAGGAAACAAAAATGCATGTTTTCCTGTATAAACAGGACCTTGCCTTGTCCTATCAGGGTGCTGGGCCTTCTGTTAGCCCAAAGCGCGGTGAAGCGCGCGGGCATAGTTCAGGCCACGACCTGGTGTGAGCCATGGTGGGGATGCTGGGAAGGCTTGGTCCCCCAAACAAGCCTGCATTCATTGCCCAGAGCAAGCTCTGCTGGCAGCCTTTCCAGCTTTTGCCAGTGTAGCTTGCTTATCAAAGCACTTTATCAGTGGAGAAGGGATGTGGGTTAACCACTTCACTTAGCTAGAGCTTCCCAGCTCACAATCTGTCAGCAAACAGCTGCTTTTCAACATGTACGCCCTGTACTGTGCAGCTGATGCCGGGCTGAGGACAAAGCCAGCTTTGTGTCAGGAAGCGGGTGGGAGGGGGTCAGTCTAGAGTGAAAAGTGGCTGAGCCCAGCTTCAAGCTTTCATTTATAAGTGTCCTTCGGTGCGCTGGATTCCCTCTCACTCCCTTTTCTTTCAAGGTTAACTTGAAGAGTATGGCTTTCCAAAGCAGGTAAACTGCAGAGATACTGTGGCGAGGAGCAACTCTAACATTTCCCTCTGTTGTCCTGCTGTGCTACATTTTGCTGCCATCTCGTACTCTGTGCCCCTCAGTCCCCTGTTCTTCTGTCTTCTTTTTTGGTCCTCATTCTGTCTCATTTCAGGCAACTTCAGAAATGATGTGCAAATTAGTCGCAGCTTTGAGAGCTAGGTGGTGATGGAGCCCAGCTTTAGTGTTTGTAAACACTAGAGAGCAGCACACCCAAATCCCAGCCCCTCAGCTCCTCTCAAAAGCCAGGTCTCTGTTACATCAGTTTTTGATGTGTAGAATTCTTCAGAAACAAATAAAAACGTCATTTAATAGGATCACGGTCACTGGTGCTATCACAGGTGCCAGAGTACCTATTGGGCCCATTGAACCCAGACTCACCTGGAGCCACTTTCTCCCCTGTTCCCTGTTGCTGTGAAATAGGACCAGGCTCACTTGACTGAGAGGGACACTAACTCTCTGCTGGGATGTCTGCCTCTTTCCTGCCTGCTTTTATGTCAGACCAAGTAGGCTTAAGCAGGCCTGAGTGCAGAGCCCACGTGGGGTGAAGCTGAGGTGGCAGAAGCAGTTCATGGTGCATATGAAGATTTGGAAGTGTCAGTGGCTGTCCCAGGTTCTGTAAGCGGGGACAGCTGTGTAGGAGGATGTTGTTGCTGATCGTGGTACCTCTGCCTAGGTGCTGTCCTCCCATCTCACCAGTTCAGATGCTTCTCATCTCATGATCTGTCTTCGGCAAGTAATTGCAGGTGGAACAGAAGTAGAAACTAAGGCAACTAGTACTTAAAAGCTTACCTAGGAAAGTGTGTTTTGTGGCTCGAGATACCTTGCTCGAGTGTGGGCCACATTCATTTTGGGAGCACTGCTTACCTTACAAGTTTTACAGTACATCTTAGCATGCAAAAGGCGCTGAAGCCTTTCAGTAAGCCAGCTTGTTTTTATTTTGTTTATGGCCTATTTTTCCCAGGGAAATATGATCAGGACCCTAACTGCTTATACTCTGAATATCCTTTAAAAGTGGTACCTTGGTTCATAAACTTGCTTCTTTCCACTCTTTTGTTTGCAGAGTTGGACAAAAACTGAATCAAATTTTCCCATAAGGTCGACACTGAACCTAATCACTGAATTTGATTCAGTTCTCCTTCAACTCAGTTTGTGACCAAAATCATGGATCAAGTTCATGAACTGAGCGAGATACTATTGTATTTACTTCCTGACATTTATAGGAAAAGAATTATCATTAATCAGCATATACTGTCCTATTGTTCAACGCTGTTTTGGCCTTTTGCCTGGAGCACTCCTTACTTGGAACAGACAAATACTGTAATGGGTAAGCTCGCATGGATGGCTGATGCCTAGAAATGTCCATTTACTAAAGGTCCCTTGAGACAGACCTTCCTGTGTGCTACATGAATTAGATTTTTAGGTACTCATAAGCAGTAAGGCTTTAAAAAAGGTTTTGTTTCCAGTTAGCGAATTTACTAAAGAATCACTACACACTAGCTTATTCCTAGGGTGTGCATTTGTAAACCACAGCCTCAAAATCTATTATCCTGATGCATTTAGATCTTTATCCAGCCAAGGCCTAATTTATCAACACCTTGTTATCTTAAATACTTTACACAGAAGGGTCATAAATCCTCCTTAAAAGGACTTTATTTCACCAGTTAATTAAGTCTCCCTGACTTCCTTCATTGACTTTAAAAGGGAGTTCAGGGTTGAGTTGATTTTCATTAGGCACACAATTTCTTAGATTGGAGGCAGTGAAAGTAGAGCACTGCCATCTAACTCTGGGTGGCATGGTGACCTGAACACTGAGCCGGGTCCGCTCCAGGCAGCGCGGCCCATGACCAGTGGCCACTAGCAGGGAGAGGAGCTGTGCAAGTGTTCTGCTCATCATTCCATAGTGTCTTCCATTTCCTACAGAACTTGATCATGGGTCATACTACTGATGTTAACTGACAGAAATTTGAGCTTCCAAAGGTGTGGAAAAGGTGGTGATACTAGAGTGGATAAAAAATGTGGAAGTCACATGACAAAAAAATAAAAGAGGAAACAGCATGGGGCCTGGAAGTAAGGGTGGCAAGAAGGGTTGGCAGGTATATTCCAAGTAGATCTTGGCCCGGTAGCTGGTGTGTCCTTAAAGAATGGATAATCTGTGACCTTTGGAAGATGGAGAAGGGCATTCAGGCAGATCTGCAAAGTTTCAGAGGTCAAGGAGAGAAACCTGAGGCTTTAGGGGCAAGCAGTCAACTTGCCAGCACCGGGACTATGTATGGTGTGTCACGCTGAGGCCTGGCTCCAGGGTCCAGTAGCCTGTATGAGTCTGAGACACTGAAGTGGTCAGGAATGCTTTCTCATGAGCTGTGGAAGAAATGGTTCTGTAGGTGGAAATGGTTTGACTTAGCTACGTGCAGAAAGTTCCAAAAAAGGCCTAGCAAGTATGGAGACGGTGGGTGGGGGTGGCCTGCTCACATGGTGCTGTCAGAGGTGGCAGCATCGCTTGTTTGCCGCATACCATCCTTAGCCTGGACTTTGCTTGTGCTTCCAAGACGACTTGCTTCTCCTTGGGCATCAGGCCTGACTTCTAGTCAGCAAAAAGGATTGGTTGTCAGTGCCCCTTATCCTATTCCCTGTGGAATGTTCTGCTCAGTGCAGGTGAGACTCTAAAGACTGGAAATCCATGTGGCGGGGCTGAGGGCCAGCTCAGTGGTAGTGTTGCCTAGCCCAAGCCATGGTACATTCCTCAGAACGCTCTCCCAGCTGAATTAGGTCTCAACATTTGGGGACCTTAGTTTGCACTCTCCACCACTGCACCCCACCAGTGTGTTGGGCACCCTCAGCAGCTTCCAAATGACACGTGGAGAACTGCTGCCATCGGCCTGTTGGCTACTCTGAGGTAAGAATGGAGGCTGCATATTTTATAACAGCTTATTGACATGTGGTTCACCTACCTCAACATGCAGCCTCATAAAGTGTAAATTCAATGGGTTTTAGTGTCTGCACAGCCAATAATGTGATAATGTCGAAGGGAAACATTTCTCCAGTTTTTTTTAATTGACAGACTGTATAACTTAATACTTTGGGAACCTCTTGCTGAGTTCTATTAATAGTGTGATGTGGTTTGCAGCGTCTTTCAGCAATTATTTGTTCATTGATCAGTGAGTCATTAAGTTGTTGCTTTTCTGGCTTTACAATTATCATTCCATGGGTCATATGGTTTGGCACAAGCTATGAACAAATGAAGGAAATAGCAACTTAAAATAATCCAAGAATGGAAACTGTGTGAATTGTGAAGGTTTCAGACTTGTCTTTTCCTGCGTGATAATTCACTCATTTGTCTGTGTGATATATCATACTCATCACTGACCAAAGACCTGTAGCTTAGTTTAAATACATGTTATATGGGTTTTGATTTCAGTATTTTATAACTTTATTTATAATTCATAAAAATGAAATATAGGAGTCAAAAATTTGTGTTGAAATTGGTTTTTGTATCTTCTTTTTACAGAAATGAGTTTCATAGCAAATCAGTAAAAGGAGCTGAATTGTATTTTTGTCAACATAGCTTCTATTCCAGGTACTACCTTGCTTTTATGTTGTGGCATTTCAGCTAGCTGTGAACTGGCAGCTTTATAATAGTGAGTGGATATACTTCTGCTAATGATATAGTTGGTTAAATCAGATTTCTTGTGAACAGGTTACCTTTTCTTCTTTGCCTTTATATATGTTTTTCTTTTTATAAGTATTCTAAGGGCAAGAATTTTGTTTTGTTCACTGATATATAACCAGTACCTAATAATAGGTGTTCAGTATATATTTAATAAATGAATGGATTCTAGGTCTAAGTTTGAAAAGGATTTAAGGAGACTCAGTGATTGTGAGGATACAATATGTTAACAGAAAGTTAATTTGATACTGGTAAGGAAGAAAGTTAGATAGCAGGAAAGCAGCAATAGCAAAGTAAGATGGCACCAAAAATGAAGTTCACATACGGACGCTGTCCATGGGATTGTGTAGACTTCCAGAGAAGGCTGCAGATGTGGCCCTGAGACTTCCTGATATGCAGAGTCCTCTATCAAAAGGACAGAAGGCAAATTACATTTGCAGTCTCTAAAGCCCCCTTGAACTAGGTCGCTTTCCTTTCAGATGCTTGACACTGATTACAGAGAGACTGAGGCGTTGCTGTATGTCATTTGGTGCCTGTCACTGCACCAGGTAAACAGGCCCCAGCGTCTGTCTTCCAGATGAAGAGCTAACGGAGCCAAGGCAGAGGTGAAGGGCAGAGAAGTACGCCATCTTGGCTGGGATTTTGCTCTACCTCTGTTTATCAGGAGACCCTGGCATCTGCATTGGTTCTTTGTGCACCATTGTGTGCATATTTTTAATGGTGAGTAATGAGTAATGAGCACACTTTTAGTAATGAGCCTTTTCTTCTCTCTTCCTGTCTCTCTGCTTTCCCCTCCCTCCCCTTCCTTGTGTCTTTCTCTCTTTGATTTTTTTGTGCTGGAGACTGACCAGAGGTCTTTGCCTCTCATGCGTGCTAAGCATGTACTCGCTGAGCTACACCCCCAACCCGACAATTATATACTTTCAGTGTAATTCAGGAAAAAAATTGGCTAATGATAAAAGTGGCTATGATATATTTATAAAACCCTCTCTCAAATAATAATCCTGTTTCTAAATTTAAATTTTACTGGACAAAAAGGTGTCAATGGCCTGGCATTTCCTAACCATAGAATTCAGCAGAGGGAGCACCTGAAGTCCTTGGGTCCCCCTGTCCTCCCAGTCTTCCCTCTTGCCTGGCTCCTTTCTGCCCGCCCTCCATGTCAGTCCAGTGTGCAACATGAGGAGTGCTGTTCTCCAGACCGTGTGCCCTGCTCTGCTCTTTCCCGAGACATTATCGTTGCTTTCACCTTCACTGTCTTCAGAGGACTTGAATGTCATGTTCTCTCTGAGGCCATCTCCATCTTCTTCCCTGACATTGTCTCAGCCCCCACCCCAGCACCACCGTCTCTCCCTTGATATTTTCCTCAGGCACTGACCACTATCTGTTCATCTCACTGTTTACCTCATTGGCTGTCCTTCCTGTTACTGAGTTAACTCACTCCATCTTCAGGCCTGAATTCTCAGAACACAGAAGAGGTTGGGGAATTTGTTGAATGAATGATTTTTCAATGTTTGAGAAATCAGGCAACATTGAGCTTGGTGGTCTTTCTGTGAGGCCAGTCCCAACAAAAAGGAAGGTGCACTCCAGTTGTTTGCCTCTCCAAAGAGCTTATTAGAAATTCAAGATCTTGGGCTGCACCCCAAAACTAGACATTAGGAGGTGCCTTTTAAAGGGGATATGCTGTGGAGAAGCCTTGTTAACTGTAGCACAGCCGGCACCTGGTCTGCTTCACATATTCACATTACATGTTTGCCCCTGCAGGCATTTGAATTTGTGACCCTGATATAGAGAGTAATGTGATCATTTTTATGTGTGAGAGAGTTGACACAATAATAATTGATTTTGTTTATAATAAAGCAACTGGAAAAAATGTGTGTTATTGTATTGGTGTTGAGTCATAAGGGTAATACTTATGTTTTAGGCTTTTCACATTTTAGTGAAACATGGGCTATATATCAAGATGTCTCTGAGCAGTGTGTTTTGACCTACAGTATATTCACATTTTAGTGACCCACTTTATAACAGTTTTATTATGTTTGTCCAAAGCACACTGCCTTGTTTGGAGCCAATACGTATTTTGGCAAGTGTACTATTTAAAAATATATATCTATTACCTTTACCATCAGAAAGTAATAGTTCCAAAGGAGCTGTTATGGTGAGTCTTATAAATTGTTCTCTGTACACAAGTCATTGGTCCCCAGAGAGAGGTCAGAATCCTAAGATTTAGTGTGGTCAAGTCAGTTGCCTGTACTGCTTACTGCAAGTCCTTGGGAATCCTAGATAAGAAAACATTTTATATATGGAGCAAGGCCCATGTGAAATAAAAACAGCCACATCTGAAGTTATATGCTCCCTTTTAACCTTTCCCAGAAACTCTCAGATGGGGTATTGGCCAGGTGCTCTGTAGCACCACAGTAAAGTCTGCCTCGGTCCTCTTTCACCTTGCTTCCCGACTTCATAAAGCTGACCCAAACCTTCCTGTGTACCATCCTCGGCACACTTTAACAGCTGTCAGTTTGCATTTAGTCTTCTTTATCTCCTGTCTTGTAATGAGCCCACTGTGGGGGCTGCACGAGTGGAGTGGAGCTCACTGTGGGCTCCCATCTCTAGGCCTGTCCCCGTCTGCACTCTGCCCCAGCACCCAATTCCTGTGAGATGGCAGGTCAGGCGGAATGTATGCCATCTGTCTTCTAGTAAAGGTTTGACTGAAGCCCCACTGAAATCCTTGTAGGTCCCATGTATAGGCAGTAGTACTCCATGCTGCCCCTGGCCCGCAGTATGTATTTCAAACTGTCACCAAGTTTAAGCTGATATTTAAAGTAGCTTCTTTGAAATATATTGTCAAAATTCCATAACAGTGTGTTGAAAGCATACTTTTCTCCTTTGGAGTGACACCCAGAGCCCTGTGCAGGCGTTGGGTCTGTTTTGCGGGTCAGCAGGGGGTCAACCCCAGATACTTCCAGCGCACAGTTCCAGATGATCGTGTAATGGAAGGGATCCTGGACACAAGTGCTGAAGGGTGAGCGACTGACACCGCGAGGAGAACTGGGGCGGGATTGTAGGTGCCGCCGATGCAGGACCGCGCTTTGGCCGTGAGGGAGCTCTGGAATTCCCAGTTCCTGGCACAGAGTGAGTTTCTGATTGGCAGGGAGTTTACTTTGCTCATCTCCCTGCTGAGGTGCTAAAAGGACATGCGGGCAGGCAGAGGCAGGGCAAGTTAGCAGACTGGACAGTCATCTGCAGAGTCATTAAGTATAGGTTAGAGTTTATTGTAGTTGAAATACATCTGATTAAGATGTGTTAAAAAAAAAAAAAAGATGTGTTAAAGTCCATGTGTAAGAGAAAGACACGCGCACAGTGCTGGAAGAAGCGAAAAGGTAGCCGCCAAAATGAAGCCAGTACTTGTTAAGGTTGTGCCTTCATGGAGGTCAAATATTAGCAAATAATTTGTAGTTTATAAACATAGATAATAAAATATTTTTAGAATTAGGGTAAAGGTCTTAAGAAATCTCTGCCTTCTCATTCCCTCTGGTTAAAAGAAAAAAAAATCATACAGCAGAGCCATTTATCTTGTATAATTATCTCATAAACCCCTAAAGTATGCCTCTCTCCCAAAACATTATTGGCGTTGATCCTGGCATACAATCATCACACCAGTAATTACAGCTCTTAACTGGAATATAGTCGTCAGTATTTACTAGCCGCTGTTATGAACACATAAATCATTTAATAAAACGTTGAGTGGACACATTGCTTGTCGTTTGTTTATATTAGGCATTCTCTGCAGGTATTCTACATGAAAGTTAAAGCAGTCTGGGCTCTGTTTGTAGACGGTGCTTATCGTTAATAGAAAGCAGCATGTGTGCATCCTGCAGACCCATTTCCTTATTTAAAGTGGGCATCCTTCCTCTACTGCGATGTGCTTCCTCTCTCATCACAGGAGTGGAGACCGGGCCTTTGTAAACCCTTAGAGGCACATCCCTTCCAACTGACCTTTTGTCCGGAGAGGCTAAGATGCATTGTTCGGTCCACTCAGAATTACATGGGGTGTCCTAGGAAATTTTGTTTTGGTTAATTAAATTTGGAAATGTGTCATTTTTTCCTATTATAAAGCATAAATGAAAGTTTAGTCAAATTGATTTTGGAGTTCTGGTAGATGAGATAATTGTAGAGGGTAAATGATTTAGAATTTAAAAATATGTTTACCTTTTCTGCACTCAGAGAACTTAAAACATATTTAACTTCAATTAAGTGATCTTCTTGACTGCTTCTTTTTCTCTCTCAAGGGTGTTTTAGATTCGTGTCACATGCTAAGCAATTTTATCCTTCCTAACTATTGTAAGCAGTAAGGTTCTACTTGGATGGATGTAATCTTCTTATGCTTAAAGATTTTCGTGGAAAGACATTAAAAACAAAGATGTGTACCAAAATTTATTGAGATATGTAATATTGTCTTACAAGTTAGCCTTTTTAAAGTAGCTCCTTAATAGTAGCCTCCTTTGAAGATCTTCTTTTGCCAAGAAAATTCTACCTTTTTCTTCAAATGTTTGAAGGTTTTAAAAACTGTTCAGAGAATAATAGACACTAAACTTTTTTGGTCCAAAAGCGTAGAAGATGAGGATGCTGCAGTAGTAATATATTTATATGTTGTACCATGGTGGAAAGCCAACTTGATTAATATGGCAAAATAAAACCAGTTTTCTTCTACTGTCCATGTGCAGACTTGCAGGTAATTGTCAGAGGTTTCACTGCTCATTATAAAGCCCTTCCTGTGCGTGCATCCCCCACAATGGCCACCATTCTGTTCCTTGTCCAGCAGGCCTCAAGCTCAGAAGCACTGGCATGGACTGCCGGTCATATGAAGTCATTTCAGGTTGCGTTCTCTTGTTCTATGTTCTCAGCTTTCAGCTCTTAGTTTACTGTTTTACCTTTGCTTATATTTTATACATGCTAATATGTACTCCACAATTTCTACAACATTGTTTGGTGTGGCTTCTTCAATCTTATTATGTTATGTTTTATGTGATCTGTATAATTCCTTGCAAAATTTCTTGATAACATCTCAATTAAAGCTCTTTGCATAGACAGTATTCCATAAGCTAATAAAGATGTGACATTTGTGTTACAGAGCAACCAATTTATTCTTAATTAATACACACTGTCCTCCCACTTCCTTCCTAGCCAGGCAGCTGACTGAGCCCCCAGACACAGTTCTGTGAAGCTCATTTCGCTGTGTTTTCATAGGCTTTACCCAGAACAGTCACTGGGAAAGTGCTCTAGGAAATACTGAGCACGGCCATGAGGGGAGTGTCAATGCTCAGATTTAGCGTTGTGCTGCTGACGTGTCCACTTTGCACTAGTGCAAAACTGAGCTTCGCAGCAAGCTTGCATCTCCAGCCAGTGATGCAGATGATAAACATGACGCCTCAGCTACTGCTGTTTTTGAATACCATGCTCTCCTTTGCAAAGAAAAATGGTCTCTGTGTTAGTTACATTCCTTTTGTGTTTTCTGTATGAATTGCACAGGTCTTTTGCATATATTTATGTTTGAAAAAGTTCTTATTATCCTAATTTTCTGAAGACATATGTGTTAGGCTGGGAAAGCACAACAAATGGACTTTAGAAAATGGCAGTGAAGTATGCGCTTGGGAACCAGGGCTGAGGAGAGAAGCCTTTTGCACTGAAGTGAGAGGGGTCCATGCCTTCCACACCAGGAAATAAAGGGAGAGCCACATGGTGGACAGCAGGAGCCAGGCTCTGGCCAGACCAGGTGTTGCCCTTTGACCTTCCTTTGTCTTCTGAGCTCTGTGTTTAGAGACAGCTATTGAACTAAAATGGGTGTTCCCAGGACTGACCCTTATACATTATAAAATGTAGAAAAGCTTGCACATGTGAGTAGTAGTCCACGTGATTTCAAAATTAGTTTAGCAAGTGACTGTGTCTTGTACAAAATTCTTAGGACCATGTAACAGCTTTAAACTTCGTTCTCTTTCTTTTTTACAGGATGTAACATCTTAGAGTAAGGAAATCTTGATAATTTAACATGTGACTGGTATACATCATATAATTTCCAGGGCTCCTGTAATTATATGATGGTATACATCATATAATTTAAGAAGCATAATTTCCTATATCAGTTCTTAGGGTTAAGAATTTACCCATTTAATTTAAGTTTTAAAAATTTTATATTTTCCAAATACCAATTTCAACCTGAAGTACGTATCTTGAGATTACCAGCAAACATCCTGACTGCATGGTATATATCTTTATTCATTTATTTACATGACTAAAGACTAAGGTATGGACAGTAGAAAGTACTGTCTTTCCATTATTCATGCAGGCTGTTAGTTTACTTGGCTAAAACTGGCATCTATAAAGTTAAATGAAAGCATTATTAGAAAATATTTTTCAAGCACAGTAAAAAAAGAAATCTTCATGTGTTCATTTGTGCCCATTAAGATTTCTAAATATTTATTTCCATTAAGCTCAAACCTTTTGACATGGCCACTTTATCCTACCCATTGAACAAACACTCATTAAATGTCTGTTACACACACACACACACATACACACCAACAGAATTGGAGAAAACTGATAGTTTAGACCTTAATTTAGGGGATTAACTTGCAGGTACAAGTGGAAACAAACTAGATTTCTTTCTAAAATAAAAATAAATTTTAATATCTTCTATTTTATTTTGTCCTTTTCCTCTATCCATTGAATGCTAAGCTTATTTATTTTAGTATCTGTTTCTAAATGATTACATTAAAGATAGAAAGTATTTGCACAGAATATTAAAGTTGTTCACTGTAATAATGGATTTATCTCCTTGCCCATGTTTTATGGTTATCATACCTTTCTGTTGGATTGCTTCACCAGTCAATCTATAGTATATTTTTAAAATTCCCATCATTACTGGAATTTAAAGCCAAAAAGGATTTACATTGTGAAACTTTTTTTTGGGTAATGAGTTGCCTGGGATTTCCTTTTCTATTTCTTTTGTTTTTAACCATTCAGTGTGTATTTATAAGCAATCATTAGGTCTCTCCTTTTGTAACTTGAGTTTTATTTTCTTTCACTTTTATAGAGTTAATATGTTTACATGTATTGTTCTTTTTATATGTAGTTCTGTATTTCTATTTTGTTAGTGTTTTCTACTTTTTTTTTTTTTTTTTTGCATTTCTGATTTTCATTTTTCTGCTTTTGGTTAGTTTGAACTTTCGTTATTTCTTTTTTTTCTGCTACTAGTTCAGAATTTTCCTTGTCTGTTTTTATCCTTTTTGCTACTATGCTTAGTTTTAACATGTCATCTAGTTAACAGTGATTTACTCAGAACTCTGATCTGCTGGCACCAATGTCTTAATTTATTGCTGTCCAGTAGCTTGATTCTACTCTGCTTATGTATCTTCCCAATTAATCAATTGATTTTGCATTTTAAGAGATATTGATAGCTTTTTAAGCTTTGTGTATGTGAGTACCATTTATTCACTGCTAATTCTTTTTTTCTACTTACAAGTTCTGCTCTTTTCTTGTTAAAACATGTTCTCCTGTGATAATTTCTTTGAAGGTATATGAATTATAGACTTTACCTTTGTCTGAAAATATGTACATTTTACCTGTACTCCTTTTTTTAAAATAATTTTATTGAGAAACAAATAGCAGTGTTACCTGTACTCTTTTGAAATGGAGTTTGGATAGTTGTAAAATTCTAAGTTAGTAGTAATTTTCTCTTAGCAGTATCATAATATGGGACCTGGGATAGCTTGTGGCATACCACCTGTCTGGTAAGATCAAGGTCCTGAGCTTGGTCTCTGTTACCAAAAACAAAAACAAGAACAAATTACGAAATATGTATCACTTGCTATTTATTTTTGTTATTGGTGTAATTTTTACTGCTTTGTAAGTAGACCCTCAACTCTTACAACCTTTTTTTCTTTTTTTAATGTTCATCAGATACTTCACAATATATCTGAATTAGTCATAGGTGAAGCATTATATTTTCCTTTACTCTGAGCGTTTGTTCTATTCTTTGGTTCTAGGAAATTCTCATCCACTGACTTATAACAACTACCTCACTTTTTTTTTCTTCTTTCCTAGGTAACCTCTATTAGGTCAGTTTGGAGCCTCTCAGCCTCCCTCCCACATCGTTAAGATTCTGTGCCATCTGTTTTTAATTAGGTCTTACGCTTTGTAGAGCGGTGTCTCCATTCCACTTCCCAGGTCATCATGTGATTCTCTGTTGATCTATGTCTGTCTACAGCTCAACATGTCCAGGAAAGCTTGATGTTGATAAGTGCTTCTTTCAGATCCACCTTTTCTTCTTGAATACTTTCTTCTTTTGTCTCTGAATATTTCAAGCAGGCTCATCTGGAGAGCCTGTCCTAGCTCCCTGCTGCTGGTTCTGGGTACTGGTCCCTGTGGGTACTTCACTCCCTCTACTGAATATCTGTTCCACTTGAGACACAGACGGAGGTGCCTTAAAGAGGGCCTCACTTATGCATCTGCCAGAAGGCATTGTTATTTTTGCCGTTTTTAAACAAATGTTTTATAGTTTTAATTCTAAAATAACAACCCAGTTTATCCAACAAAGTTAGTATGAGGAATAGACAGAAGTCCTGTCCCCTGTAGCTCATAACTGTCCCATTGACACATCTGAAGGGTTCAAATAGATGTGAAGTTAGCAGGATCAACCTTCTTCTCCAGGCTAAATGAGTTCAAGCAGAAGACAAAAGCACATTGGCATTAACACACGTGTCCATGCGATTTGCATGTGTGAGTTTGAGTATACTTTTTAGAGCACTATACAATGGCATTCAGCTGTTTGAAAAGTGCCCAGAGTATTTCCAGGCATACAGCCACCTGACCACTCACTGGGATCCTAGGGTCTGTATCAATGTTGTTGGCATGGTTGGCCAAGGAGACCCAGGAATTGTGTGTGTAAGGAAAGATTTTAGAAATCAATTATAGATTTTTTTTTAAATCCTCCAATTACGTTTAGATTGAACAAACAATTCTTAAAGGGTAAGTGCTTGAATTGTTTTGTTACGTGAGTCCTAAGACAAATCTTGGTAAGAGTTTTGGATTTGTCTTTGTGTGTCTTTAAGCTTTAATATTATCTGGGAGGAATTCTTTTTAATTTACTGGCTTCCAAGTATATAAAGAAGTCTTGTCTCTTTTTGGAATGTTCTTGTCTTTAGCCAAATACATAGTCAATAGGATGAAATTCAACTGTATATGTTTTAGTCTAAAAATTCACTGGCATGTAATGATAATGATAAATAAGTGTATAGCTAACTTTGATTTTGTAGCATGTTAAATGAGATGATTTTATTTTGCAATGTGCATTATTGCTGTTAGACTTAAGCAATCTCACTTGTGATGTCTCCTGCTGCTTTTAAAATTTAAAAATTGTTGAAGCCTGCTAGTTAAAATCAATATGTTATTTTTTATCTTATGAATCTCACAAATGAAAGTGAATATCAGAAAATGCTGCATAGCTATCACTTGACCTTCAGGACATGAGTTGATACCAGATGGGGATTAAGAATTGCTGTTCCAAGGCCAACGTTCCTTATCTGCTCATTTCCATTTAGGACTTTGAAGGTAGTGCTCCGTGCTCTGACTGATTTGTTTGCTTTCTGTCCTCTTGCCTTAATATTTTCTCTAAATTTTTCTCCACTTTGCCTCCTGTGGATCCTGCTCTCTTTTCTCCTGGTGCTGCTTCTGCTTGGGTTGGTGCAACTTGCTAACATTGCCTCTGCCATCCCTTTTCCCCTTTGCCTTGCTAGGCTTGGGGAGCCCATCAGGCTATCAAACTGACCTCAGTGAAAATCATCCTTCAGCTTTAAGCCAAACCTTTCTCATTCTTTGGCTTAATAGGATTACACAGAGGCCATTTGACACTGGGCTGCTGTGTTAGCAATTAAATGAAATTATGAAGGCGACTGTGACCAAATCTTAATGAGACTGTCATTTTGAAACCGCTACATTGAGACCGTATAACTGAGAAAGTCTGACTTCTTACCACCTTACCAGTTGGATTGTCCTTACATTCTTAGTGTCACCTCCCCAAGAGCGACTGGAGCTGAATGTGGGACATGTGGTGTGGTGTGCTGCTGGTCATGTATGGTAGGGGAAGATGTTTCCATGGATGGGTGGTGGTAGGACCTTACTTGGAGCATCATTAGTGGGTAAAAATAACTGGTATATTCTGCTTACCCCTGTTACCAACCAGTCTCTCATAGCTGAGATTAGAGTTTAAGGAATTGAGGTGAAGCAAACACCTGGAGAATAATAGGGCTGTAGATTCTCTACTGTTTATGTTATCTTTTGTCTCTTTTTTGCCTTGTACCATTAAGTCTGTATTTGCTGTTAATACTGCTTGAATGCTTATGTCTTTCTGAACTAAGCTTCTAAAACATTCATTTCGTGCATGATTACTAGCAAAAAAGGCACTCACATCTTTTGTGTTGACTTACTGTTTTAATGATCTCAAGACCACAGCTAATGTCTTGGCTGTTGGTAACTACTGTTTTTATTTCAGAATGATCCATTCTTCTCTGCTGCATTCCTAAATTTTATTCACAGTAAATAAAGAGGATCCACATTTGGCTCCTTAGAGTGGCTGGTTATAAATAGACCGGAAAATAGCAACAAGCTGGGCTGCTGCTTCACTAATGGCCCTTTCTCAAATACTTAAAAGCAAATGATTCATCAAATAGAATCACTACAAGCAGAAACCTGCCAATTTGTAGAATTTGACTCCTCCTAATCAGAGTAAGGCAACAGGATGTTGAGTTCCTGCTCTGCACCTGATTAAAGCCAAATGCAGGAGGCGCAGCTGGGAAGGGAGGGTGCCCAAGACCCTCTCAGCTGGGGGTGGAGCCGCTGCAGAGATCTAGAGGAAAATGATTTTTTTTCAAGAAATCTTACACATTTGTTTTATTTTCCAGATATACCGGTAGATAAGCACATATTCGGTCTCACGCTTTAAGTTTTTTAAAGCAACACTGTGTACTGTTTAAGGAAAACAATAAATCTATTGATGTATGAATAAGCAAAATGTCTTCCTTTGAGGGTAGATGTGTTATTTCCAGATAATTTTCTATCCTAATTTTGTCATATTCTGTCTTAAGCATTTAATTTAACTTTTAAAATGATCACTTTCTTTCTTATATTTAATATTAATGATTTTCCCCATTGAGCTTCTATGTTATTAAGAACTTTTGGGTGGGGGGGGCAGGGAGATGGCTCAGTGGAATAAGCACTTCCCTGGCAAGCTCAAGGGCCTGAGTTCAATCCCTGGTTCCACCAAAAAAAAAAAAAAAAAGCGAAAAGAATGGTTTTTTAAAAATCCAATAAGGACTATGGACTGAAACTGCTACAAACTTGGAGCTGAAATAGCC
>NW_004524599.1:17203345-17246624 GCF_000260255.1 Octodon degus
TTGCATAATCAGGTGTTTAAACAACTGAACTAACTGGCAGGCCCCCAGCCCCACCATTCTGAAAAGACACATGTGTCTAATAGTATAATCCAGATAAGTGGTTAGGAGAAAGTATGCTTCAGTAATCAAAAAATGAGCAGTTTAATTATTGATTCAAGTAGCTTCCTTTGTTTACCAGTTCAGTGGACTATATGTGTTCCAGCAAGGTCCTGTTACCATTTTATAGAATATTTCCATGAGCTCAGGATGCTGCAGTTGTGTTACACAGGTATGGCAAGGTGTACCCTCATATCAAATGCTGTGATAACTGTGACTTGTAGCCTTTGTCCCAGTATTCTATAACTAACAAAAGCTGTCTTCTCCATCACTGGTAGCCATCTGCAGACTATGGGTAGAGAGATTGTTGGAGCCAATAATTGGCCTTACATCTCAAAAGTCAATAGTTCTTGATGGAATGTACATGTTGAAAGGGGATGCGGCAGGTGGCAGTGCATACCACCCTAGAACATTGTATACACTTATGATTACTCTTTCTTCATTTTGTCCCCATATAAACCAGTCTTTTGTGTACCACCTGTGATGCAGACTTCTACTCTATTTTTATCTAATAGTCTCCCAAAGTGGCAGAATATAAGACTTCTAGCATCATAAATGTGAATATCACAAAATCTATCCTGAAATATTATCAATATATTTTTAGGTCCCAATGTATATTTCCATATTTTATTGTCATAGAATGATGAGCTTGTCAAATAAACCCTTAAATTTCTGAAGAAATGAATGTGCACCTTACTCCTTGCCCTACTGGGAACTCTCTAACACCTTTTAAAATTTTACACTTGCGGCTTCAGTTGACCCTTAGGAATGTGTATTGGGTAAGATTGATTACTTCATCCAGCAATCAAATCTATTTGTACACATTTGCCAGGAATGATTCTCAACTTAGGCAATTCCTCTTTTCCTCCAGGGTCCAGTGGGCAATATCTAGAGCCACTGTTGGTTATAATAACAGGCAAATATTTATCAGAATCTAGGGAGTAAAGGAAAAAGGCACTATTTAATCTCCTATGATGTAAAAACCAAAAATATTATCAAGTCTCAAATGCCAATAGTGTAAAATTTGGAAAGTTGGACTCTGTAAGAGTAAGATTTTATGCAAGAGTACAATAGACTGTTCTCGCCCTTAAATCCAGTTCAGCTTGGATGCTTGATGCTAAGATCTTGCAAATGCTTAAGCTCTGGCATACAAAATTTTATTGAACTAAATTTTATATTCAAGATTACATTTTAAATAAAATCTGAGAATATAAATTATTGGAAAATGATAATATTTCACTTTACAAATCCAAGAAGACAAATTGAGTTAGAAGAAAATCAAATATACATAGGAAACATTAAGTCCTGACAAAACAATTTTGTTGTCAAATTTGGAGATGATGTACTGATAGAGAATTATGGGCTGTGTGGCTGAGTGTGTGTGTATGCACACACACATTTGTGCTTTGCTGATTTTAGGACTATCAAAATGTTATAATAGTTAATTTTTAATTTTAGGAGTTTTCACATTTTCTTTATGTATGCATTATTTATATAATTATGACGAACACCATAGTAGTGCCATGTTATAACTTTTCTTGATGATGCCTTGGAAATAGAGTCATGATTTCAGTGTACTATGAAAATACTACTGGACTGCAAACCTAGCCCAAGTAATGACAGTTTTTAAAAACAATGTCCTTTCCCAAATCTGACCCACATATGTAAACAGATCACTTAGGACAATGATGTCTTTAAAGTTCAAAAAATTCAATTATAGCTATAATTTCAGCTATACATCAATTTCAGCTATACATCTAAATACAAAAATAATAACATATACCTAATATTTTTGCATGGACATTAATTCCAAGACAGAATGTAGTTGTGATTGTGAAAGGTTAACCAAGAAACATTTTAGAAGGAAACATAGACCCTTTAAAACATCGTGTAATATGATAAGACATTTTGAAACATGGAACAAAAGCAATGAAATAAAAAAAATCAATAAGATGAACTTTGTTAAAATTAAGGATTATCACCTTAAATAGATACTATTAAAGGTTATATCAGCTAAGCATGGTGGTGCATGCCTGTAATCCTAGGACTCAAGAGGCTGAGGCAGGAGGATTATTGCTAGTTTAAGACAGTCTGGGCTACAAAGTGAGTTCAAGCCCAGACTGAACTATAGTAAGGCCCTGTCTCTAAAAGACAAAAAAAAAAAGCAATATAGACCTTATTAGAAGGAAAGGACAATCAATGCACTGGGGGGACCTTTCTACTGCGAATACGCCTGTTATGGATTTATCTAGACATCCCCTCAAAGCCTCGTCTTCTCATAGGTTAGGATTTTCTGAGGTGGCTAGATCTAGGGTATGTAAACATGGATTAAGAGTATGTAAAATGTATCAAGAATTTGATAACTGAATTAGTCCAGTGGTAAGATTAGCACCATTCTTGATATTGGTGATGGACAGCCCCATCCTGGCTGTGGGTCGCCCCAATCAATAGGCTTATAGCCTGGATGGAATATGAGAGGAAAAGGAGAATGGTGGACTCACTGATTTGCTTCTTTCTGCCTACCCTGCCATGGATGGTTTCCCTTTTCCTATGCCCCTCAGCCCTGCCTTGAGACAGCTGACTATGGACTGAAACTGCTACAAACTTGGAGCTGAAATAGCCCTTTTCTCTCTTAACCTATGAGTGTCAGTATTATGTTTTAGTGATGAGAAATGTAAATTAGAGAAGTTCCACCTTGCATCTGGAGTACTTTAATCTTTAAAGATCAATTATAAAAAGCAAAAAATGGGAAAAATATCTTAAATGAAGTATCTATGATATAAGATATAAAATATCTAATAAAATTGATGGAAGATGAAAAAAAAATCCAATAAGGGGCTCTTTGATTTTGATTTTTATAAATCTATATACATCTGGATTAGTATTCTTTTCCTATGCTAGATCAAAGAATTGCAAAAACTATTATTGGGATTTATTTTAATAGTTTTGCAATGTTAAGCTAAAATTTTGTTCACCAAGAATGTATACATGTATATTTTAAGAATATATTTTTTTAAAAATTGAAGCATTTACTGTCCCCTAATTTATTTATTTATTTATTGGTAGAACTGGGGATTGAACTCAGGCCCTTGCGGTTGCCTGGGAAGCACTTATTCTACTGAGCCAGCTCCCTGTCCCCTGTCCCCTAATTTAGATGGTAGGTCTGAGAAATTAAAATGTATTTGTTGATTTTTATTTTAATTTACTTCTAAAATATGCTGGTTAGTATCCTGTATATTATCTTTGATAACTGAAACACACAACTTTGTACTGTTTATTTACTTCTGAATGCAGTTGCATTTAATGTTGACATATAATATATACAAATTCTCAGTTTTGTTCATATTTCCTTAATCTCTAGGTTAACCTTCTAAAAAAAAAAAAACTTTTTTTTTTTTGTTTTTTCTTTTTGGCAGAACCGGGGATCAAACTCAGGCCCTGGCACTTCCCAGGCAAGTGCTTGTTCTACTGAGCTATCTCCCTCACCCCTAAAGCTTTTCTTTCTTTCTTTCTTTCTTTCTTTCTTTCTTTCTTTCTTTCTTTCTTTTTTTTTTTTTTCTTCAGAACCTAGTATTGAACTCAGGCCCTTGCGCTTGCCAGGGAAGCGCTTATTCCACTGAGCCATCTCCCTGCCCCCCAAATACCATTTTCTTAGGACAGATATTGTAAGTATACAATATCAGTTGTATAAACAATCTTTAAGTCTCGTAGTTGTGTGGACTTCTGTCAATTTAAGATTTTAGATTAAGTATGTAATTTCAAATGTCTAAAACCAGGTAAAAATGTCTCAAGAAAAGAAAACTACATGCCAGCACCAGCTTGAAAAATCTTAAAGACTCGCAGAGTGAATGAGCAACACGTACACAGTGACTGCTTGTCATTTCCCTCGGGAGTGAAGGTGGGCTTCACATCCACAGCTTGGCAGACCGAGTAGGGCCCCTCAGTAGGACAGAAGATAGAAAACACAAGCACCTCAGCGGACACGCACAAATCTGACATTTAAAAATATCCAACACACTAAGACTAGAACTTCCCTACCTGAAAAGGGCATCTATGAAAAGCCCAGAGCTGACCTCAGACTGGGCGTATTCTACGGTGGAGAGCAGGAAAAGGCCCTGGCCCAGAGCTCTCCACTTGTGTTCCTCAAGGGAGACTCTCACCCAGGCGTGGAGGCAAGGGGAGGGAACAGTAGGCAGCCCCGTTAGAAGGAGGATCACCTGTGTCTGGAGATGACACGATTTCATCTTCTGTATGGATGATCCCAAGGAATATACCAAATTTGCAGCTGGCAAGAGAGTTCATCAAAAAGATTCAGGATGTAAAATTCATAAAGAATATCATTTGATTTCTGTGCATTATGAATGGCCAGTAAGCCCTTGCAAACATCATTAACATCAGGAAGATGTAAGTCGAAACCACAGTGAGATGTGTGACTTCACACTTATAAGGGTAGCTGCAGTCAAAAAGACAGTAAGAGCGCGAGATGTGGAACACATACACCTTCCTCACCGGTGCTGCGGATGCAAGGCAGCGCCTTGACAGCCAGGGCGAGCAGTGCACTTTTTCCCACATACATTTTGACCCGCAATATACTGTTATTATTTTTTACTTTAATTTTTACAGAAATATTGCCCTTATGTTTTTTACATCTTTGTTACTTTGATCTTCATTTTTTGCACAGATGCTAAAATTTTTCAAAATGCATATATTTTCGGATGCAGTTTTTGTTCAGCCTACATTTATGTGTCAGGCTACATCATCCTGCTTGTAATGAATTTCTCAGTCTTGTTTGAATTTGAACTAAAGTATCTACTTTTTTTTTTTCTTTTAAGATTATTTTTAGTGGACATACATGAATACATATATTCTGTTTTGCATCATTTCTGACTAGTACTCTTTAGTCATTCTTGTCTTTGTTTCCCTATAACAATCTGATTTTGGTGGGTTATGGGGGCTTTGTCTGTGTTTATCCTGTACAGGATTTTTAGTTTTCTTGGATCTGAAGGATTATAATAGTCACCAAATTATGAAATTTTAAGTCATTATATCTTGAAGTCCTTTCTTTGTTTTTCAGTAACATTTAAATTATTTTTTCCATTGGCCATTGAAGTACTGATCAAAATAAATCCTGCTGTCTGTTCTGGAGGGTACACTAACTTTTTTTTTTTTTTTTTTTGCACTAACATTTAAAAAAAAATTTTTTTTAATGTATTTTGTACAGGGTCTCACTGTGCAGCTTGGACTTTTAGTGATCCTCCAGTTTTCAGCCTTCCCAGCACTTGGACTACCAGCATGTACCACCATGCCTGGACTCGGTGGCCAGCTCAGCACACCTGGTACCAGGGGTGGAACCCTGGTCCCTGCTCTTGCCTAAGCAGGCACTTAGTCATGGTTCTTTACAAGAACCATGTTGTCCTTGGAGTTAAATCCAGGAGCCTGGGCTTCACGGAGATGTCCCAGTCCTTTCTTCTTCTGCTCTGCCCTCTGTCTCCACCTCTCCTTCCTGAGTCTTTCCGTGGCTGAGGCCTGAGCCTCCTCATAGGGGAGCAGGACTTCCTATAGTGCTGCCTTTCAGAGCCCATCGCAGGGCCCGTGTCCTGCATGAATTCTTTATTCAGTGGTACAAAAATCAGAATTCCTTTTTCAATGTTAGAGCTATAAAATCCTCTAAGCTATCTATAATTGTTTTTCCTTTCCTTGATATGTAGAAGGTAAAACAGAAAGTAGAAGGTAAAAAATGAAACTTCTTTTATTGTTATTTTGAGATAAGACTTCCCAGACTCAGGCCCAGAGACCTATCTTTCTTTCTTTCTTTCTTTCTTTCTTTCTTTCTTTCTTTCTTTCTTTCTTTCTTTCTTTCTTTCTTTCTTTCTTTCTTTCTCTACAGGGTCTCACTATATAGCTCTGACCCATAGTGATTCTCCTGTTTTTAGCCTCCCAAGTGCTGGGATTGCAAGCGCTTGCCACCATGCTCAGTCTTAATCGCCTTCTCAGTGCACCCTGGGGGTGGGGCCAGCAGACACACCTGGGATTGAACCCTGGCCACTTTGCTCTGCCTAAGGAGGTGCTTTAGTCTACTGAGCTATCTGGCCGGCCCACTACACCCCTCTTTCTTCCTGGGTGACTGTGGGTGTCATTTACTTAGACACAGGCCAGCACTCTGGTGTAGAAGGTCCTGTGTGTGGCTTCCTTCTGCTGTGGGCCTCAGTAGTACCTATATACTTTACCTTTGCATCATCTCTTGCAGTGAGAAAACTTCCCTAATGCATCCCTTAAATTCATTCGGGATATTGTGAAACAGCTAGTTGAAGTGACACGGTCTGCTTTTCTGTCTGTGTCCTTGGGAGTCTGGTGTTAACTTCTTGTCTTCAATTGTGATGTTCTGTGTCTCTGTGATTCATGGAAGCTGCCAGCTTCTTCAGCAAGGCAATTTCAAGTAATCATGGACAACAGAATGAAATAATTTTGATAGAAAAAAAATAAAAGAAAAAGATGAGAGTTGGAAATTCAGACAGTTGAAGGGGAGAAATGCTGTCCATTATCCAGTCTACGTATTTATGTAGCTCTGGCTTTTACATGATTAATGACCTTTCTTAGTTACCAACACAATGAGTTACTGGGATACAATTTGAAATGGATCGTGCAGACAGGATTGAAAGATTCCTGTGCTCAGGTCTGACAGATTAGGGAAACAGGCTTCCCCTGCCTTTAAAAAGCAGATCTCTGTGCATTGTGAAAAGTTCCCGGGGCTTCAACTTGGGAGTCTTGGATTCTAGTATGGCTTTGCCAGCTGTTAGTCACAGGGCCCAAGCTCTCTGAAGTGTAATTTTCTAAGTCATTGGCTCCCAAATTGCCATATGTCTAGAGATAGTGATTCCACATCTCCTGCCCTGGCATCTGGTTTTATAGGTTCAATGTGTGGTCTGAGAAGACATCTCTCCAACATATAATGGACTGGGGGAGAGAGAGAGAGGGAGGGAGGGAGGGAGAAAGAAGGAGGAAAGGAGGAAAAGGGAGAGAGGGGGGGAAGGAAGAAGAGAGAAAGGGAGGGAGGAAGGGATAGAGGAAATCAGCACACTTCACCAGTGAGAATTGGTCTGCCACTTTTTCTCCATGGTTTTACTGTCAGTGAAGAAAGCTGTGTATTTAGAGTCCAGGATGTGTGAATGTACCTATGAAGTTTAAGTGCAGACTAAAAGCCGAAGATGTATTGCTGAATGTTACTGTTCAGTCAAGAAATAGAACGTCACATAAACTAGACCATTTTTTTTTCTGATAAGTTAGAATATAATGCCTAACACATTGAATTGTTGTAAGGATTAAATGAAGTGCTGGCTATAAAATGATAGTAGTAACAGCTAGCATATCTTGCTTCTTATTTTTACAAAGTGAATAACAAGTCTAGTAATTTGCTTTTCATGTAGTAAGTAGTGAAGTAAATAAGAAAAATAGGGCCAGGGATATAACTCAGCAGTAAAATGTCTGTCTAGTAAGTGTGAGGTAGTGAGTTCAACGCCAGTACAAAACAAGAAAAAAACAGAAAAAAGAAAAAAAAGAAAGCAGAAGCCAAAATGAGAAAAATGAACATGTGCAACAGTGCAGATGTCTTTAAAGATAAAAAAAAAAAATTAAAAAAAAAGACAAAAAACAGCGCCTTTTTTGAGAAAACTGAGTAAACTTGAGAACACAGTGAAGAAAAGATATAACCTGTGAAATCTTTGTGTGGAAGAAAAAAATGAAAGTGCGAAGAGGAATTTAATGTACCTAAAAGCTTAATGCTTAATACAATGTTTAGTGAAAATAACCAGGGAGAAAATGTTCTCTGGAGATACATCAGCTGAGAGTTGGGGAAGAAGGTCCATTTTTAATTAGATGAAAGCTCAGGAGTGTCACCCTAGCATTATTTACTTTTCATTGTTAGTCACTCCAGGGTACAGTTTGTGTTTCTCATCCCCATGGGCTGTCCCCATCCCCCCAAAAGAAAAGAAGGCAGGGGAGCGCTTAAGGGTGTGGTTTTATAGTAACTGCATGCCTGGAGCAATTGCAGACACTGCCCTGCATTTCCTGCCTGGAAGCTGTTGAAGCCTGCGCATTTTGCAGTTACCCCACCTTACCAAAACTTGCTCAGATCAGTCTGTGTTCTAATTTGTTATTTTCTGTTTTATTTTTTAAAAGTTCAAAGAATATGCCACATGAAATTTTCTTTTATCTCATGTCATTTCTTTCTGCCCCTAAGGAAGTTTTACCACAAGAAATTACTTTTACCACAAGATCAGTAGGTTCCTCCTACATAGAACATATACTACACATTACTAAAAACGCAGCTTTTTGTTTACAGAGTAGAAAAAATGGTAGAAATTATTGGTGGGCAGACATAGTAGAATGATGTTGAAAAGTTTTTTTTCTGTTAATGTAAAGTATGTATATAATATGATAAAGTTCTGTTTTATAGCAATTGCTAAGAAGTGTGTTTCTGATCAAAGATGTAGAAGTCGACTCTCTCTGTCACTGCAGAAACCAATGGATTCCTGCATTTCTATCAGTATAACTACAAAAGGAAGAAGCTGGCTTGGATGACAGTCCAGTGGGAAATGAGGGCTTCAGGGTCATTAATGTACTGAGTGGTAACTGAATGTGAAAAAATCAGTATGCTAGATTGAGTTGTGTGAGACAAAACTAGGGCTTGGGAACCCCCTGGGTTAAGAGGACCTGGGGTGAAAGAGCCTAGTTAGAAATGACCTGAGAAGTCTGAGGACAGTCAGAAGTAGTGCCTCCCAGAAAGCCACCCAAGGGGCACACAGTATTTCAGGAACCCTAGGTTGGGCGTAGTCAGAGGATGCAGCGAGTGGACCTGAGGACCCGGCAGAGTTTAGAAGCTGTATGTTTGAAGTGTGTGCCAGCCAGCGTATTTCCGGCTTCTCTGAGGCTGAACACATTTCATTTAGGAATGGAGAAGACAAATGGCTAGCCTTAAGTTGGATTAATGGGAGGGCAAGGAGTGAGGTGGTGGTCTTGATAGAATGACTAGAGTGATAGACTGGGATTTAGGCTTCACTCCATTTTACCTCGATTTCTAGTAGAAAATAAGCCAACAAAACTGAAACTGTTAAAACAGATTTCACATGTCAAAATGCTATTTGATTTAAGTTGTAACTCCAGTCTCTGTCCATTCCAGAACACATAAATTTGTCTCTATTTTTTTTTTTCTTACAAAGTTGAAATCATAAAGGGGCAATTGTTTTCTGAAGAGTAAATGGCCATTATAGATAGGCTCTGACTAGAATTTTCTTACCTCTTAAGAAAATTACCTCCATGGTCCTCTAGCTTGGACCATATAGTTGAATTCCCTGAATCCTAGTGATACTTAACATCTTGCACAAGGTCCTGTATTTTGAAGTAATTTAAAACCTTATTAATCCAGGCCCCTTAGAGTCAGGATTTGAGCTATTCCAGACACAAGTCTTATTAAAACTCACCATAACAGTCTCTGAAAAAGGTTCCACTAAGAAAACTAATGGTGCAAACAAGATTTTAGCTAGAGTGTTCAAACTACTTAAAACAAGACTTTGTTTATAAGTACTCTTAAGCACTTCTTAAGTACTTGAGCAGCTCTCACTTACTTATAAACTATCTATTCTTTCCTTGCAAATCACCCATATCTAGTTATATCAATGGATTGATAACATGTAATTTTTATTAATTTAATTGTAGTCACTGAATTTTACAGATAGATTTTGGCAGCTAAGGTCAAATGTTAGCTCAAATAATATCCCAAAGATCTGTATTAAATCC
Source organism: Octodon degus (assembly GCF_000260255.1). Lineage (NCBI taxonomy): Eukaryota > Metazoa > Chordata > Mammalia > Rodentia > Octodontidae > Octodon > Octodon degus. The sequence continues at coordinate 17,213,234 of NW_004524599.1, forward strand.
AAACATCAGAAACGTACTTAACATTTGTTTAGCATTAGGATCTCTCTTGACTCCTATTACTTTATCCCTTATTCCTTATTTCTATCACTTTTCCATGCAATTTTAGCAATATCAGTGATGACATATTCAGGACTTCTTTCTCATTATCTGAACGATGGTCCTAGAAGTCTAGAACTTAAATAGTAATCACAAGACCCAGGATAGTGCAGAAGACTCAGTCAACAGGAATACTCGACCTGCCCCAAGGGGGAAATCCACACTCCATCACCCTGTCTAGCAGCTCCTGGGCTGTCAGGTCCCAGTATATAATACCTGCTATTGTGAAGAAGGACTTAAGATGAGAGAAACTTTTATATTTTTAATTAGTTGTTATTATAATAAATTATGAAAATCAAAAAAGTGGCTAAATTCTGGTGAGTTGTTTTGAGTAGAAGCAGGCAGCTCTGTAAGAGTGGATTTGTGTGTGTTGGGGGGGTTGTACCCACATGAGGTTGAGCTCATGCCCATCCCTGCACATGTGAAGCACAAGCCCTACCACTGAGCCCAGTCCTAGGAATGGTGTCTTGATGGCTTCTGTGGCTTGTAATTTCCACTTAGCCCTATACCCAGAAACTGTGCTTGGCCACATTAAATGTACAAGTATCTTTTAAAGAAGTGTTTTATGACTAATAAATATTTTCTGAACTATTGATCTAATTGGAAGGGGCTTCCTTTTGGCCTTGTGGCAATGGGCATACTCTAAAAGGTTTAACTCATAATTCTAAATGTGGAGATGCACACCCAGATTGTTTCAGTGACCTCTGAGTGCTTTGTACACTTTCAAAGAGGAGGATCCTTTCCCAGCAAGCTGAACTGTAATGACAGGATATTAGGTATGCTCATATAACACAGGATGTTGTGTGAGTAGCCCGTTACTTGCTGAGGTGCTTGGAGAGAACCCAGGGCCTCGCAGGTGCAAGGCACGTGTTCCACCGCAGCGCCCCCCTCATCCTGTCCTCAGGTCTTAAATGACTGTGGGTAGATGTCTACATATCAAAATAAAAATACTTATATTAGATCATCATCAGAAATTTTGGGAAAAAATAGCCTTCTTAAGCAAATGTAGTATTGGAAAGGAGATTCAATGGAGTAGCTGCTTAAAATAACGGGTCTCAGCACTGGCCTGGGATAGTACTTCCTCAGGCTTTTTGACTTTTTTTTTTCCCTGTATTTAAAGACAGGGTCTCCAGGGTCTCACTACGTAGATCAGACTCAAGTGATTTTCCTGTTTTCAGCCTCCCAAGTTCGGGATTACTGGCATGCACCATGCACCGCCAAGCCCAGTCTCAATCACCATCTCAGCGTGCCCTGGGGGAAGGGCTGTCATTGGCTCTGGGGCCCACTGTGCTCTGCCTAAGCAGGCTATATAGTCCACTGAGCTATCAGGCTGGCCCTCCCTGGCTTTTTGAAAGATACTGTTTATTCCTCAGATGATTTTATGCTTCCCCCTTACAAGGTATCTTTCCAAATGTGAGAACTTGCCAAATTATTTTGGATCCCTATTTGATTGCTGAGATTGTAAGACAAAGTTTGGGTGCTGAAGGAAGAGGCATGGTCCCAGCCAGTTCCTCACTCCTACCAAGTTTGACTCCACAAAGTGCCTCTGAGGTTTGCTTCTTGGAAATTTCTGCTTTAATGTTTTGCCACAGGTTTTTTTGAGCACAATGTAAATGACACGTACTTTTGCAATTTATGATTTAATGGACAGATTGCTTGTACTGGTCATTGAGTTTGGCAGTACTTTGAGTCATTGGAATTTTAAGTAAATTATTTATGGCTTCCCAATTTGTGAAATTGAAATAATATGTACTCCCCTCATACCAGAGCAGGATATAAAGGCTATGAAGAAGATCATATCTGTACCTCGATAGGGTTCTGGTGCCGTCTAAACATATACCACCATCATTACTGTCCGTCAGCTACATTATCGTCATGCCTTTCTCTATACCCAGTGTAATTAATTATGACTAAGGCTATAAATCACCTCATGGTTGGACTCTGATTTTTGCTCCAACATCTCTTTACAAGTGTGTTAATTTAGGAATCATGTACTTTATTATCATGTGCTCTGTTGTACAATCTTGTTTTGTGCTAGCCAACATTCTACACGTTCAGACAGAGCCTCATTTTAAATGTGTTATTTGTTCCCTGACTTTTTGTAGTTAGAAAATAGGTTCCTAAGGAATACCAACTTTTCAAAATATTCTCTGTACACCAAGAACTTTTCCACCCCCAGTAAGAGTGATAGATCTTTCTGACATTATTGCATAGTGGCACTTTATGAAAGGGGCGGGAGAAAGGACGCATTGAGTTTGAATTCCATTTTAGATAGAATTGAAGGTGCTAGACACACAACAGATTTTTTTTGTGGGGGTGCAACTGGGGATTGAACTCAGGCCCTTGTGCTTGCCAGGCAAGCACTTATTCTACGTAGCCATCTCCCTGACCCCAACAGTTAGATATTTAATTTTTTGAATAGTATTTTTTATTTTAAAGAAAATAATAATGGTACAGAATTTTAAAACAAGATGATAGGAAATTAACAATAGGTATTAATTTTCTAAGTGTGGTTGTTTGTGTTCTTTATCAATATTTTGTTGATTATTCTGGATCCTTTGCAATTTTAGAACCAGCTCCTTAGTTTTAGGAGTAAAATTTAAGAGCTATATCTATAAAACTCTTACAAGAAAACACAGGAAGCATTTACTTCATAACCACAGGTTTGTCAATGGATTTTTAGTTTTGACACCAAAAATACAAATAAAAAAAAAGAAAATAGGGAAAGGAAATATTGATAAGTTGGACTTAATCAAAATTTAGAAATTTTGTGTTTTAAAAGATACCATGAAAAAGCTGGGCATGGTGGTATACAGCTATAACCTCAGCACTCTTGGAGATTGAAACAGGAAGATGGGTAACTTGGCAGCTAGTGGGAACCTATCTTAAAACATAAAAGGCGGCAAAGAGGGAGGGAAGGAAGGGAAAGAAGGAAGGATGAAAGGGGCTAGGAATGTGGCTCCCTGCGAAGGTCCTCGCTAACACACACACACACACACACACACACACCCCATAAAAAAATGAAGGAAATAATGGAAAGTATTTGCAAAGCATATATCAAATAAAAGATGAATGTCTAGAATATATAATATTTACAACTCAATAACAAGAAGATAAATCATCCATGTAAGAAGTGGGCAAAGTATCAGAGAGAGCATGCTTTTTAAAAGATACACAAGTGACCAGTAACAGATGATGCTGAATGCTATAATTCGCTTCTGGAATACCCCTGAGGTCCACAGCTTGAGGCTGAGTTTCCCATGTTAGCCGTTTAAGAGATGGGGTCCTCTGTGTCTCAAGGGTGTGCCATGCAGGGTTCTTGGTCCTTCTTCTCTTGCTTTCCTGGCCAAAAGGGCATTGGGCTCTGCCATCTGCTCCCTCACTGGAGTGGAGCAGCATGCCCAGTGGACTGTGGACCAGGGCCTCTAAACTGGTGAGCCCGCAGGTAGCTTTTTCTATTACAACAAATACTGTGAAATTCATATTGCTTTGTTAAGTAAAATTCTGTATCACTTGTAATTTTTTGTTGTAATTCTAATTTGTACTCTCTTTTAAAAAAAAAAATTAAAAGGTAGCTTTTTTCTTCATCAGTTGAATATCTCAGTTATTTCACTGAAGTGACAGGACATGAATACCCTTGACCTCATTAGTCAGTAGGGCAGTATAAGCAAAGCCACTTTACCACTTCACATCTGATAAAATGAGGGGAAGACAGGATGAGCTAACGGCCAGATGTTGGCCAAGAGGGGAGAGGAGTAGAGCCCTGTGCACTGCTGTCCACACAGGGAAGCGGCACAGCTTCCCCGGGAGTGGCTCGCTGCTCTCCTACAGCTCAGCCTAGAGCTGCATGCAGTCCCACAGCTCTCCCAGATCATCCGGGAGTGACGGAAGCAGAGACCCACAGAAAACCTTGTGCCAAATGTTCATTATCACAGAGGCTGAAAGGGGAAACCAAGCCCAGTGCCCTAAACTGGTGAACGGATGAAGGAGCTGTTGCGCTCCAGTGTGCCCAGGTTTATGATTTGCTCATAAAAGAAATGAAGTGCTGCTCCTTGCTGTGGCATGAGTAGGATTTAAGAGCAGTATGAAAGGAAAGAAGACATTCACAGAAGGCCACCTTGTGTCCAAACATGAATACGAACACTGTAGATGAGCACTGCCTGCATGCGGAAAGGGCTGGGTAGGTGGGTATTTGGAGAGTGACTGCTGTAGGACAGGGCTCTTGCTCCATGTTAAGGTGTTCTGAAATTCACTTTGGGGACAGATGCAAACAGCTGTCTTTCTCCAGTCACCAGACCTCAGAGGGGTAAGTGAAATATCACAGGAATTTAATAACAGGTTAAAACTTACAGATAAATTTTTTTGCTCATAAAATATAACTTTATGAAAAGACTAAACTTTAATGCGTATGGTAAGGTTTTGTGTATAAGCAAGCAGCATGACTATTTTTCCTTTTACCACCATTTTGTCCTTTAAAGCCCCAAGCCTCTCTGGTGGCCATGAGGTGTGGTAAGCACACAGGGTACATCTTCCTGTTGTCCCTCCGTATGCACTTCTTGAGCACTGGCTGTGTGGCGCCTGTCTGGTACTTTCTGGAAGCCTTGAGCTCTCTAGCTCTGCAGGTCCAGCGGGCAGGCGGCAGTCTCCACCTGTCCTTAGCTCATGCTCTCCCTGGAGTTAGACTCACTCTGCTCCATGCCACCACCTCCTCCTGTGTCCCTGTCCACTCCCTGCACAGTATTGGAAGTGTGTGTCCAGAGACAGCCAGGCACAGCTTTCTTGCTGGGAAAATCCCACTCTGGCTTGGTGCTCTTGGCCCCCGCTGGCTTTGCCCATGCTCCCCTCTCATGCTGGCCTTGCTTTCCTTGGGCTCTTGACCCATGACCTGAAGCTGCCTGATGTCCCCCAGTCTGGCACCCCACCATGGTACTTTTCTGGAGTTCTTTGGTGTGGTGGTGGTGGTGGTGGTGGTGGGGATCTGCGCCACCAAGAAGCCTGCCTGCCTCCAGGCCACAGGCCCTGTGGCCCTCTGGCCCTCGCCCCTCCGCCCCTCACCCCTCCACCTCTCTTTTCTCTCCCTGCCTGTCTTCCTCTACAGCTGCCTTCTTACTCCTTCAGAGTCCATGATGCTGGCTAGACATGGCCAGATCAAATGGTCTTATCTAATTCTGCTTGAATTTCTATTTATTTTCCTTTTGCACTCTTGGAAGCTCCTTTTCTTTATGTCCATAGTTCAATTTTTGTATAGTCTATACTTTTTAACATGTAACACTTTATATTCCATTTTTGTCATCTTTTTCCTTATAAGTGCCATTTTTCTACATTATACTTTATTTGATGTCAACAGTACCACTTCTACTTTATTTTCATTAGCATTTGTTTATCCCTTGGTTTTTAGTCTTTATATTTCTTGTGATTTCAGGCATGTGACTTGAAAATACCCTCTAGTTAATTTTCTTTAGCACTCAAAAAGCTGGTGTGTCTTAATAAAATAACTTGAGGCCTTTGTATTTATTTTACATATTTACCCTAATTCCTGTATTGCATTTCTTTTATAAGATTCTTGTTTTTCATCTTTTTTCCTTTCTTGTCTTCATTTTTGGTGATGTTGCTCACAGATCTAGGTCTCTGTGAGCCGCATTCTCTCTGAAATTTGCATTCTATTTCTGTGGTTGTTTTGCCTAACAATACCTGAACCTTACAGTCCTAGACCCATCTCTGACCCACCGCCTGAATCCTTGCCAAGGGTGAAGGGAGTCCTGCACATGCTTTTGCTTGCCTCCTGCTGTCTACTTGGATCTTAGAGTTTGTAGAAATGATGGGCCCGTTATTAACTCAGTATGCCTTCCTTGTTAGTATTTTTCTAAAGAGCTGTCATTAATTCCATAGCTAATTTATTAAACATAGTTTAGGCTATAACTTTTATTATCTTCATTGTTTATTCCTGATTGAGCAACTTGCTTATTTGTGCCTTTTTTTTTTTTTCAGCTCTTCTCAAGTAATATTTTGCATTTGGTGACATAAAGTTTCAATCTTATTTTAAAAATTGATTTTTCTGTATCTTCTCTCTTGTTTTATCTCAGCTCTGGGATCATGATTCATCCTCTCAGATTTGTGCTTGTTGCTCTCTGTCTAGCCTCTAGATTTGTCCTTGTGCTCCCACCACATACCTTCTTTCCCTTCCATTTGCCTCCTCTAAACTGTATTTTTTAAAGCAGGGCGCTCATATTTGCTGTCTTTCTTTTTACATGTTTTGTTTGTTTGTTTTGGTTTTTGACTTTTATTTGTTTTTTAATCCTCACTGGGGATTGAACCCAAGAAGTAGAGAATGCCTACCTCTAAGAGTTATCTCTAGCTTTTTTCTTTTCTTTTCTTTTTTTTTTTTAAGACAGAATCTCACGGAATTGTCCTGGCTGGCCTTGAGCCTGTATTTCCCTGTCTCGGCTCCCAAAGGAGCTGGGATTACAGGTGGATACTGCTGGGCCAGTGGTGTTCTCCACACTTTCACGTTAGTCAGCTTCACGCAGGAGTTGGGGCCTATGTGGTCTGCCACCAGTGTTCCTGTGCAGTACTCAACGGTCCTTTACCCACAAGGAGACTTTCTGTTATGCCGATTATTCCTGCTCTTTCATCACTAACTTTCATAGCAGTGACTCTCTTATATGGTGTTTGTTTCTTATTTGTCTGCATAGGTTTTTCTCTAGACTCTGAAAATTCCTTTAGTTGATTTTCTAAACTGAGAATTTTATTTTCCTCCATGTTCACTTGTTTCCCTAGGGTCTTCCCTAACCTATTGGTTTGAGCCCTGAGGGCTGCTTGAGGCTGGACCTTGTTTTCCAGCATGGTCTGGCCTGTTCCTGAGGTGTGGGTTCAGGCCTCTTGAGGGTGCGGAGGAAGGGTCTTACCCTGCGTCCTGAGCCTGCTCCCCCTTCCCTTCTGCTGAGGCTGCCGGATTTTCCAGCAGTCTCAGGCCTCCTCCCCGCCTGCTCCTCCTGGGGAAGGGAGTGAGAGGTGTGTGGCAGTCAGCGAGCCCCGGCATGGGGGGTGCTCATTTGCTCTCCCCAGGGGCTCTGTGCACCAAGTGGTTAGAAGGCACGAGTTCCACAGGGGTCGTGCGCCAAATGGTGGCCTTCCTCTGTGGAAGCACCACCCCCAGAAGCAGGCCAGAGGCCACAGCCCGCCTGGAAGCGCACTGAGGTGCTGAATGAGACCTCTATTGCTTTTGCATCCTGAGATGTGTCCAAAGCATTCTAGAGCAGTGAAACTTCTCAGCTCTTAAGGAAGCCACCAACAGCGGGACCTCATTCCTTTTGCAGAGATTAGAGTGTGGTCAGAGCCAGCTTTGCCTCACCCACCACTTCGTCTGCACTGATGCTGACCTGGTCCCTGTGTCAGAGCAGACTGGGTAGGAGGAAGGGTTGGGATCGCTGGCCAGAAATGGGCTCACTGGAGCGTGGCCATTCCCTCTTTACCGGGCTGAGCTGACAGGGACGTCAGAAGACTGGTGGAGAAGTTGGTGCTGTTCCAGGGAAAAGGCTGGCGTTTTATTGTCAGAAATCTGTTTAGGCAGCATGTCAGGAGATCTTGGTTGCTCCCCAGACTCTGTTCCACCCTCTGAGGAATAGAATTCTCAGTTTTTGTGTGAGTGCCTATCCTTCCACAATAGGTATATTTTTGCCCTCCCCGCATGGCCAGATAGGAGCCTGTGTCTATATTCTAAGGAATTACTTTCAGTAGAAATGATGTGTGCTGACTCCTGGGAAAATTCTACAAATGAGGGAGTGCTGGGGATTTAGCCCAGAGGCAGAGCACGTCCATAGGCAAGAGTGAGGGCCTGAGTTTGATCCCTAGTACAGACCCCCCACCATCACACAAAAAAGATGAATACATTAATAGAAAAGAATTCTGGCAAACTCATTCCTTTGTTTATTTGTTCCAGTGTCTTACTACAGAGCCCACACTAAACTTGTATTCTTCCTTCCTCAGCCTCCCAAGTGCAGGGATTACAGGTGTGTATCATACCCGGCTAAATTTTGGGCTAAGGATTGAGGCTGTATGAAAAGTAGGACAGTAGGTGACAAACATGTGACCCTTAATAATTGTGGAGACTCTGTACTAGCTCTTTCTGTTTACCACAAGACTTACACAAGTAAAAAGCAAATCAACTTTCATCTCACCTAAGCTTCTGTTCTCTGGGGTTTCTGCCATTCTCCGGTGGCCCAGTCCTGACAGTGTGAGCAGTCTAGCACAGCGGGAAAAGGGCAGATTGGAGTGGCCAACTTGCGGGTCCATCCTGCAGCCACGCAGTCTCTGTTGACCGCAGTGTGGGTCCGGGTAGCTGGTTGCATGGCTTGCTGGGTTTATGGGGCGACTTCTTGTGAGACTGCCGAGGTCTGTGTGTGCGGCCACTGGCTCAGCGTTGCTTTCTCTTGCCCATGCAGTCTGACCACAGAGGCTTTACTGTGTTCATGTATGCTGCAGTTTCCTGCTCACTCTGCCCTCCCTGCTCGCTTTCTGTGGCTGTGGCAGTATTTTTGTTAATTTTGCCTTTGCTGTGTCCCGTATGGTGTTTTAAAGCTGGAGAGGTGAGTGAGTGTGACTGTGGTCCCTGACTGCAGAGATCTTGCAGGTCTCCGATGCTGGTGCCTCTGTGAGGTACTCCCTCCGCCTCGTGGAGCAGCAGAAGTGGCTGTCTGTGCAGTCTCTGTCTCTTCTTTCTTGAAGCCCCAGCCCCACTGGCTGATAGCTCCCCCTTCTGTGCTCATCAGTAGTCTGTGGTTCTTACTATGCATCAGACAGATTGTAGCGCTTGCCTTTCTTTGCAGGTATGTGTCCCAGATATGTTGTGGCTTTCCTAATGACAACCCTCACTTTCCTTATCTCCATCCCCAAACTCTGCACAGCACCTGGGCTGGGTAAATGTTCCATAAATGTTTGCTGATCAGTTATTTATGGCTTGTCTTCTTGGCACTTGCTGAAAATTATTAGCTTACAAATTATGAAATACAGCGTGTCATTTCCCTCACAGGAAAGCTGAAACACTGAGAATTATTTTCAGAAGAGATGTTAATATCACCTAAGAGTATAATCTTATACTTTAAAAAACTAATTTTATATCATAATTTATTCATATTTGTTCTGTTTGAGGAGAGTTTGTAAGGTGTGCATGTATCGGCACATGTGGGACAAGATAATCCATGTGTGTTAGTGTAAAGTGAACAAGGAAATAGCGTACCTCTATATGTCTTGGGAGCCAAAGAATCTGAGTACAAATTGAAGCAACAAAAAATTACTCAGAATCTTAAGTGTAGTGCAACTTACCAAGCCAGCCCTTCAGTTCTGCCTTTGTAAGTTCCCTGTGCCTCACTGCAGCGAAGCAGTGGTGGCAGTCCAGTGTGCCGAAGGTTGGTATTTTCAGTCCCTTCAAGCACTAAAGAAGAAAGCTTTAAGCCAGGAATTTTGGGTTCCCCAATAAGGCCAAGGATGGAGAGGGTTGCAGTATGGATGGTCAGAAGGTAGAGCTTCACAGAATGTGATTCTTGTCCGCAAGCACGTTAGGTGTCATGACAGCCCAAGCTAACTGTTCAAGAAAGAATTCACTCAGGTTCAGACACAACTAAGCCAGGTTTCTTGTAGGTTAACACATACCTCTTGACCCTTTTGGCCTTGTACTTTTTAGAGAAGGGGCTATTAAAGATTAAAGTCTGGATGGCCAAGGATATAGCTCAGTGACTGAGTGCCTGCCTGGCAAGCTTGAGGTCCTGAATTTAATTCCTGGTACAAAAAAGAAAAAAAAAAAAAAAACAAACAGGATAAGGTCTGGAGACTAAATGAAAAAGAACAATCTAACTTTAGTGCTAACCTAATACTCTCCAAACAATGCATTTTTGATACATTGAGAATAAAGAACAAAGAAATAACAAAATTTGATTCTGAAAAGATAAATGAAAACCTCTGTCTACTTTGGATTCTTGCTCAATGGAAACCCTTTACTTTCTGTAGTAAAGCTTTCGGCCTGTTTCAGCCCCTGCGGCCCTTGAGCATGCTGTGTCACTCACTCTGCTGCGCGAGGCCTGGGCAGAAGAAAAGCTGCAGACGTGGGCTCAGACTGGAGGCTTCCTACTAGAGCTGCCCCCAGTATGGGCTGCCTGGAACAGCTCAGGGTTTGGCAGTGAGCCGAAGAGAGATGAGCTGGTCAGACATTCACCTGTGAAGGGAGCAAGGGTGCAGCCCAGCCCTGTGCGTCCGGGTGGCAAGTATAGCCGTGACTTGTCAGAGAGGGCAGAAGGCTGGGGATTGAATGCATAGTGAAGTGTGGGCCTGATGGCACACAGGACAGGGTGCCTTGGTGACCGAAGGGGGTCCCAGAGCATCCACAGGAGAGTCTGGACTTTACAGGAAGGTCTGCACTGTCTTTGGTGCTGGGCTGTTTGCTTCCCCCCCCCAATAGTGCTTTCCTTTTAGTAATGAAGTATATACTAATACCTGTGAACTAAGCAACTGCACTGAAGCAAGCAGTGTGTAATGGTAGGGTCATGCTTGGAATGCCTGTCATTCTGGTCTTCTAATTACATACTGCTGGTCAGGATATACCAATTACTGCCATACTGTCTCTCAAGTAAATGTTTGTTTACAAAAAAAGTAATAAATGAAAACAAGAGACAAAAAATAATGTCACAGGACTGTCCTGCTACAATGCTGTATATGATTAGATTTCTAAATTTCTGTGTGAAAATATGTAAATGCTTATTTTTATTTTTTAAAATTTTTTTATCTTTTTAATTTTTTTCTTCATATTCTTCAGGGACTCAAAGTTTAGCATATCAATACTTGATGAAAAATACCTGTTCCATGTTATGTCTAAGATGTTTGATATCCAGACAGATAATGAGGTTAAGCTTAACTCCCTATGTTGTAGGGCAATAATAATAAGCCTCTCTTCTGGAGGGTTAACAAGCTAAGTTTGCAGTCAAAAAATGAGAGAAGAATGGCTATAAGCCAGCCAACATTTGGCCCTAGCCTTTCAAGGTCAGTGAAGACTCAGGACAGAGGAGAACCTGTACTGTAACATCGTGTAACTCAATTGTGTCCCAAATTTTCTGATCAAGGAGATTGTGAGGCCACAGAGGAAAGTGATCAATGATATACACAGTATCTAAGGAGAGTCACATGGAGAGAAAACATTTTCTCAGCATTTCACAGAGAGCAAATTGGTCAAGCAATGGCCGTGACTCATCCACATGGCTGACACTGACAAAGGATCTACAAACTGTGGTACAGGGTTTCAGGCTAAATCCTGTGGGGATTTGACTTTTGACTGACCTTATCAGATACAAAAGTTACATTTCTTGTTGTACAGGTCTTGCTTTATCTTGGTCTTAACCATCCAGCAGAAAAGTATGAAAATGAAGTATAAAAAGTAAAGCCAGTGGCCGGGGAGATGGCTCAGTGGAATAAGCGCTTCTCTGACAAGCGCAAGGGCCTGAGTTCAATCCCCGGTTCTGCAAAAAAAAAAAAAAAAAAAAAAAAAAAAAAAAAGTAAAGCCATATTAATATGCTGAGGTGTAAAAGGCTCAAGTCAACAACTTTGAATATTGCCAGTCTTATGGAAAACCCACTACTATTATGGGCTGCTGGAGTATATTGGGATATTTTGCTGAATTCAGTATTTAAATGACCATGGACTGTCCTTCCTTTGACAAAACTAACCAAAAAAGTGGGATAGAAATGAACAGTCATTTTGTATCATCAGTATACTCAAAATAGACATACAGCTCCATTCTCTTAATTCAATGAATATAGAGGTTTGTTCTAATAGTTTTTGTGGACGGGATATCATGTCTGCATCTTGTACAATGAATACCCACTAAGACAACAATATGCAATGTATTAATTACTGAAAACGTGCTAGTAATTGGTTGTAAAACTGTCTCATTGCTATTTGTTTCTCAATAAAATTATTTTAACAAAAAAGAAGTATGTCAAGTAAAGACCTCTGGAAAAGTGGGCTGTGTGGGCCCCTGATGGCTCATGTCTGAATGGGGACCAGGACATGCTCAGAAGCCCATCAGTCTGTGGGCTTAACGTACTCAGCAGACTGTTCTCAGCACCTTCCTTCTGCCTAGTGCTGTTCTGGGTTTTGGGGGCCCAAGAATGGCCTCCAGTTCATTTTCATTAGTGTGTTCTTTCATTGCCTTAAACCACTGTGATCCCCTGCACCTCTACCTGCAGGGTGATGGTGGAGGAAAACTAAGGTCAGTCAGGTGACCACAGAGGCCACTTTCTCTGTGCTATAGAAAGAACCTCCAAGAGGGCGGCCCTTCCTCTGGCCAGATGGGACTACTAGTGCACAGCAAGCCCGAGTCTTGCTTCTCTGCTCTACTCATAAACCTTAAGTTCTTCATTTTTGAAGTATGGACTCTTGATTCCTGTGTTGCTTTTATTGCAGACCCCTCTGAGAGGCGCCAATGACTCCTTTTCCTCACTCAGTGTTTGCCATGCAGTGGGCCTGCTGCTCTGCTCCTAGCCTCCCATGCTAGTGAGGGGACATCTGCTATCCACAGGCAGGATCAGAGGAGCAGCCACTCCTGATGTGTTTTGTCAGAACAGAGCACATTCCGTGTGGGAGAAAGCACTCTCACCCTCTGTGGTCCCAAGAGCTGCTTTGGTACAATGGCAGTCATTATGTTACATTATTTATAGATGTGCTTTTTAGGATGGTAATAATTAAAAGAGGTCTATATTGTGCTATCTGAGTATCCAGAAAACCAACTTGCTTCCTTGTCAAGGACCTTTGTGCTGGAATAAGTGTCTCTAATTGCTGGAAAACTTCAGTAGTCGGCTGGGTCAGGAGTGAGTTGCCCACAGAATCTGAGAGACACGGGCAGGAAGCCAGAGAGGGATTGTTCAATCTGCCACACCTGGCAGATCACCTGTGCCCTTCAGAGGTGCCACCACCCTTCCTCACAGCTTGAGTGGCAGACCCCCCAAACCAGTTATCCCTGACCTCTGCAATGGCCTGGGTACTCAGAGCTCAGTGTCCCGAAGTGTATCCTGGATCCTTAGGAGTTTTCCAAGTATACTTACTCTTTTTAATTTCTCTCAGTGAAAGTACTCCTAGTGCCTTTCTACCATGGTGCTCTCCAGGTCCCTTTCTCAGCTGAGAGCAAAGCCCTGGTATCTTTGTCATTTGTTTGCTTCTTGTCCTGGTCCACACCAGCGGGCTGTTCTGATGGAGAATTGGGCACACGTGCCTGCCTCCTGCATGCCAGCATGATCCCCACTCTCGGCTCATCTTCCTCACACCAAGGAAACTCCAGTTCCCAAGCTCTGGCCTTCCAGTTATTCAGCCCTGTCTTTTCTTATCCTGCCAGTGCATTAGATGTCTTCCAAGGAACAGTATTGCAGTAGCCACTGGACAGTGCTACATGTTCCTGTATCCCTGGGTCCTTCTACCACACCAGTTCTATCATGTAAAGTCAACACCATAACTTTTCTCCCCAGGAAGCTGTGTTCCTGCTCCCTCTCTACTCTGAATCCTTGACTCATCAGAGTCCCCTGCAATCTGGGGCCACCTTTCCTGTGCCATTGCCACAACTCCCACTGTCAGCCTTCCTACATGTGTCTGGCCGATGTCTGCTTGGAAGGGTCCTTAGCTTAGTGTATGTGTGTAACTTCCTTACCTTATTATTTTTTTCTTTTCCATGTCATTTTTAATATCTTATTCTTTCTTCTAACATAGATAACATTTAAAATATTTCCAACTCTTTTTCATTTGAAATGCTGATTTTTTTTTTCTTTTTAAACATTAATAACCTTTCAGGCTATCCCTGAGGTCACTGAGCCCAGATAGCATGTTTGGACAAGAGAAGGTACTTCTTTGTTGTAGATAGGTAGGGCTGGCATGGGAGCTGTGAAGCAGGGAGCCCTGGGCTTAGAGCTTAGAGCCCCAAGAGGGAGTAGTAGGTGCTCTGTGTCGCCAAAGGGGAGGCTGGGCGGGAGAAGCCAGGACAGGCAGCTGGAACGAGGGTGTATAATCCAGCTCTCCCTTCAGTTGTGTCCATGTATTTATTTAGCAGCAAGAAACATGTTTATGTGAAAGCTAAGCCATCCTTACAGTATTGCATCCATGAGAAAGTATACTCTCCACTAGGAAAAACTGTCCTAAAATAAGCAGCCTGGTTCTCAATTCAACCACCCTGTTTTTAGAAAAAGCATTAGTTTAGTGTTAAGTTGCATAGAAAAGTTGGACCCCCAATTCTATGTGCCTAGCTTGCAGTTATAGGAAATATTATGTATTATAGGAAACATTAATATAAAGGATGCATATGGTGTGTGTGTGTGTGTGTGTGTGTGTGTGTGTGTGTGTGTTGGGTGGTTTGGTTATTTCCCTTACATTATTATTTTTCCCTTAGTGTTAATTCCAGCCGCACTGCTTATTAACTGTGACTGCAGGCGAGCTCTTAATTGCTGTGAGCTTCAGTTTTTCCAGATGTAAAATAGATATAATAGTAGTCCCTGACTCACAGACTTGTCATGGTACTTAAGTGGCAGAGTGCTCGTAAAGCTCTTGGCCCAGTGCCTGGCCCATGCCGAGGTTCAGACACTTACGGTGACTATGACTTCTGCGGCAACTACTACCTCCGTGCCTACTATATCTCTAATATTATGTTTAATTGCTTTGTGTGGCAAAGCCTCAAATTATTTAAAAGTATAGCCCAACATTCCCTATTTTATTTTTTGTTTCCTTTTTTTTTCATACTGCTTGTCACTGTTGCATTTATTGAAGGGACATTATTTTATCTGTTTTGATTGTCTTCTCACTCAAATAGAAGTTCATGGGACAGAGCTTTCTGCTTGCTGCCTTCCCTGCAACCTCCTGGTGCCGAGAATGGTGTTGGGCATGGGTCGCTCTATACCTTGCCCTGAGTGAGCTGGAAGAGTACTTGAAGACCGTCGGTGGTCTTGTGAGTACTGTCAGTTGGTGCAACTGGAGCAGTAAGTGAAAGCAAAGTGGACTGGGGAAAAGTCCGTGCCAAGCAAGCATGGATTTTAAATATATAGAAAGGAACCAAAAGAAAAAAGACTAAGAAAGGTTTTGAACTTCCTTTCCCACGTGGAGTCCTCGCGTTCTGGTTTCCCTGAACACCACAGGGAAAGGATGAATGGGCTCTCTTCACAGCTTTGCACGCTGCTCTCTGGTGACTTCTCAGGTCCCTTTGCTGCCCATCAGTACCTCAGCAGTGAAGCTTTGGGCTCAGCTGGCTGTGGCATGCATGGCCAGCACAGGGAGCAGACCCTGGCACTCTGGGCAGTGGAGGATGCCTCAGCTTCGGCAGCACCGCCTGCTGGCTTGTGACACTTTCATAGTGCAGCACAAAGAGCAGAGAGCTTCCTGTGTCCTCTGCAAAGCCTCGACGTGTTGCTTCTCTTGGTCTCCTCCATGCTCATCATACTCACCCCTCGTGGTCCTGATTCTCATGTGCAGCTTAAAGCTGAAAACATTTTAAATGGGGGGCTAGAGAGTATCCTGAATGCTAAATTGCTATACCCAAATGCCCTTACAGTTCCCCAGACCATTACATTAGTAGCAAGGAATAGAGAGATAAGCAAAATTCATAGCAAGACCTGTGCTTTGTGACCAAGATTCATAGTCATCACGATTTTGGTGGTCTTAGAAGGTCATTCCTATTCCTGTGTTTTGATTTTATGTTGCGGTTTTCATTCATGTAAACTCAGCCTTCATATAGAAGCTTTCAGATAAGCTGTGGACTCAGCTTTATGATTTTGTAGCACTGCATCCTTAGGAGTTTAAGAATTTAATCCATCTCTCATTCCTCCCTCCCATCATTCCTCCCTTGCTTTCCTTTGTCTCTGTCTGTCTGCCTCTCTGTCTTTCTGTCAGTGTCTGTGTCTGTGTCCATGACTGTGTTCCCCTACCCCTACAGGTCTGAACCCAAGTTCTTGCGCAGGCTAGGCAAGTGCTCTATCCCCTGGTAAAATTTTTATTTGGAGAGAAAGTCTCCCTAAAATTGCCCATGCTGGCTTCAAAATTGTAACCCTGTTGTCATAGTCATTACCATGTAGTGGGGATTACAAGTGTGCATTATACTGGTGGGCTTTTAACTTTCAATCTAGTCTTTGCTCTCATCAAGGTAGTGAAAGACCAGATTTTATGGAAAAAGCAAAATCAAGTGGCTGAAACTTTGTTCCAGTGGAAGTTCTGGATTGTTGTGGATGCCAGGTTTAGAAGCCCCACCTGTTTTGTCTGTTGTTGCGCAGGGTGTCAGTGCCTGACATTGATGAGGTATATTGTTTGATGTTATTCCCAAGCTTCACTGCTACCTCCCCAGGTGGTTAATCTGTGGAGAACCACGAGTATTTCAGGTAAGGGAAGCGGGTAGCCATCTTCCTTTTGACTTAAACAAAGTCCCAGTGAAAGTCATTTTTCCAGTCAGAAAACCATTATTTACATATTATCTATGAATCAAGACTTCCTCTTATTGTAATAAATCCTAAAGGAAAATGGTGTACTTTTATATAAAGGAAATGTTAAAACTTGAAATTGTAGGCACTCATGAGTTTCCTAGGGCCATTTTTCAAGCTGCCATAAATATGCCATTGTATCAAGCTGAACTTTGTCCGTCATAATCCTGGAGGAGCAGCGTGGTGCTCACTATCAGTGGAAAGGTGCCATATCCCAGATACCAAGCGAGGAGTCCTCGCTGGGGCCACATGCAGATTTCGACCTGCCACAGCCTAGGTTTCAAGACTGGTATGTGTTTTTGTCAGCATCCTGGGTGTACTGAGGGTTGGAGGCGTTGGGAGTCCTCCCCAGATGGGCCCATTTTCTGGCATGTGTCCTTACTATGCAGCTTCTAAGTACATTTTATACAGATTTCTGCCTTTCGTTAATCTTCATTTTGGGGATTTTTGTTAATTATATGATTTCCAGGCATACATTTGAGGCTTTTTGAAATCTGTTCCACTTTCATTTTGGACTATTTTTAAAAATGGATTTCTTTTTTTAGCTCATGTTCCTTTGCCCCTTGATCCTTTGAGATGCAGTTTAAAGTCAGTGATAAAGAGATATATTTTTAAAACATATTCATGATATTACCTTATTTTCATTTCATCTGGGTAAATTCTTCCTTAGTTGTAGGTTTTATTGGTTCTTGTTCTTAACGTTACTGATAATTATTTTTAAAGTTTTGGTTTATGAGCTGTGTATAGCTCAAGGCTTGCCTGGCATGCTCAGGGGTATGAGTTCAGTTCTTAGTATCAAAGGGAAAGGTGATTTGCAAGTGTGTGAGGCCTGCTTGCCCTGCCCTTGCCCTTAGGCCCTACTTCTAAAGGTGCTGTGATTGGGACCCCAGTGTGGGGTAACTGAGTACAGAGCCACTCCATGCTGGAGGCTGAGTTTCCAGCCAGCAGTATCCTGGAAATCTAAGGAGTCTGTCCCTCCATGGGGACCAGGCCTCTCAGAGCAGAGGCTCACCTGCAGCTTTGAGGTCACTCACCTCTGTTCTTAGACACATAGCTTAATGATAAAAAGCCAGGTACAATAGTGCATGACTGTAGTCGCAGCTCCTTAGAGGTGCACAAAGGACTGCTTGAGCCCAAGAGTTCAGGACCAGTTGGTGCTATAGGAAAATGCCAATCTCAAGTTTGTATCAATAAAACCTTTGAAGACTCAGGATTTCAAGCTGTCAGAAGCAGCATTTTCCATCTCCCCAGCATGGGGCAAGGAGGTCTGTTCAGCCCCTGTGGAGCCCTGTTCGCTCTTACTGAGCTCCGCCAGCTGCAACCTGGAGCTCCCACAGGCCTGCGGCTGCAGTGCCACTCTCTTTGTGCTGCAGTCACTTCTTCTGTTAGGGGTCAGGCCTACGCAGACCCTCCCCTTAGCATTTTCTGTGTACATTTTGTCACTGTTAAGCTGAGAGTGGCAGCGGGGAGTTATGACACTACATTTTGGCTGCATGTATGCCATGTTGATTCATTTATTTAAAGCAAGCTATTTGAACTTCCTCTGAAAGCTCCAGGCTGCCAAGATGCTTCGCAGATGAGATGTTTTTGCTATTGAAAGATAGTTCTGGTGATGTTGAGGATGGCTTATAGGAAGCCCGACGAAATGCCAGGAGACCTGGCTCCTCTAGGCTGGGGCCACAGGTGAGCCAAGCTGCACAGGGGATGCAGTGTCTGGGCAGTAGGTCAATGAGGCCTGGACACCCTGTGTCACTCTGGGGCCCCATGATGATGTCTCTTCCTGTGGCACTTAGTGGCTCTTTTTGCATAATACTTGTTGATTTTCTTTTCCATCCTGATCCTCAAGTTACTGTTGGCTAGAACTTGCCTGGGTTTCTCAAAAAATCAAGATTGGAAAAGACTAATATTTAGACTAATAAAAAGAAACTGAGGCTTTATAGGCGGATTCCTTTGCCTGTTGGCTATTGTGAAAATAATGATTCAGAGTTTTAGTTAATTGGCATAAATAACTTCCTGTATCAGTTTTTTGTTTCATATTCCTCAGTCACACACGCAAATGTCTTTACCCTTCTGTGACAAATATGTCACTGGAATTAGGTTGGTTTTTTATCTTTGCCTCTGAAATCACAGGCTCTAATTCTCAATGTTTTGCTTGTTTCCCTGTCCTCTGCAGGCCCTTCCCTCACTGCCTCTGGTGGCCCGCGGGGCGGGCGCAGCCCCTGCCCTCGCCCTCTGGTCCCCACAGCTCCCTCCAGTAGCTCACTGGTCCAACAGCAAGGACTACCACTGCCGGGCAGCTGCTCGGTCCTGGGCAGTGCGCCTCCTGCTCCGTCTGACCTGTGTCTTCCCATTAAAACTCAAGTGTTTAAGTTATATAGTAATTTCAATGTAGAAAAAATTGAAAACTAAAGTTTGTCTTTTTTGAATGGTGGTAAATACCTTTTGTTATACCTTTTTGTTGTTACAGAAAAATAGTACTTTAAAATTAATATTGAATAGTATTAAATATTAAATAGTATACCTTAACAGCATTAGTTTATTTCAGCTACATCATTACTATTAATCCTGTGCTATTAATAATCATAAGCTATTATTGATCATGCTTTTCTCTTTGAGAGTAGGACATCATGCTGAATCTATCAGAGGCTATCATGGAAGCAATTCCTCATTCGAGCGTAAACATGGAATTGAGCAAAAGACATGGAGAGATGGAGTGATTTTGAGAACTCACTGTCTTTTCTGAAGGCAGCCAGCTCTTTTTGTTCATTCCCTCCGGAAGGGTTCTGGGGGCCTAAAATGTGCAGGCTGGGGTGAGGAGTACAGTGTGCAGGACTGGGCCGTTCCTGCCCCTCTTGTGACTTTGCCTTTTAAGTTTATGTTTCATCAGTGCGTAACCTGCTTCTGAGTGGACTGCATTCTTACAGTGAGCAGATGAAGAAGGTGTGTTCTCCGTGCCACTTGCTTGCAGACAGACGTCTACTTTGTTGATTTAGTATTTAATCAGCTGTAAAGAACTGTTTGCCTTCTGTGAGGCCTTCCCCACTCCTAAGGAGCTGGCCCTGATTCTGTCTCTCTGTATTCTTTAACATCTTCAAACCTTAGTTATTTTGTCCCTTTCTAGGCTATGATTTCCCAAACCAAAAAAGTTAGCTTGGGAAGAAGACCCTTTGTTTATGTGATAACTGTTCTGTTTCTTGGAACATTTTGCCTGGGATCTCTTTGTGTTCCAGGTGCTTTCTTAAGGTGAGGCGCCAGGGTGCCGTGGTTCCCGGGCTAAGAACCACAGACTCCTGCAAAAGGCCACTGCTGCCTGCTGTCTCTGTCTGCTCTCTTCTCAGCGAGACTGTATTTTCCTGATCTTTTAGTGTCAAACCAAAGTTGTGTCTTCAGAAAGCTGGGGGTATTTAGAACCCTGAGGATGAGTGTTTGTTCTTCTTGCTCTTATGTAGATGAGGTCTCTCCAAGGGTCCATCTCAGGTGCCTTGCCATTCCAAGTCTTTCTGGCCACAAGAAATCTCGCACTGTCATCCTGCTAATTCGGCCTCACGTGCATCTCTCTGAACAGTGGAAGCTCTGGGCTTTGCATCCGCCTTTTCCCAGATTGGTTTCAGATTGGCAGGAAGTCCCTAAAAACTGGCCATTGACAGGATCTAGCTTTTATATTTTGCCCTTCTAGCACGTGTATGTTTCTGTTCTTATTTTCCATTTTCTGTCTGTGAGTTCCTGCTTGTGGCGGGGCTCAGTCTGGAGATGCCAGAGATGGAAGTGGTGGGAGCCGGGCTGTTCTCCCTGTAATTCTGTTCCTAGGTGCGCTTTGCTGTTGTGCTTGTCTCGGTCTGCAGTGACCTACGTGAGATTACCGTGGGTTTTTCCTCACCCTTCCTTGCCTGTGTGCTTTGTTCCTTAATGAATTAATAAATTTTGAAAAAATTGGGATGTAGTACTGACTCTCACAGCAGCTGCCTTTCTGCTTTCCGCAACAGCTGGGTATAATTTCTCCTCTGCTGTGACCATCAGCTACCTTTTTAGGGGCTGACGTCACATTAGTAATTTGCTGGTATTTTTGTCATAGTGCCAGCATCCTGAAGTGTCACTCATGTTTTCCTGGGTGCTAGTCCTTCTTAGTATTTTGTCTGCATTCTGTTCAGTCTGGCAAGGCTTGGTCTTCACCACTGTTTCTGCCACTTGAAGCAGTGTCACCTGCATTGTGTCAGAGAGAGAGAGAGAGAGAGAGAGAGAGAGAGAGAGAGAGAGAGAGAGAAGGAAGGAGTGAGGGGTACCTCTGCTGCTGTGTTAGGTGGCCGCCATTTGTGCTGGTGAAAAGGCCACAGGGAGCACCAGAACTGCTAAGGATGGAAGAGCATTTTGAATCAAAGGGAGTTATAAAATTTCTTAGGAAATTTTTTTCTGTATTTAGGACAGGGGCTACAGGAGCTCTCTACATAAATTGGACTGGTAGTGATCCTCCTATTTTGAGCCTCCCAAGAGCTGGGATTACAGGCGTGTGCTACCACGCCCAGTCTCAGTTGCTGTGAGGGTGCCTGACTGGCCAGGATCAAACCCCGGCCCCTGCGCTCTGCTGAAGCAGGCACTTTAGTTCGTTGAGCTATCAGGCCAGCCCTTTCACAGGGAATTTAATGAAATTGAAGATGCATGTTTTCCCATCCAAATCTATGTGCCTGCCTGACTTCCATTTGTAGGCCTCAGAGATCCTTGTGTAATCTGATACAATTAATTTCTTTAGTAGGCTGACTCATTATTTCTGTTAATCTGTAAAAATGTCCCCTCATTGTCACTCTAGAAAAACTACTTAGCTTCTGTCATTTTCTCATGCAGAAGTCCTGACAGGATTTTCCGTGTACCAGCTGACAAGTCTGTAAAATGGACACAGAGAGCACAGGTAGCGGCGGTGGCTTATCTTTGGTCCCTGGAATCCCAGACGTTTGGGAAGCTCCCTACAAAGCCAGGAGGTGTGCCTTCATATTTTTTTAGTCCAGTTTTAATGTATACAATCAAATTAATATCTGTTTGAAGTATAGTTAATGTTGGCTTTATTGAATCACATTCAGAAAGGGGGTAAGGAGTGAGTGCAGAGGTTCTAGGAGCATATGAAGGTGGCACACATGGGGCAGGCATCACTGCAGCAAGGGCACCCAGAGACCAGTGGTGACAAGCGAAGACTCAGACTCGGTCTGGGGCAACTGATCCTCTTTTTGCTCCCAGGAAGTGAGAATCAGCGGAGTTGTTAGATTTATGGTGAGGTTGGCTTTCCAGAGTGAGAGTAAATCCCTTATAAAAAGCAAAAACCCAGAATGGAACTCCCTCTGTCTTGTGTACTCTGACTAATAAAAGTTTCAGTTAGCTGTTATCGCTCAAAATACCATCTCATGCGAACAAGCGCTGCTGCTGATTAAGCGGGCATTTCCCATCCTCCTGTGCACTACGCGGCGAGCCGGGAGATGCTTTGGAGCTCAGGGCCCCGCAGTGTGGGAGCAGGGGCAGCGCATGCAGCTGTGCCTTCGAGTCCCGGAGTGTGTCTTGGGGTTGCCACCTTGTCCTACGTACTGGAAGCTTTGTTCTCCCTGAGAGCCCTCTTTGCGGATTTCAGAATACTTAGGGAAAGAACATCTTAATTTACCTTTGGGCACACAAAGGTAAACGGAGATGTTGCGTTTGTTTAGTCTAGCTAAAATTCATCACTCTGTGGAGTATGATTGATGTCCCAACCCATTATTATTAATGCTTTTGACTAAAAAATTGTAATCAGAGCAGGAAAAAAATATAAAAATTGGGTTTCCGGCTGTGAGGTGTAGCAGTTAGTGGCCTGTAGTGTTGCCTGGGGCTGGGCCGGGTTAGCAAGCAAGGGCTGGGGGCATGTTGCAAGCCTGGGCCAACAGGAGGTTGCTCTGTCTCCCCCACCCCAGCCCTTGCTTCGTAGTCCCTGACCGACCCCTGGCTGGCGTTGACAGACTGCCCTGGAAATGCCTCTGCCTCCCATGTGCGCTCCTCTCTCCATTTGCTCACGTGACTCCCCAGCGGCATCCAGGTTAGGATAGCTCACACCCCAGTGCCCCCTTCTTCTTCGTGTGCTTGTCTCCTGCCTGGACCATGGTTTCCTCTGTCCGTGTCCTCTGTCCTCCCTCCTCCCTTCAGGTGTTTTCTCCCCGACCTGTCAATCCCCGCAGCTGCCTCCTGTGGCCTCCATGCCTTTCTCCTCTGCGGGGAGGTAGTTCCGACCTTCTAGATCTGTTGCTGACCACACTGGCAGGGTAATGTCCTCGTGATGCCTTCTTGTCTGCCGCGCTGACCCACACCTGCCTGGCTTTGTGTAGCTTTGGGAAAACAGATTGACATCTGGTCCCAGCTGGCAAGTAAATGTCAGCTCTGCTGGGCTCCTGCTCCCCAGAAAAGCCTCTCCAGGATGGAAGGCAGCGCTCCCTTGCTGCTTTGGATGATTAATAACTTTCACTCACAGAGGAGCGGTAAACAGTATGACTTCTTGTGTGGTCTCCGGCAGCTCCAGCTCGGGTTGTGGCGAGCCTCCTCGTGTGTCCCTGAGATCAAACATTAGAGGAAGCCTTCTTCTGGACTCTGGTTATCATTTACCACTTTTACTTCTTTTGCAAATCTCTTTTCTGAGATGACATTTTTAGCCATTCATTGAGATTTTTAAAATGGAATTTGTGGCCTAGGTAACCTTTCTTCTTTATTAGGGTTAAGTGCCCAATCATAACTTAATACTTCTTATCCATTCATGTAGGTAGGGTCTCTTCTGTGTGGTAGGAACAACAACAGAAGAAAAAAGCCAGCTCAGGTCCTCACAGGGCTGGCCCTGAGGGGGCTGCTGGGCTGCCGGGGCCCACAGGTCTGCATGATGGGGCTCTGGGGGCACAGCAGGGTGGGAGGATAGGGCATTTAGTTAGTTCTCTGTTGTGAGGTCCAGAGAGGGCCCTGGGAGAAGAAAGGAAGGAGTGGACTAGGGATTCTGAGCCCTCAGGAGTACAAGCACCCAACTCTGAGCAGGGTGGGAGTGGAGACCTGGAGGGAATCAGGCTGGGGGGCAAACCCTGGGGCTCCAGTGGCTCCACTGAACCTCAGGGGTCCAGGGTCTGTGGAGGACTCAGCATATGCTACTAAGAATTTTGCTTGTCTTTAAATTTCATCCCATATTCTTGTTTTCTCAGTGGCCAGCTCCTCCCAGCCCCACTCGCCGGTTGTGATCTCAGTGGTTCTCTTTTCCTCTGAATTCTGACTTCTTATAACTGGTAAACCTTTGTCTTAATTTCTGTGTTCTAGCACAGAGTTATTTCTCTGGCCCTTCAAAGTTTTACCTGTTATTTCACTACTGTTCAGTTATCAGTTTTCTATCACTCCGATAGCCCCTTTTCTTCTCTACTAGTTTCTGTATGTTTATTTTGGTATTTGTGTGCCTAATACTTACATACATCACTGGTTTGCCTGCTGTCTTCATTCAGCAGGTATTGTGCCAAGCAGCCTTGCAGTGTGTGCGATGCGCAGACAGCAGATACAGCCCTGTCCTCAGAGAGCTCACATCTTGTTAGGGAGAGAGGTAACAGGCAAGATAAGAACTGTCAGTGCAAAGGAACTGATGCAGCACAGAAGGGTAGGTAAAGTGGGAATGAGACACACTGGGTTGGTTCAGAGGCAGCAGTGGAAAAGGGAGAGGAGAGGCCAGGTACCCAGGGTGAAGGCCCTGACTAGGAGCAGACTGGCCCCAGTGTGAGCATGGCAGAGTGAACCGAGAGGGAGAGGCCCCAGCCAGGTGTGGTGGGCCTGCAGTGGGAGTTGAGAGCCTGCCACTTCCGCTCCTGTGAAGGCCTTCGGAGGGAGGGGAGGTGGTGAGAAACAACGGAGGACTGTGGGTTTGTTGGGGGGGGGGGCTACTGACAGAGCATGGGGCGAGGGAGATGCAGCCTTGAGGGCAATGTGCACCCCACTGTCCCATCATCAGAACTGAGCTGAGTGCCTGGGAGCAGCCTGGGTCTAGGTCTAGGAGCACTTTGCACACCTACAGCAGAGAGGGGTGGCCTTGGTGACATCCAGAGAGGAGTGAGTGCTGCCCGGAGCCCAGGCTGAACGGGGATGCCTGGGTTCTGCTGGGACGAAAGCTGAGCCTGGAGCACTGCTGCCAGGACTGTGGAGCAGTTATTTCGAGAAAGGACATTAGGGTAGTGTTTTGTAAGTTGGGATTTTGGGGGTTTTCTTTTTATCAGCCTGATTTCATTTGTCCTCCTTATTAGGCGAACTGTTTCTACTATTAATGGAATCTCTGTGCCTCAGAAAATGTGGCTCTTTTTCTGTGACTAGAACTGTATGCCACCATCATGCCATAGTACAGATGTCTCTGAGTTAGGGTTTTTGTTTTCACTTTACGGTGGTTCACACATTACCCCCATTCAGTAGAAAGCACACAACACATTTTAAGTTTGATCTTTTCCTGGGCCGATAATGTGCGCAGCCTGACCCTCCGTACAGTTCCTACCTCGCAGGGGAAGAACGGCCTTCAGTGCTGCCTGCAGAGTATGGGTGTGCAGCAGGGAAGGTGGAACAGATGCTGTTTTGATTTACAAAGGGTTTATTGGGACCTGACCCCATCATATGTCCAGGAGTAACTGTTTTGACAAGGTACCAAAACAAGTAATTATAACCATATTTTAAAACATTTTTACCCTTGTTTGGGCTCACACACAAGAGATAAAACTGTAAAACTTACACAGAATGAAACAGGAGCAAAACTTCATGATCTAGGATTAAGAGTTCTTAAATATGACATTGAGACCATAGTGCTGAAACAAGAAGTAGGTAAATGGTATATGTTTTCCTACATTGGCCACCCGTAAGACAGTGGAAAGACAGTCCTCATAATGGGAGGATATCAGATTAATATTGCCCCTTAGTTATTGCAGACTGATCAGGTCCACAGTCTCCCAAAAGAGTACATGGTGAAGGCTAAATAAAAGATGGATGGAGTGATTTGAGGGCACCAGGAGAATCAAAACCCTCTCTGAGAATTCGAGATTCTGTCAAGTCTAAGACCAAGACCTTCTTTGAGTGGCCCCTATTTATTTAGTTACCAAAACAAGGAAGGTAAGTGCTCAAGACAGGCAGAGCCACTCAAGGACTTCCCCAAGTAGGGTATCCAGTTACTCCATGCTGGAGTGAGATGCATGGGGCTCAGTCTTTATCTAGTTGCGGTTGGAAGCAGGTGTCCTTGGCTGGGACCTTGTCTTACCCTTTGAGGTGTCATGACTTCATGCAACATTACAGGCCTCAGCCAGGACTAATGACTCACAGAGATTTACTAGCTATGAGTTCCCTGCCCAAATCCAGACAAGGGGCCTAGGCCTTGGACAGACTCACAAGTACACATGGAACTAACTGGTTAATTTAAGTCCTGTTCAGAGCATCTTCAGAGTGGTCTTCATCAGGAGGAAAAGCTGAAGTTGTATATCAGACAAAGGAGTAATATCTAGAATATATAGAGAAAAATTTTATGCTCAGTAATGAAAAGACAAAAAGTTCAATTTAAGGAAAAGGATTAAGGTACACAGATGGCCAATGAGCATGTGAAAAGATGTGCAGGATCATTACTCATAAGGAAAATACAGATGGAAACCACAGTGAGACAAAAGGCAAACCACAGTTAGTGTTGGTAGGATGTGGGGAGATGAGAACCCTTAGAATTTGCTGGCAAGAATGTGGGATGGTGTGGCCACTGTGGAAGGCCACTGGAAGGTGCTCAGAATGTGAGACCCAGTGTTGCCATGTGGCTGAGCAGCTCTGCTGTGTTCAGGAGAAATGAAAACATTAAGTGAAAGCAGCCAGTCACAAAAGCCCACACATTATATGTTGTATTCTTGTGAAATGTCCATAATAGGTAAATTGGTAGATTTGTGGTTGTCTGGCTTGGAGTGAAAGCTGGGGCTGGGGAGTGCCTGCTGAGGAGCACAGAGTTTTTTGGGGGTGTGAGAATATTTTGGAATTAGATGGTTATGATGATTACATAATGCTGTGAATAGATTAAAGCCACAGAATCATAAACTTTAACATGGTGAATTTTATGGTATGTGAATAAATCTCAACAAACTATTATTTGAAAAGATTCCATATTTGCCTTTGTGGCTTTGAAAGACTGTGGGTAAAACATTCTTTCTTCTTCTTTTTTATTTGAAGGCTGTTACCTGAGGTTTACTCAGGGCTAGATGACAAGGGCTACTCGGCTGTTGACTCCATGTTGAGCTATTGCCCAGGTCCTGAAATACTTTGTAATGGCTGAAGCCACTTCTCAGGGGACATTAGGGATCAGGAAGTAACTAAAGGCCACTGAACTCACCCAGTGAAAGGTTTTTCCCTATGAAGACATAGGACATTCATATGGCAGTGCCTACACCAGTGTCAAAGAGTTTCAGCATCATTATTTTAGAGAACTTCGTATTAGGTTAATTTGTTGACTGTGTATAGAGATATTTTAAGAAAAATGCCCATTCTCACAGCACAGAAACATATAGAATTGTCTCCCAGTGCCCTTTTAGAAGTTAACTCATTTTTATGTACTATACATTACCAAATTGCCGTATGCATCATCTCATAAAAAGATTATATAGACTTGCATTATTCTACGGTCATTCTGTCTTAATTTAAAACTGGAAAGCAGAACAGTCTTTCATACATTCACTGTGTTCTAACACATACATTCTCAATCATTGCAAGAAAAAGTGAATTGGGACTTGTGCAGAATGTGTCGTAGGCCTGCACCCTTAATTTTCAGGGGGCGCTTAGCCTGTGATAATCTGTACCTCAGGGATTTAGTTTGAACAGCAGACGTAACATAAGGGTTCTTTACATTACAATAGGTAGTGAGTGGGTATTATAATATTTTCATTTGGTGGCAGAAATAGATGACAGCCATACTCTTATTCTGCTGTTAGAAAGTAGGACTGCTTTCTCACTAACACCATGTGCACAATGCATGGAATCTTAGTGTTTGCCACCCCTGCCACCATCTGCCACTGTTACCTATGAATGCAGCCTTGTCTCTACCCTCTACTTGCAGATTTCCTTTGACCTAGCTGAGTACACGGCAGATGTTGATGGGGTTGGAACTTTGCGGCTTCTGGATGCAGTGAAGACGTGCGGCCTTATCAACTCTGTGAAGTTCTACCAGGCCTCCACGAGTGAACTTTATGGGAAGGTGCAAGAAATACCCCAGAAGGAGACCACTCCTTTCTATCCAAGGTCACCATATGGTGAGAAGCCTTGCAGGACATTCTGTGTGTGTTGGGGCGGGGATGCTTTTGTTCTCTGCCTCCCAGCTGAAGTCATCTGGATGTGAGAGCTATATGAAGGTAGACTAGAGTGGCTAGACTTGTCGAGAAGCCTGCCTTCCTGCCTTGCTAGCACACATGCTCACTGCCATTGCTCAGGGCAAAATTGCTACTGACTTCGCCATCCACCTGCGTGCAGCCTTTCCATCCAGATCACGATGAGGAACATGAGCCCCAGTGTGAATTTTGTGCTCAACTGTTCTGAGATTGTGCTGAAGTGATAAGGTTTCGTGTTTTTTATTTCCTTGTGAAAGTTTCCCTGAGCTCAAATCATTAAAAAAAAAAAAAGAAAGAAAGAAAGAAAGAAAGAAAGAAAGAAAGAAAGAAAGAAAGAAAAATCTGGTACCTATAGTGTATTTGTAAAGAAAATATTCACGAAAGATTTCAGTGATAAAATTTCAAGGCAATTCAAATGTTAAGATTCCAAATTTCTTAGGGCTGGCCAACTATCTCAGCAGATTAAAGCCCCTGTTTAGGCAGATGTAGCAGCTGGGCAGCGTCACGCCCATACTTAGCGTTACTGCATGTGTCCTGAAAGCTTTGCAAGAGGGCAAATCTGAAAAGTTCTTACCACAAAAATATTGGGGGTGGAAGCAGGAAGAAACTTTTGGAGGTGAGGAGTATGCCCAGTATGCCCGCCAACTTGATAGTGGTGGTGGTTTCCTGGGTGTGCGCAGATGTTAAAATGTATCAAATTCTATAGTTGAATAAATGTAGATTTTTGGTGCTGGGGAATTTGCTTTTTCAGTACTGAGGATTAAACCCAGGGCCTTTGTACTGAGGAAAAAAAAAAAAAAGATGTAGCAGCTGGGGTTCAGTCCCTGGTGTGCAGTGCTGCCCCACCCACAGGGTACACTGGGACAATGATTGAGGCTGGGCTTGGTGGCGTGCGCCTGTAATCCCACCATTTGGGAAGCTGAAAACAGGAGAATCACTAGCAGTCCTATCTGTGTAGTGAGACCCTGTAGATCCTGTACTAAAATACAAAAAATAAATAAATAAATAAATAAATAAAAATCCAATCCAAATTTCTTTCTTTTTTAATTGTTGAAAGCTAAAAAACAAAAAATACAGTATGAGATCTAAGAAAAGTAAACTTGCATATAAGATAATTAAATTAATAAAACAGTAAAAGAACAAACTGTGGATATACAAAAGTAGATTATTGTATATTTCCTAGGAGCCTTATTAAGGCATAGAAATGTTTATTTTGTTTTGGCTTTTAATTCATATTTCTTGTTATTTTGCTATATTACACATTATAACTTCTGAAATTATTCCAACAGGGGCAGCAAAACTCTATGCCTATTGGATTGTGGTGAACTTCCGGGAGGCATATAACCTTTTTGCAGTGAATGGCATTCTTTTCAATCACGAGAGTCCCAGAAGAGGTTAGTAAATATACTGATTAAAAAGAGAACTTTATTGATCCCTATCCTGCATGCAGATCCCTGGGTGTGGGAGCTGAGTCAGCAAAGGAGTCCGGGTGTGGTGGTGCAAGCCTGTAATCCCAGTGATGGGGAGGTTGAAAACAGGAGGATCACTAGGAGTCTGAGCTGCATACTGAGACCCTGTACCAAGTACATAAATGAAAAAAGAAAAGAAAGAGAGAGAACTTTAGACTAAGCAACAAAAGTTGTAGGTAAAGTCTGCATATGTTCTATTGACCAAAATTTTTTACCTTATTTTTAATTATCATAAAAAGTGTCAGAAGTGCTAAATGAAGAAGTGTTAAGTAAAGAAATATAAATTTGGTCTTAATTCCTCATCAAATTTATGTGGATTTTTTTTTTTTTTTTTTTTTTTTTAGGAAAGGGTCTAGAGGGTGTTCAGGGTCTCACTACTAGATCAGACTCATAGTGATCTGCCTGTTTGCAGCCTCCCAAGAGCTGGGATTACAGGGGCACACCACAACACCCAGTCTCAGTTGCTGTCTCAGCGCGCCCCGGGAGCAGGGCCAGTACAGCAGGCCCAGAAACTGAACCCCCAGCCTGTACATCTGCTTGAAGGCACTTTAATCCACTGAACTATTTATGCAGTTTTAAAAAATTCATTATGAAAAACTATGCATATTCTAATTTTACTGTATTTGTTAGTGGTCTTACTAAGCGCATTTTCAAATAGGAAGTCACCATATAAACATGAGAGAGTAAAAAGTAAAATAATGGTTGTATCTAGAAGTTGCTTCTAATCACATAAACTCAAGGAATTGGATATTCAGTATTTTTCTTTACATTCCATTAAACAGACACCAAGAGATTATTATGCTTCTACAGTATATTTTAAAATAAGTTTGAAATCATTCTTTATAGTGAAAAGCATTATCAGTTTTTATAAAACCATATTTGTATTGGCTGGTTGCCTTTTCATGGTTGTTATTGAGACCATTAACATACAGTATTAAATTTTAAATAAAATGTGTCCTCCCACTGTTACTTCTGATTGGTGAAGCATAAGAAATCTTAGCTAAGCATACGTACTTTTAACAAAGTAAAATTATCTGTATAATCTGATTCCAAGACATTTTATTAGATTTCACTATCATTTAGTCTTTTAGTGTGAACATGACTGAAAAGGCCAGTATTATAGGTCGTCTCATGCCTAACGACTGGTATAATTATAATTTTTGCAGTGAAATTTTACTTGACTATAGAGCTACCTCATTAAACCAACAAGCCATAAAGAAAGATTAAAGTGACAGGTTTATAAAGGTATCTTTAGCGTCAGTACATTTTTATTTTATAATTGCTTATGTTAAAAATTCCCATGATGGACTATTAAATTCTAAGATGCAAGCCTGTCATTTCTGTTGCCCAAGTTGCCAGAAACATTTCTTTAATGAATTTTGTGGTTTTGGGTGTGCCCCTGAGGGGGAGAAGTGAGGAGGAGCTGAGCCTCTGAGCCTGCAGCCTCTGGGATCCAGCAGGAGAGAGAATCCCTGCCTCCTCTCTCACAGACTTGTTCACACAGCTTGCTTCGACTTCTGTTTTCTTCCCTGCTTCACCTTTTCTACTTGAAGAAAACAGCAGAGGTTAATTATTGTGACTAGGAGAAGGAAAGCATTTGTAGGTCGTGGAGCTAAGTGATAAATTTAAATACAGTGCCCCTCAATACTCTGTAGCTCACAATGAGAACTTACTTTCTTTGTTGTAATTACTTGCATTTAGGTATACATTTAAAAAAAAGAATCCAGTTGTGTCATGTACAGGTACAAATTCACTATGATAAGATCTTTCTTTTTTACAAAAACTTTAAACAAGAATTCTACTTTGTTATAAAATAAAATTAAAGGAGACAGGTATAATGAGGAAACAGTCTTTCCTCCATAGCAACTCCCAGTCCTGTCTGCAGACCACGGTTGCTTTCCTGCAGAAAGTAGCCTGCATGAATCGTCCTGCCATGCGGGCCTCTGTGAAGTATTACAAAGTTGAGTTAATAGCAACACTGGTTTTATTGCATGTCTAGAAATCAGTAGTGTTCTATTTTTCTAACTCCATCTTCATAATCAAATAATGAAAAATGTAAAAGTATCTGTGAAAATGATGTTAGTGCTTTAATAATCTACAGCATCTATACCTAGTACTGTATTTCTAGGAACCTCAGAATTTTCATAATCCACAGGTTACTTTTACAGATTGGTTATTATTTTCTGAGGAGACTTACCATAACAAATCTCATAGTGGTTGGTCTGTGTTATATTCTTAAATCTGCAGCCTCTAATGTACCACACAACTGCTAGTAGGCATTCAGTGGACATTGTTAAATGAATGAATGAATGGATAAATTCTCATATTTCAGTAAAGCATTCCAAACTTGAAAGTTAGGTTATTGAAGTTATACAACAGTAGAAATTTGTAGGATGGTTTTAAATAAATATTGTTTTACTGATTTTAGAATATAATAATGATAGCCCACAAATTTTTAAAGTAGTGACTCAATTTGATAAGCTTTAATGAAGAGATAAAGTTAATTTTGTAATCATTCTTGTTTGGGTACCCACAGCGTGCTGTGACAGTTTGCATCCTTAAGCTGGTTGGCCACACATCCGACAGTGTTCATGCCCTGTTGTGAGGGGCACAAGCAGCCCTTTCCTTTGGATGGAGTGGCACTAAGCCCTGACCTACCCAAGGTGCAGTCACAAAGGCCTGAATCATTGAGCCCACATTGTATAGATTTGGGGTTCAGCAACTTTTCCTCAAATAGAAAAAAACTGACAAGGGGCGTTTTGTTACATGAATAGCATTTCATGAGAATTTATAACTAAAAAGTGTGGGAGAAGTTTTAATCTTTAATTTTAAAGAGAAAAAATAAAACACAATAATACAGAATTGCAAAACAAGATAATTGGAGAGTAACAATGGTTAGTATAGTGGGTATCGTTATCTTCAAGTTGGTTATTCAGATTACAAGAAGTGTCTTAATAAAATATACTCGAGATCAGAAGTGGCTGCCTGTGACTCTGGAGCCAAATCAGCGTGCACCCTCTTTCTTTGTACATCACGTTGTGCTGGAGCCTGACCAGGCTCGTTTGTTGCAGATTGTCTGTTGCTCCTTTCACACTGTAGACTCTTGTAGCCTGCAGAGCCTAAAATATTCACTGGGTGGACCTTTGAGAAAACATACTGTGGCCCCAGCTGTAGACATTTGGTTCTTCAATATCCAAAAGCCTTTTGGTTAGGTTTATTGTGGGTTTCTCTCAAGCTAACAAGGAAATCTTTTAGAAAGATTTCTAAGGAATAAGAGTCAGAGTCCACAATGACCAATCCTTGTGCTAAATTCTGGAAGTACTCTGTGCGCTTGCCATTCATTCTGTTGTCCTGAAATGCTGTACGGTAGTGCCCAAGTGCTCTGCGGGAGCTAATGGTCAGTGAGGCATGGACCTCACCTCGCTACTGCGTGGCTCATCACAGCAGCCCGCCTCCTGAACACTGCCCTTCCCAGCTACATGTTCACTGTCTCCTGTATCTTGTCCATTGCAACACTTTATGATTTTCTTCTTTTTAAAAAAATGCTATTTAGATTATGGGTAAATCTCTGTGTGTTGTTTTCAGAGCTTTATAACACCTATAGAGGTTGTTGGGCTCCCCTGTGGTTGTATACAATCAGCAGTCAGAAACGATCCAGTGGCAGGCCCAGTAGTAAGAGTGTCAGATTGCTCTGGCTTTGGGGTTACGTTCTAAAAATCAGGCATAGGTGTCGTATTTGCTACTAAAATTTTAGAACAATATGGCTGGAAGGCATGCACATGTATATTAGCATGTTTTATGAATAACTACATCATTGTGCACTGTATATTGATGGTCACAGATATTAATAAACTGCTTTTATTTTTAAGCACTTAGATTTTTAAAGTAAAAGTATATATTCACTTATTAATGAAATAAGTAAATACTTCATGCATAAATTGCATAAAGCCACTCGTGTCTGAAAATCTTTCTCCTCTTGTATTTCTCTAAACCTGCAGG
>NW_004524599.1:17246724-17275437 GCF_000260255.1 Octodon degus
ACATAAATGTAGTGTTACTTTGTGACACCTTTCTATTATAAATATAGATTTGTATATTCTCTATTTAGGAGCATTTCCTTATTATCTAGAACTATTTTAATTTTTCCAAGGAGATTGACATACAGATTTTTGCCCTTGTTATTAAATTTCTTGAAAAGATAAACAGCTAATAAGACTATGCTGTCATAAAGATTTTAATTGTATAAGTAAAACCATGAGAAAATATGAAAAGATTTTAATTGCTTTAAAATAGCTTATAAAGGGGCTTGGGAAGATGGCTCAGTGGAATAAGCGCTTCCCTGGCAAGTGCAAGGGCCTGAGTTCAATCCCCGGTTCCGAAAAATAAATAAACAAAATAGCTTATAAATAAGAATATTTGAAGTTTTGAACATAGTTTTATCGGTAATAAAATTTACTCCAATATAAATATAGTATCCTGCAAATCAGGGCATTGAAAACAAGACTAATAGTCTAAAAATATTGTTTTAGTTGTGATTTTTACTTTAGGAAGTAAAGAAACAAAAATGTCCACTGTTTGCCACCTAGATAATGTAATCAGTTTGCTAACTGTTGTAACTCTTAGCCTGTTGACAGTGCTTTGGCCCTCCTTTTACAGATTTGGGTACTTTTACAGATTATACATAGCGTTAATAAAAGTGTATTCCATATACAACATTTTGCATGATGATCAAAGGATAATGAAAGAAATAAGAGATATACCTTATATTTTAGTTTCAGAAGATTAAAAAGAATAAAATAAACTTGATTTCCTGATTTTAATGACTAAGAATACCATGAGTAAAGAGTGAAATATAGTTGACTTTGAGCATGCCTGGATTTCCGCCCTGGATTTTGGGTGTGATTGTTCAGTGTGAGTGTGGAGTTAGTAGCTTGGCTGTTCTGCAGCTAAGGAGGGCTGAGGCCTCTGCAGGACCTCCCAGGCCGTCGTCATCTTAGAGAAGAGGGCCGGGCCAGGTGCATGACCGGTGAGATCACTGCTGCCCAATGTCGGCCACTCAGGCCACACCCTGAAGACGCTGGCTTTGTAGAGGGAAGTCAGTTCAGATTTCCAGTCACTCCGTATTTTTTTTATGTTGACTCATCTCAGGCTTTTGACCATTATGAAAGTGTGGGCAATATGCTGACTGCTGCTTCCAGCTTGACTGAGGAAGTAACGTTTGGCTGAGTGGACTGTCCTCACAGGCCATTCGTTTACCAGCATGAGTCACACGTGGCGGTTGGTTTCATTTGGATGTCTCTCGCCTGAGTAAGAAGTCATGCTCCATGTTGGCAGTGTCTTCCGTTCTCCTCCTACTGTCCTCTGAGTGTCTGCGAAGGGAGTACTTGGGGCTAAGGATGCAGCTTAGAGGTAGAAAGCACTTGAACCGCTTGTCTAACCTTCCCTAGGGTTGGATGCCAGCTCTTTACACAGCTCCGGGTAAAGGAGCTTTTCATCTCAGTAGATTTCCATCTTCTGTTTTTCCCTCCCGCTGGCCTGACGCCTTACCCAGGCGGTTGCTGCTTGCTGTGTAGCTGTGCTGACTCTCTGGGATCATGGGAATGTAGGGAAAGCCACCGGGAGTGCGCTTCCTCCCAGAGCTCCTCCACGCCACCTCCCCAGGAGCCTAGCTGCCTGCCAGCCCACGCACTGCTCACAGGCTGCTGCCTGAGCTCACTTTATTTTGCATTTCCTCGTTATCTTTTCCAGGACCAGGAATCAGATCCATTCAGTTGTCATCATCAAGTGTTACAATAGTGAAAAATATTATACCACTGAGCGGGTTTGAGTGCCTATGGCATTGGGGATTAATATTCCAAAAGCACTTTTCAAGTACTTTGGATTACCTTACACATTTCTTTATGTTTATATGAAAATGGGTATATATTTCTATTTTTTCCCTAATTTCTTCTTATTAAAATAGTATAATAGCCCGTTAAAAGCTATTTCCTCTTTTTAACAAATCCTGCAGAATAACCATTTTTCTCACAAAATGCCATCAGAATTTATGAGAGAAAGAAGTGTAAAAGTTAGGCCATCCCTCGTTTTTCATCAATGAAGACACTGAGGCCGCATGCGATCGAGGCACCCAGTGTCCTTCACTGAACAGATGGCACTGATGCTACGATAAGCCCGAGGGAGGAGGAGTCGTGGGAACGTCATCTCTAGATGCAAAAGTCACATCACATACAGGGGAATGTTAGAGTTGGAAATAGAGATCAGTCTTTCCTGGACAGGGTGGCTGCTTGGACTTTTCTATAAAATAAGTGGTGAAATTGGGGATTAAACTTCTCAGTTACTCTTGTCTTTTGCAAAAAGTATTGCTTAGCTAGCTTAGTTCACTCAAGTGTTTAGCAGAAATAATCATAATAAAATATTAATTTTAAATAGAAATGTGTGATATGACACAAATAACTTAAATGAGAATAGAACTAATATGATAGATTAAAAATCATGGACAATAAGGACTTAGGAAGCACTTTAAATATACCCATAATTAACAGTTTGAGACTACCATCACTGGAAGGTGTGCTGCTGGTGTTTAGATACTGAGCCATTTTCAGATGATACGACACGTTCTTCTACACATGGGCTTCCTAAGAAATGATATAGACCAGTCTAAACACACTGTTCACCTCGCCTAGCTGCTTTGCTATTGTAAGGTTCATAACCCATCGTTTTGAGTTGTAGTCTTGAGTTTCTTTTTAGTTGCCAAGCGTCTCAGTTACTTTTCTCTTATTGTGGGACAAGATACCTAACACACAAAATTTGTTTGTTCCCTCTGGCATATAAAACTAAGGAAAGAAAGGTTTATTTAGCTCACAGTTAGTGGAGGTTTCAGTCCATACTCAGCTGACTCCAAGGCAGAGTGGCAACATGGCAGAAAACAGCAAGACAGCAAGAGCAAATGGGAGTAGTGGCAACAGTGGCCACAGAGAGCAAGCCTGTCTCCCTCATACTGCGTTCAGTTTATCTGCCCCAGGCTGGGCCTAGCACTTACACCCATAATCCCAGCACTGGATCATGAATTAAGCACAGTCTAGAAGTCCGCCCCATAACTTCATGAAGCTTTGAGGGGACAACTAGACACAAACCATAACACCAAGTGTTTTGCTTCTCAAAATGTCTGTATTTATTATCATAAGTTAAATCTTCAGAATTTTCAAAATTATAATATTTAAATAATTTCCCCTTTATTTTCCTCTGAAGATTATTCTTTGTATGTTGCTGTAAAGGTGAGATTCATACTGTGTGATCCAGTTTCCCAAATGGGGTAGAGAGTTGAATGGCGGGGTCAGCATGACGTGCTCCCTTGGGAGACAGGTGGCAATATTTGCTTCATAACTGCAGGCAGGGGTAACCCCTGCCATCTGACAGACAGGGCCAGGCACATTTTGGACACCCTGTAGGACACAGGACAGGACAGTCCTCCTCAAAGAAAATGAGCCAGTCCACAGTGTGCAGTGCAGTGAGCAAGAGAAGCTTTGGACACAGATTTGCTCCCAAAATGTTGCTAAAGCAGAACCTAGGCCAGTCATGGGTAAGAGTAGTATCTTGCTGGTCTTTACCCATCACTCCTGCTTTGAAGTAAATTCTTTTAGAGCTGTAGCAAACATTATATACCCTCCTGATTTAAGTATCTCTGAGAAGCCACTCCAGCCTCAGGCCTCGGGTCTGCTGCAGGGCAGACCTGACTCACGATGGCCCAGACAGCAGACTTGGTGTCAGGATCACCACTCGCTGGAGGCCCAGTTGTTAAGTTAGCCAGCTGCTGCCCACAGAGCGAGCCAGGGGCCTAGGAGCCTCCTCTACCCCGAGCAGATCAACATGTGTGCCTTTTGGTTAACTTACAGCAGAGTGAATTGCTCCTTCGAGGATAAACTGTGGAGTTCATGTTCTGCTTTTAGTATAAAACAATTGTTAGAACTGTAGGGTTATGGTAATATTAGTGTGAAAGGTTTACTATAAATGAGAATTTTCTTTTAGAAGTGTTAAAATTCAGAGATAGCTTAATGTTTTAGGGTATAATATAATGAATGATAGAAATTAAATAATTATTTTTATTTAATCACAATGGACAGAAAATGCTACTTTTTCTCCATATAAATAATATATGTATAAATAAAATAACCTTCAAAAAAGTAGTAGGTGTTTAGTTTGACTAAGTATTGAGTGCTTAGTATTTGGCATTCAGACTAGCAAATTGAAATCATATTGCTTTAAAGGTGTTAAGAAACCAGCAAACCTGCATCAATTGGCTCAGGATTGTATTGTGTTTCTGTCAAAGGTGCTTGATAATTTCTTTCAAATGTGCCTCTGGGTCAAGTCTTAACAGTGAAACAAATGTCAGCTGGTCATTGTGAAACCAAGGGGTGAAGTACACCCCTGCGGGGCCCAGTAGAGCATCATAGACCCTGCATAATGCCATTTTGTCTGTTCATAAATGGTTAGGTTGTTGGCCACTACCCAGACCCACCTGCTTCTGGGTCACCTTTCTGGCTGGGGCACAGAGTGACATCATGTGTGACAATTTCAACGTGGAGTGTGCTGCCCCCACGCAGTGTGCACACTTGGCTGGCACAGTGCTGTCTGGCCCACGTTACCCCATGGAGACATGAGGTAGAATTGCTTAACCTTGAGGTCTTTGGAAACAGCCTTGGTCTCATGGCAGTGGCTATTACCACCAGACCAAATGGAGCTCCTCACGCCAATGGACTGGAGCTATGGGAGATTTTCAGATTGTATGTGAGTTTCTAAATGCTGCAGAATCTGCAGCATACATGTTTGAAACCAAACTGAGGACTGTCCGGCCTCCGGCTGTGCAGCTCTCTGAGGTCTGACCAGGCGGTACGCATGAGAGCTCAGCTACCTCCCAGCCAGGCACACTCGGGCGAGTTGCTCGGAGCTGAGTTTCCTCATCTGCACATGGAGCAGGTGAGGATGCCTGTCATCACCTGCCTCAGCGAGGATGACTGGCGCCAGGTGTGCAGGTGAACCTTCCCTTGTTTCCCTCCCCCTTGGCCTCCTGCGCTCTTCCCCCGTTTCCACTTGAGCCCTGCTGCACTACTGGTGTCTTCACTCTCCTTCTCCCAAGGTGAAGGGCCCTGCGTGCGGAGCCAGCTCTGCCAGCTGGGCTTGGGTGGCGGCTGGCTCAGGGCAGCACGGTGAGGAGTATGAATGCAGTGAGGCCTGCCAGTGGGGCGTGGTCTGAACTGGATGCCAAGACCACGTCAGGGATGTTTACAGACGAATTAGGGTACCCACCACGGCAGTTAGAATTGCAGTAATCAGTGCTGGAGGGTTGCTGGGATCGAAGGGAAAGCTATTTGCTATCAAGATTCTGGCAGGTTAACCATTTAACATTTGATTAGGGAAGTAACAAGGGAGAAAAAAGATGTGAATGAAAGAATTGTGGGTAGATGTCAAAGGCCTGGGCAAGACACTTGACAAAATTAATGAAGCCCTTGAGTATTAATGGGCCTGTGAAAGTCGTAAGTAAGTGTGACTTTGTTTTTAAAAATTTCAAACCAGAAAAGAAAATGCCTTTTTACTTTTTGGTTATACTAATAAAAAACACGTAAGTCCTTTGTTTGTTTAGTGGTGCTAGGCAAATGCCCTACTGCTGACCTGTACCCTCAGCCCCATCGTTATAACAATAATGTAAATTTGAAGATGAATTACTCCCTGCTTCCAGCACAACATCTGGGCTTTTCTTCTTCCACAGTTAATTTGGGATGAGCTTTCCGTGTCACTGCCTGTTACAAAGCTTTATTCTCCTGTTTTTCTGTGGGGTATTAGAGAGGGAGCTAGCACCTTGTGCATGCTAAGCACATACTACACCACTGAGTTATCATGGCCCTTCCCCCTTTTAATTGGTTCAGATAAAGATACGAAACTATTGGACTATTTCAGTTCAATTCAGGTTCTGCAGGTTCCTAAATGAGTGACTTTAGGCGAGGTTCTCAGTCTCCCTGAGCCTCAGTGTACTCATCTGTAAAATGGGATAATGATGGTCTTTGGGTTGTTACTGGCATTAAAGGAAATAGTATAAGTAAAGTTATTATCACATTACCATTATCACCGCTATCACTGATGTCCCATCTGGAAAAATGGACTCAATTTGCACCACCTCTCAATTTCAGCTAGAATAGTAGATGAGAACAGTAGGGGGAAATGAACGAAGGGCTGGATGCCTCGCTTTCTCTGCACAAACTGACCCATTAAGCTTGGTGAGTGATAATTAAAGGAGACAGGGCTGGTAGAGTGACTCACAGGATACTGAGCGTGAAGTGTTGAGTAGTGTCCATGTTTGTGTTGTGCGGAGGGGTGTAATTACCAGATTTCGCTGTGTGCACTTTGCTCTTGTGGACAGATCACATTGATAGATCAAACGAAAGCTTCTGGTGTGAGGAGGGTGCGATGGTAGAGAAAGGCTGCTTTTGCCTTGTTTCTTCTATTCTATTTCTGCTTGTGCTTTAAAGATTTCTCAGAGGCCCTAAAGGGGGACATACCTAGGATGAGTGCACAGTGAAGACATGCAGCTAGTAAGATCGCGGAGAACCCCTTTCTGGGTGGAGGATGGCAGGTGCGCAGCAGGATCTCATTAGTGGAGCTCAAGGAGCCCAGCGCCTCAGTGCTAAGGAAGGCCCGCACAGGTACCCTGGAAGCAGCGCAACACTGGCTCTGTGTCACGTAGGATCCTCTGCACCTCCTGCTTTTTAAGGAGGAGGAAGGCATTTCTTAGGGAAACACAGGTAAATTTTATTCTTAAATTTTAAGAATAACATGCATGTTGATAAAAGCTTGGGAGCAACACCCCACCCTGGCAGAGTGCAGTGCACATTTCCTCAGAAGTGCAATGTCTCCTAATCTGTGATTCAGGGAAGTGTTTCCCTAGGAGGCAAACCAAAGAGGGGAATGGAAATGTGAAAGAAGAGAGTCTACTCTCCTTGCCCAGCATTAGCACAAGCGCAGACACCCACTGGATGGGTGTGCGGAAGGGAGCCCTGGGGAGCAACCTGGAGGAGAGCGTGCCACAGAGGCCTGAGGCCCAGGGCTGCATCCCAGCCCTGCAAAGGGACGCTGGAATGCATGGCAGGAGAACTTGGTGTGTGCCACTGGCTCAGCTAAGGTGGACGATTATGCATCACATTTCTAGGCTGCTTTTGGGTGATGGCAAGATGTGAGTGCACCCTGTGAAACCTGCCTGGGAGCTCAGTGGCGCTTCTGCCCCACAGAGGCCACAGGCATATCCCTGAGGGGGCTCTGACCTGTCCTCTTAGACGCTGTGCCTGTTGGGGGTCTACAGTGGCTGCACCTGCTGCACAGTCTACCTTTCTTCTTCCACTGCTCTTTGTGCTCCTGCTCCAAAGCCTTGGACACCTTCCAGTGTCTGCAGCATACCCCACTTCCTTGGCAGGACTCTTCAGTGCTTCCAAGACTGGGATTTTAGACACAGATCCTTCCTGAGAAATGCAGTATGCTAAAGCCAATAGCCTACAAGTTTGATAGTTTCAGCTTGCAGGGCTGCTGGTGCACTGACCACAGTCATGAACACCTCACCACGCACTGGCACTTGGCTTTCCTTCCTAGGTTAGTCCTTGTGGCAAACGACATGGTAGGACAGGTTATATCCAGTCAGTGGGTGAAGAGATGTGCGTTGGGAGGCTGAGAACCTGCCACAGTAAGGAAAGGTGCGGGGTTTGTAACTGGGACTGGATTCCAGAACGAGGTGTCTGTCCTTAGTGGCACACCACTCCTAGAGTGGCCTGGCCCGTCTGGCTTACTGCATTTCTCAGACTGAGTTCTGTGGGTCAGGGAGATAGCCCAGCAGCATAAGCACCTGCCTGGCAGGTCCCAAGTTCAATCCCTAGCCCCGCAAAAAAAAAAAAAAAAGTTTGAGCTTAAAATGAGCTCTGTTCCAGTCCCCTTTAGGTTTATTGAATGCGAAAAAATGTTACTGTATTTTTAACTAGCTAGCATTAATTTTTTTTTTTTAAAGGAGCACTGAAGGAGCCAGGGAGATGGCTCAGTGGAATAAGTGCTTCCCTGGCAAGCGCAAGGGTCTGGGTTCAATCCCCAGATCCACATAAAAAAAAAAAAAAAAAAAGGAGCACTGAAGAAAATCTTTGAACTGCATTTCCCACATAGTTGACAGAGAAACTGAGGCAGAGCTGTCCTGAGCTGAGTCTGTTAGCTTTCACAGCTGTGCTTTGTGGTCTCGAGTGTGTGGAAAGTACCCCGCGGACACTGCATCGGCGACCCTGCTGGACAGCAGGCACTCTCACTGTTCAGCATTCTGTGTGCTATTGGTGTGTGTATGTACTTAAATCCACTTGCTCAGGATTTTGTGGCCAGTGCTTGTTCTTAGCTGCTGTGCAGCTCCGACGGTGCAGATCATGTGGGGAAGGGCCTCAG
This sequence comes from Octodon degus, assembly GCF_000260255.1. NCBI lineage: Eukaryota > Metazoa > Chordata > Mammalia > Rodentia > Octodontidae > Octodon > Octodon degus. Next base: position 17,255,141 of record NW_004524599.1, read on the forward strand.
GAGCCAGTGTGCGGCCTCCAGCGCTGAGGGCAGGGCTCCTGTGGCCCGACGAAGGGAAACGGCCCATCGCCCTGCGTGGTGTGGCCTGCTGTCTGCGTGCCTTGGAAATACCTCCCAAAGGCTTGTTTTGCTCCTTGCCTGATTTCTAGAAAGCAAACTTCGTGCTTCCTCCCCCATATGGCTCTGGTGGGCCTGATGCGTGACCTGCCTGACCTGCCTGGCACTGTGGACCGACCTTGGTGTGCAGCTCCACAGGGTAGGGGAACCTCAGCAAGAATGTGAGCACGGACGGCTACAAGTGGGAACCCCGTCATTCCGGGAGGCAGCTCTGCCAGCTCTGAAGTAGAGCCCACGGAGAGCGACGCGGTCCTCGGGAGGAGCGCCATCGTCCTGCCCCAGCGCGTGTCCCATGTGAGCAGTGGTGGCCGTGTGCACTGACTGACACAGCGCCGCGCAATCAGCCTTTTCTCTCAATTATTTTTGCCTTTGGTGTCTGACCCTTCTCAAACAGTTGTTTGAAGTCCTAGTCAAGTATGAGCAACAGTTATTTCGGAGGAGGCTGTGTTCTTGCTCTCCTTGGGTGAATAAATAGCACTTGCACGCCCTTGTTTTCAGGGTATTGCCTTTCCATGGCCGGGGGAGCAGCAGAAGCCATTCAGCAGGGCCAGGTGAGCCATGGTGAAAGGAGACACAGCCCCCTCATCTTGTGGATATTTGTCTCACCCTAGTTTGCAATCAGATGAAGAATTTGAATCAAAGCCCTTTTGAAGGTTTTCTTACTGTGCAGTCCACATGGGGTGGCTATAAGCCAATACTGTTTCTTTAAAATTACTTTAAACATGAAATTTATATGAAGTAGCCCTGCTTTACTTCTTGGTTGTCACTACTTTTCTGCGTCAGGAGGGAAGCTAAGGAGAATTTTAATTTAAATGGTTTAAGTGTAAGTATTGTCAAATAGAAGTAGGAACACTGTCATTCTACAAGATAGCTCTATCATGTCTGAAATAAAGCCCAAACATAATATTGATTGATGTGGGAAGAGTTGTTTGTTTAATGCTGATAAATTATTTCTACTAAAAGGAGTTGGTTACTAAAGATGATGGCATACAGGCCTATACCTCTGTTTACACAAACTAACTTCTCTCCTCCGGTAGATCCACCCTTCGCCTGCCTCCTTGTGTGTCTCACAGCAGCAGCGAGGCTCTCTGCAGTGTCAGCAGGGACGAGTCCTGCCCAGGGCCAGATGGGTTTCTTCATAACAGGCACCTGTGGTCTTACTAATGCGTACCAGTATGCATGTCCTGGAAACACAGGCCAACCAGTTTCTGAGTAATTGCCTTGAGAATCTCAGGTTATAGGAGAAGAAATAAACCAACAGGCTTTTGCTGAGCTAACGTTATATATGGAAAGGTCCTAATGCAAGAACAGAAGCACAATTGCCTGTCTTTTAAAACTTTCAGTTCCGAGAACTAAACTAAGAGTCTCTGTGGAGAGTGGCAGGAGCAGGAAGACTGCAGGGGGTGACAGAAGGGCGTGGAGGAGAGCAGGCCCAGCGCGGGATGGAGGAGCAGAAGCCTTCTGTGGAACTGAGGCTTGCAGCGTGCAGCTGTGACCAGACATGTTCCCTACTAGAAAAGGAGAAGCCGAGCGCTTGCCTCAGGGTCTGCACAGGGCGGGAAGTGGCTGGAAAGGGCTGGGGGCAGGGTGCAGGGGCATGTGCGCAGCAAGTCCCACAGGGGTCTGCAGGCCTGTGGACAGCTTCTGGCCCTCGAGGAGTAAAGGGTCAGCTGTGCATGGCCACACACTATGGGAGGCAGAGTCAGGAGGACTGCAAGTTCGAGGCCTTCCCAGGAGGTTAGCAGGACCCTGTCTCAAAAAGTAAGAAAGGACTGGGGATGTGGCTTAAGTGCAAAGTCCCTGGTTCAGTTTCCAGTACCATGAAGATGGCAGGAGAGAGAGGGGTGAGTTGCGGTCAGATCCATGTTCAGAAACCATGATTTTTTAGGACAGATTTTGTGTGGGAAGAGGTGCAGGCCAAGAAGGGCATGTGGCAGCAATGGCAAGAATCCAGAACAGAAAAGAATAAGGGCCCAGACCAAATGGAATCGGTCTTTGAGTTGGGACCTGTGCGTCTGTTGGCATTCTGAGTTGGCAAAATCTCTTACTGAGGTTAAGCAGAATAATTGAATAGAGACAGAGGGCCGTGTGGCTATTTTCCAAGTGTAGGAATAGCAGTGGGGACAGCTGAAGCCAGAAACTGAGGTATCTTCAGGGTTCTCCTTGCCTCCATTTTTTCTTGCTTTGTCCTCATCTTTTCAGAGCAGTTGTTCTGTGAAGCCTCTGTCTCACCACTGTCCAGAGATGTCTCTCAGCCCATGTGCAGTGAGGTGGAGGTGTCCTTGCCCGCCCGCCCCAGTCAGGGGCCACCCCTCGATCTCTGGCAGGAGAGGGGGTTCTTTGGGCCTGCTCGGGTCAGCCTCTTGCAGTCCCAGGGCAGAGTCACGCTGTTCTGTCAGGACCATCATAGAAGACTGAACCCTGGGAGTTTACACAGAACTCCGTCTGCGGCACCCCCATGCCTTTTGCAAAGCGTCTTGCTGCGTTGGCCAGGTGAGGCTCAATCTCTGGTCCTCCTGTCTCAGCCTCTCATAGTGCTAGGTTGACAGACCTGCAGCGCCATGCCCAGCCTCTGCTCTCTCGAACCCTTTGGGCTTTATCCACATATCTTGCAGACTGAGCAGGACCCCTGGGGGCCTTCACACGGGTCACTTTCATGCTGCTGGTCTCCGTGGTCACCTCTCCATCCTTTGTCCTCACCTGCCAGGGGGGGTTCCTCCTGTCCATGGGACTTGCAGATTGCAGGTCCTCCATGCTCTCACTTCCCTGCAGCCTCCTCGCCCTCGGCTGTTGTCTCGCTGCCTCCTTCTGTTCTGTCTGCCTCCCACCAGTGTGGTGTCAGTGGGTTTGGGTTGAGGACTGTTTCTGTCCCCTCGCCTGCTGGTCTCTGCCATCATGCAGACTTGAGAGATGGCTACTCCTCCTTGTTCCCAAATGTGTGCTCTCCGCCTCTGCCCTCCTCCACAGGCCAGAGAGATGTGCTTCGGTCCCATCATGATTTCAGTATTTCACATTCCTTACTTCCCTGATATATTGGACAATGTAGCAAAAAATTGTAATGCAGAAAGAAGCAGTGTCTATCTTCAAGTAAGGCTCACTTTTTCTGTCTACTCATTTTGATTGGGGGGATTTTATGTGTCAGGCTGTTTTGTTTGATCACAGGCAGTTTTGTCTCCCTGAGGAATACTGGTGTTATGTGTAGTCGTCCCAGTTGTGACTAACTGGATGATGCTGGTATCTGTGGGTAAAAGCTGGGAATGCACAGTATAGCCCCCCACAAAAAGGAATCATTACCCCCAAATGTTCATCAATGCCAAAGTTGGAAACTTCTGAAGCAAGGACTTCCGGGTCTGAATTATCAGTGGAAAATGCCTTGAACATCTGATGCAAATAGTGAAGTGGCTCAAGCGTCTGTCCTTAAGCATATATTTATAAATGCTTGCCCAAGGTGGGGTTTCTCCCTGACAAACGCACATTGTAAGCTGCCCTCTTTCAAGCCTGGGATCCCTTTAAACATGCCTGCTGGATTCCGAGTACCTGCAGTTAAATAGTGTTGCTCTTGGCAGGACTTGGTGAGCAAATGAGGTACGATCTCTCTGATCTCAGTAGTCTACTCAGCCAGCCGTGACCTTCTCAGTGTCTCTTCTTTCTACACCCTGTCTGCCCTGAGCCGTGGCCCAGGCAGCTCTCAGCGGGGTGGCCAGAGATTACCACAGGGGAAAGATGCAGGGCCCCGTGGCGGAGGTTCACTTGGGGTTCAGGGTGGATTGGAATGATTTCTGTTTTACAATGACTGTCATCCAAACTGTCTTTGTACTTTATCTAACTCCAAAGAAATCTTTAAATCAAAAGCTTTTGGATGAAGTCCTGAGCACTGAAATGGAATTTTTATTAGAAAAATTTTGGTTATTTCAAATGCTATTTGGATACTGACAGTCACATTTTACATCCATCTGGATGTCTGTGTGTGCCTACCCAGTCGGTACCTGTGCCTTGCAGACAGTAGGAATTGCCACACACTCAGACGTGTTGAGACGCTGTTGCAATGCTAGGGTCCACAGAGTGGTTTAGGGCGTGGAAGTAACTTATTTGAAACAGTTGATCTTGTTTAGAGCAATGGACAGATAATTTTTGCTTTATTTCTTCTCTTCCACTGTAGCAGCCTGAGATGCTCATATTAAATTTTGCCTCAAGAAAAGAGAGCAAAAGGTACATGTTTTATAAATGTTGTCATTTTTTCCTTTGTCTTCTGTTTCAGAATGTCTCTGACTACAGAGATATGATGTTGGTTTGCCCGATGATACCGTAGCTCAAGCTTAATTTAACTGGACTGTATGTACAGTGCTCACAGACACACATGCACATACACACGCACACATGCATGCATGTTGATGTCACAGTGAGTCAGAGGAAAGCCAGGAAGGCCGGTGCTGACTGTGTTTGAGCCATCTCTGGTGGGCTGGTGCTGGCTAGGCCCATGGCTGCCTGGCTCCTCTGTCTCACAGGAAGTGAGGTCCCATGAAAGACAGAACCACAAAGCCTATATCTTCTGGTCCAGAGCTTTGTAAGGAAAAATGTGTTTGTTTGTTTGTTTATTTGGTACAGGGTCTCACTACACAGCTCAGGCACAGCATGTGGTACTGGGGATCAAACCCAGGTCCTTGTATTTGCAAGGTAGGCACTTAGACAGCCGAGCTATCTCCCCAGCCAATGTGTATATTTTGCCTGGGATGTGAAATAGTGTGAACAAAAAAAGACAATTTTAGATTTGAACATACTTTTATATGCATGTCCTCACTGCACAGGCATGTCCATGTAAAATAAAACATAAAGCAAGTTTTTTGAATTAAAATGAAAATAAAAATATGGGTCTCAGTGATTCACATCAGATGCAGATGCACAAGACAGTACAGATTTTAATTTCATGAGTCTGTCATCTTCCTCCTCCTAACTCCAGGCGTGTGGTCTGGCGCTGTTCACTTAGCATGAGGCCATTGCTGAGCCAGTAGGGAAGGCCTTTCCTCTCTGCTCAGCTTGGGCAGAGGTGGGAGCGCAGCACATGATTGTGCTGGCGATGCTGTGGGGTGTCCCAGCTGCCAGAAGAGATGAGCAATGTCCCTCTTTGGGGGAGTCATTGTTCTTGTAAATGTCCTTTGTTCCCCAGCAGATTGGGAAGGTGGTAAAGATGAACCTCTAAAGTCAGAGCGAAACAAGCCACCATCAAAACAAGCAAAAAGAACAAGTAAAAAATTCGTCCCCCAAGAGCTTCAAGTATTGAAACTGTGGAATTCATAGTATGAAATTACTAAAACACATTGAAGTAAATAAAATGATGCACCAAAAAAAATCAAGCACACAACAACAAATACAATAAAGCCCAGGCAGAATTTAAAAAGAACCAAAGAGAATTTCATGGAAGGAAGAAAGAATGCGTGAGTGAATTGGTTAGGTTAAATTTTAGATTAAACTGCTGGAGGAAAACTAAATGGCTGTAAGGAATTGCCCAGATTATTTCAGAAGGGGGAAAGTAAATGAAACATGTTTTTTAAAAACATAACAAGGGATTAGAAGGTAAAATCAGAAAGTCTAACACTCTCCCGACTTTGGGTTTGCTCTGGAGAAAGTCATTTGAAGAAAATCAAGAGAGACATAGACAGAGACTGAGATGGAGAAGAGAAAGCTTGCTGTTATGGAAGATTCATCACAATATCTCTCAGACAGCAGGAGCGCATGCCAAGTAGATGTGCTGTGCGGCGGGGCAGTGTCCTGCCGCCATGGAGGTGGGTACTCCTGCGGGCCTAGTGCAGACGGTGTCCCCCAGATAGGGCGCTGAGAGCTGTGGACACTGCCACGCCATGGAAGCACAGGTGCAGATAACCATCGCAGAGCGTCAGCTTCCTTCCGTCCTGCTGCCTGGCAGACCTTTCCCCGTCCTAGGCCACAACAGCTCCTGTGCTCTCTCCTGCACCCCTTGAGCCCCTGTGGCTTGGCCCTGGCATCCCACTTCCTGCCTGCTTTCCTCCAAATGCTTAGAGGCCTACTTTTGCATTTAGAGAAATAATGGGATCCAGCACACTGGTGTTTCTAGTATTGCATTTTTTTCCTCCCTGGCTGTTCTTCCTGCACAGGAGTCCTGTTTGTTTCACTGCATCAGTTCTAGCACCTGAGCCCTAATCTTTCTTACAAGTATAAATTTTTGTGAGTACTTGCCTTTTGTAGATTAATGAATTCATATTGAATGAGTAACCTGAAATGATTCCAGAAGTATTTGTTGGTGTTTACTCTGTGAGCTCACAGCCTGCTTTTGGAAGTGACTGTTCGTTTAAATGTTTGCTTAATCTCAGACTCTCAAAATCAGACAATTAGGAGATGTGGCTGAAAAAGCAGTTGGAAATCAAGGCTTTTCATTGAGACTTAATTGTGGATACCATGAGCATTTTGATATAACGATTAATAATGGCTAACTCAGAATTCATTACTCATATTATCTGGATTTTCTTATTAAAACTATTAGCATTTTATACACAAGAATATGAAAATATTCCTTATATTTCTGGAGTGATTTATGGCCTGTAATGCCATTTCATCTGTACTAGTGTACCCCACTTTGCAGTTCACCCTGAGTACCCCCTGCGCGGCATGTTTCTCTATATACCATATCCCAAGCATCTCTTGGGCAGGTGTCATTTCAAACAGTCAGTTCTTTTTTTTTTTTCCTTGCAGAACTGGGGATTGAACTCAGTCCCTTGAGCTTGCTAGGCAAGTGCTTATCCTACTGAGCTATCTCCCCAGCCCCCCAGTCAGTTCTTATATTGAAGAAATGTGATAGAATTGTCCTGCTCATATTTCTTGTTATCTTATAAAAGTTAATGAAACAATATTCAGTTTTTGGTCATCCTGTATATAAACAGTTGGAATGGTAAGTGATTACCGTGCAGGTGGTTTACAGATGAGACTACAGCTCAGGCCTGTTGAGTGCTTTAGGTAAGATCACAGAGCTGGTCTTTGCTCAGTTCATAGGACTAACTTTCCTTAGTCTTTTTCCTAACTAAGGTCTGCTGGTTTAGGAGCCTTAGAAATCTGGCATGTACTTAAAATCAGTATAGGTGTCCATTGAGCATATGTGATGTAATCCACAACCGCCAGAGCCTTGTCCTTAGGGGAAAGGTGCCCCCTGCTCTGCTGTATGGGCAGGGCAAGCAGCAGGAGGCTAGAAAGCAGTGCCCCAGGCTTGGGTCAGGCATGGACACTTGTCCTACCCGGGGACAGTCTCTCCCGCCCCCCATCCCCACCTCACTGCCTCACCTGAATATCTAGGATGGCTGCAAAGAGTGACCTTTAAGCCATCACATTCTGTGATTTCAAACAGTTCCCACCTAAATGTATGGGATAAAGAGTCAAAACAAGGGGAACAGATTTTCGAAAAATCATTTTAAACTCTTCCTAATAATTAACTAGTAAAATACATGGTTACAAAACAAAATGTTTAAAATTAACCTGAAAATGAAATTAAGAATGCAATTCTATTTCTAATTCAATTGTCAATTCTAAATGCAGTACAATACAGTTCTGTTTTCAAGGTGAGGAGGAATAAACTATTTAGAAACAAGTTTAATGAGAGAAGTATAAAAATATTTCCCTGGACACTGCCAAACATTACTGAAAGAAATTTTAAAAGGCTTAAGCAAGTAGGCATCTGGTATTCATGCACCTGAAAGCATTGTTAGGTTAGAAGTAGTTCCCATATTTGTCTACATATTTAATGTGATCCCTATTGAAATTCCAGGTGAAGGTTGGGGAGATAGGCCACTGGTCTAAGTGCCTGTCTGGCAAGTTCAAGGACCTGGGTTCAATCTTTGGTAGCACATGCTGTGATGGCCCTGGAACCCTGGGTGCTCAATACTGGCCCTGAAACTGGATGAGGTGGCCCACACCTATAATCCTAGCACTGGGGAGGTTGAGGCAGGAGGATCCCTATGACTCCAAGCTGTATAGCCAGACCCTGTACCAAATAAATAAATAAATATTTGTTTTTTTTAAAAAAGAAAGAAATCCCAGTTGGATTTTTGCAGATATAAAGAAGCTGATCATAGAATTCATATGGAAAGTCAAAGGACAAAAATAGTCAAAGCAATCTTTAAAAAGAATAAATTTGGAAAACTCATACTTTCTGATTTTAAACTTACTAAAGAGTTCTAGTAATGAAGTCTCTGGTATGTACACAATGATCAATACATTAGATTGATGAAACAGAGTTGAAAGTCAGAAATAAGCCTTCTTTTTATGATTGAATTTTCACCAAAGATACCAAGACAATCCAATGGGGAGAGATTAACCTCTTCATCAAATAGTACTAGGACAGCTGGCTAGCTGTGTGAGATGAATTCAGCTGGACAGTTCATCATGCCCTTTGTGAAAATTAATTTAAAATGGATCAACAGTCCTGACATAAAAATGCAAATGACAGAGCAGGGCAGCACGGGCGTGCTGGCTCCTCCTCTCCAGATGCCCAGTGCCCAAGCAGAGCAGGCGCCCAGGAGTGCCGCTTGGGAGAATGGAGGAGACTGACAAGGTCAGGTGGCCCTGCTGGGCTCCCTCGTGTTGTTTACTGGTAAGCAGGAACACTGAGACGTTAGTATCAGGAGCAGTCTAATAGCGCAACATCCCTACATACCTAGTATGTTTTGCACTGATAGTATAATCCTGATATTGAAGGAAAGACGGACATTAAAGACCCAAATTTAATTATAAAATTAAATCTTATTGTTACAAATCAGTAGAAAAACAAAATAAAATTTTGCTAACTAGTCATAGGTTTAGAATTGTGGTTAATTAATGTGTCTTCATTTTAAAAGGCTTTTCTGAAAAATCTCTGGGTGCTTTATAAACTGCTTTGGAAAACCAAAACTTTAGTTCTTCACGAACCCTATGAATTGCTACAGGAAATTAAATATGTGGCTTTCTATGGCAGTCTTACTGTATTTTGCAATCGCATTGCATTGGTCTAAGTGTATATCCCAGGTTTGTGTACGTCTGGTATGTGCTTGAGCTGGTGTAGGGCGTATTTGTGACAAAATTTAGAAACCTTTGTAGAAATGTTCCCCTTATTCCGGTGCCAACTTCTCAGGAAGCTGAGACCATATTTGCCTCCTGATTCATCTGCAAAAGTACAAAGGCCAAGTTATTGGTATTGATAAACTATGATGTTAATGTTTCTGAACTGTATGAATGAGCTCATGTGGAGGTTACTACTTTTGAGACTTTGGCATTAAATGATGTCTTGGTAAGGTTGCATCCATATAGGGACCCAGATATGAAGTTCCTTTGTGATATTCTAAGTCAAGAAAATCCAGGCATGTGCCTGTAGTCCTAAAGTAATTCAAATACTTTCTTCAGTGTATGCTGCCTTTCATCCAGTCATTTCAAAATGTTTATACAAAATTCAGGAACCTATTTCTGTAGATAACACTTATATGAAGTTGGAAAATGGCATTTCAGTAAGTGTAGTACAGAGAAACTTTTGGTTTGAAACCACATCATATTTTGCATGTAATGGTTGAACAGGTTTCTAAATAAGAGTGATTACCACTTATTTTGTTAAGAGAGAGGCAGCCCAAATACATTTCTGTTTTGTTTCCTTTAACTAGTTATACCCTGTGAACTAGGTTACTTCTCTCCTTTCTTCCCAGAGACCCCAAAATAGCCTTATTAGTAGGAATATATGATGTTTGTGTTCTTAAAAAAAATCAGGGTGGTCTTAGATGTATGTCTTCCATTCTGGCATTTCCCTTTATACAGCCCTTTAGACTTCTCTGTTTAAAAACTGGCATTCCGATAGCTTTTCTTTGGCCTAATGCCTGGGTTGTACATTGAAGTAGCAAATTAGGAATGTTAAGATGTCCCCCAAAGAAAAAAAATGTTTGTTATGAAAGTAGAGCTGATGTGACACTTAGAATTAGAGCTTCTTAACTTGTCTAACTGACAGTTAATGATCTCTTTTCTTTTTTTAAGGGCAAGGGAAGGAAAATGAAAGAAATGCCCAGAGGCCGATACTGGGTTTGGTTCACCGAACTGTCGCATGTCAGAATGTGCTGCACTGATAATACATCTTTTGTCTCCTTTTAGGAGCTAATTTTGTTACTCGAAAAATTAGCCGATCAGTAGCTAAGATTTACCTTGGACAACTGGAATGTTTCAGTTTGGGAAATCTGGATGCCAAGCGAGACTGGGGCCACGCCAAGGACTACGTGGAGGTAGGAGCTGCATCTGCTGTTGTGCTGGCAGGCCTGTAGATGGAAGGCATGGCCACAAAGTGGTGACACACAAACTGTGGCAGTGCACATGAGTCTACACTCATGTTGGTTTGGTTTAAATTGGGTGGGTGGTTCAGACATGCATCTTGCTTATACTGACTGTTACTTGAATGAGGAACTCATTCCCAAATTGTCTATTTAGTTAAAGTAAAGGTGCTGGTTACTGTTCTGGCTGGTGGACCAGCATGCAGATGGAAATGTTAGTGTTGCTCTTCCCACCTGGTGACACATTTCCCATTGCTGCGCCTGCTCCTTCCCCACCACTCAGTTGCCTGCATAACCAGTGGTGAGAGAAAGTACTGGTTTCCAGCCCTTTGAGGAATAATGGGCAGTCTCAATTTGTGTCAACTAAGACCTTAAATTTGCCTTATTCTAGAAAATTCCTGGGCGTCCAATTCTTAAGAAACATTCAGTTTCTGCTGCTCAGTCTGGACCATCGCACTTCTTGCCTTTGTGTGCCAGGGGGCGAAGGCTGCTCAGTGGAGGAGGTGTTACTGTGACGCTGTCACAGGAGATGGGCAGGGGTGAAGGGAGGCTCAGACTCTTGCCCTGGGGATTCCTCTACAGTTACATTTGGGTTTGGGTTACCAAGTTATGTAATGCATAGTGTGATTTTTCTTTTTAAAAATTGATTGCCCTGATTTGTATGCTTTTAAATTTCTGTCAGTTATGTGACCAGACATGAATGAACAGAGTAGGGAAATTCTCTGGAGTTGCCTGTCCTCCTTCAGGGGCTTGCAGATTTCCTGTGCTCAGGAGCCTCTTCTGTCTTGAAGGGCGCTTATCTGGGAAACCAGATCTGGCTTCCTTGTGCATTAGTGCCATTCAAAAACAACTCAAAGTTTTACAAAAGAAAGCAAGCACAGAGTTCACTCACTAACACCAAGGTCAGCTTCACCAATGGATTTATTTTTTTTTATAACAACTAAAAATCTGTATTGCTTAAACACCTAATAGTGTGTATTATGGGAAAAAAATTAGTTCTGATGTAAAATATTCGATAGCATAATATTTTGATTGTTTTAACTACAAACCTGTAAATTACAAAGAACCTCTGTATAGCAGTACTCTTTAGATACATTTCAGGAATATTAAAAAGTTATATATATATCCATACTTGTAGATAGTATAAGAAAGTAGGAGAAAGAAGATGAGTGTAGAGCATACAACTTTCTTGTCTAATGTAAATGGATCTCGCTACTTAAAAATAGAAGACAAGTTTTAAAAAATAAAAATGCAGCTTTCTCAGGGATCACACTGCAGCGTTCAGCCTGCTGCAGTCAGCTGTGCTGAGAGCTGCGTGGCCAGCTCTGTCTGGCTCTTCTCAGATTCTGTATCCCACTTCCCCCCATCCAGAATCTTTCCCTATTTATCCCGAGCCAGAGAAATTACATTTCATTCAGTTCAATTCTGTTTTGTTCCACTTGGACAAAAGAGAAGTTTATATTAGAACTCAAAAACCTCTGAGATTTGAGAGTGAGGGAACTGCCACCCCAACGTGAGGGCGGTGCTTGTTGCAGGTTATGTTTTATTTTCTTCACTATGTCTTCTAAATCCTTAAAATGGATGTGTGTAAATTTTTGCAATCAGGAGGCAAGATGACATACTTTAAATAGATTTTTAAAATGCAATAAACAGGAATGAGACTACTAAATAATTGTGCAGGCAGCAAAGCTCCTGTGAATCTGTGAGCCGGCTCAGGGTACAGCCCGGGCCATGGCACAAAGGGTGCATGTCAGTATTCTTGTAAGATGAAAATATTTACAGTTTCACTTAGATACTTTACAATGGTTGTCCTGAATGAAGTTGTCTTTATGACTGCTTAGCCAAATAGTGTCAGTACAGAACACCCACAGAGGACAGAATATCTCCAAAGGTTAAGGTGGTTGGGCCCTTTAATAAAATTGTGAAGTTGTCACATTCCATTGGATACACACATACACACAAAGTTAAGGTATGGTCCTTGACAGCCAAGACTTGACTTGTTCCAGGAGACAAGTGGGTATTGTATATTAAGGATTCTCCTGGGATTCTAAAAGTAACATATGTTGATGATGTAAGAAGCATTTTATAGTTCTCATTTATGTGTTCTGAAAATAAGTTTAAATTTCTGAAAAGGAGCCATTATTGAGTAAGAATCCATAGTTTACCTCTCTCCATGTAAAGAAATACTAAGATTCTTTGCAATTCTAAATGTATTAAAATGAGGTTACTTTAGAGACTTATGCTAGAATTAAGTATATAGCCAAAGTAAAAAATCAGCAATCATGAAATTGAAAAGAGCCAGGCATGGCTTATTTTAAAACACATGGGCATCCTGAAAGGGTCAGAGCCCGAAGGTGGAGAGTTCTTGGCGAGTGTACCAAACAAGTCACAAGAGCATCTCACTCGCACGTCTCCATCATACAGTCCTGCTAGTTTAAGCACAAAAATGTCTCCAGTCCTTCAAATAAAGTAATGTGTGCATTCTCTACTTGTACATGGGTTTCCCTGATGGAGAATAGAGATCATTCATCCCTTGTGCTCTCAGACAGGGTACAGAGGATCCCACCCAGCCCAATGGATGACTCAGCTGCACAAGTCTGTATATCTCAGTTTATCCATCTTTGAAAAGGATATAATAACAACCCTGTAAACGAATTAACGCTAATGTGCTAGCCATACATGATGAGAGCCTACCTCTGTCTTGTAAACAATTTTACAACTTACACGGTCATTTCCTGTTGCTAATTTCAATTCATTAATATCTATTTATAGTTCTGCTTACTAGATCAAAAAGCTTTAAAAATTATTTAAATAGATAAAATGTATTTCAAGTTGAAATGAAGAAAGAATATAAAAACTGTCCTTTTAGAATAAAGTTGTAGGAAATTACATCTTTTCTAGTGGTTTATTATAAATATTTTTAAATGTATAAAATAACATTAAATTTTACCCTAAGTCCCCACAATCCCATCACCCAGCTTCTATAATTAACATGTGCAGATGATGCTATATTTTATAGCAAAAAAATAGTACTTAAATAATTACTACAATGCTAATGACTGTACATGCTTAATTTACACAAATAGAAGTTCTAAAACATTGGCATTTCTCATGTAGTTAAACTGCAGTTCAGACTTGTAAAATGTCTCCGGGGTCTGAACTGTTGGGCTGAGCTTCCCACAGCTGTATGGCCAGGGTGAGGTGGGGTACACAGGGCAGTCATTGAGGCCTACCCAGCAGCCATTGCTGAGGCAGCAGAAGCCACAAACAGCCAAGGAAAGAGTCTAACTTCTTGGGGGGGGGCATTGATTTTTCAGCATACATTCTCTCGAGCCCCTGCATGGTCACATCACAGTCCTTCTTGCTGCAAGTGACAGTCTTAGGAGCTTTGTCCAGAGCTAGAAATGCGTAAAGTTATGCAGATCTCTTTATAGTAAGAAGACTGACTGTTCAAAACTTGTGTGAATGTGCTCAGATTGATATAGGGTTCCCCAGACCTATTTGACCTGGGGACCTTTTGAGCAAAGAATATGTTTGAATACCTGTTAATACTGTATAGAGTTGGGAAATTGTACCATGTGCTTGAGTAGTTTCTGGTGATAGTTGGATTACAAGGGCTCCCTGTGGTCCTAGTTGATAAGAATATTTGGAACATAGCTCTAACCAGAACTCACTTAGTGACCAGCAAACTCACAGGAGCTGAGCTAAAAGTAAGCCTAGACCCCTGCCATTCACACCAGGGTCCTTTGCCCTTGAGAGACCCAGTGGCAAGACACCTGATTCCAAGTTGTCCAGGATTGACCAAAGCTATTTGTGAATTAGTGAGAGGTTTTCTTGCCAATAGTCAACCCCACAGATGCTCCTGGAGAGTTCTGCTGCCCTGTAGCAGCCCAGGGACTTTCAGTTCATCGGGGCAAACTTTAAAGTTCATATGAATGAACGTCTTATTCCTCCAGCATTGGGGGTGAGTGGGTAGGGAACAGGGATGGAAGTAACAGTTTTAGAAATAAGGCATTGCTGAGTGTTAGGCACTTATGTGCCAGAGACTTTACTGCAGACTTTATATACATCATCTTATTTAATAGACACTAGAGTCCTGAAAAATAGGTGTTATGTTCCCATTTCACAGACAAAAGAACTGAGGGATAGAGTTCTGTCTTTGTCCGAAGCTCTTGACAGGGAATATGAATGGAGCCAGAACTCCAGCCCAGGATGGGCACCTCAGTTCTTTAAGTTGGTGCATAGGCCATAGGATCTTGGTAATCTTTGAATGAATCAGAAAATAAAGCTTCTCTCCCTTTTCTTTTCCTGCAACTCATGGCCCAGGAAAAAGAGAAGTAGCTGAAAAATGAGAATTGGAGGGGAGGGGCACTGTCTTTTCTTGCTGGATTTGAGAGTCCAGGTGAATGTGGCAGGGTGTGACTGGAAACGCTGTGTGGCGAGACACCGCCCCTCGTGTGTCTTTGGAGTGTGTGACCTGCATGCAGTTCTCAGCTGCTGCAGGTGCTGGGAGAGCTGGAGACCTGCTGCAGGGGACGCAGAGCCAGGAAAAGTCAACTGCTGCCTCTCCTGCCCTTCTTCCCCATCTCTGTCTACTGCTGGCATTGTTACACCCCATGTTGTTTGAATCTGAAGGCAAAAGGTATCATTTAAACTTCCTGAGATGTTAGTTACAGGAAGTTGACAAATGTGCAGCATCACTGTCCACTGGGGGAGCATGGGTAAGTGTGCATATGTGTATGGGTACATATGTGTGTGTGCTTGTGTGTGTGTATGTCCTCACAGGACAGCAACATACAAGCGGAGCATCTTTTGTATTATAGCTATGTAAAGTCCATGTGTCTCTTAAGAGCTCACTGATAGAAAGGAGGGCAACATTCCACTTAGCTCATCGCAGGCCACAGGTGAGACTCGAGTCACCAGAGCACGCCTAGCCAAACAGCATCAGTTAGGGTGCTGTTCAAACCTCCCATCTGAACAGCCTTGGGGTGCAATGGAAGGAAGGGTGATTATCAGCCTACAGCTGCCAGGGAGCTTCCCAGAAAAGTGATTCTAATGGAGTCTTTGCCAGTGCACGCTAGTTAGAGAGTAAGGTCAGTGATAAGATTTCCCCTTCTCCAGTCTAATCCTGTGTTCTTAGTTAGAAGCCTCGTTTGGCAGGAAAACAGGGCAGTGACCTGCTCCCGGAATGTACTGTAATATCATTGGAGATAGCTATCTATCGATCATTGTCGATCAATCGATCCTTAGATAGATAGATAGATAGATAGATAGATAGATAGATAGATATCAGTGGAGAACTGTTTCCCTTTGGTGGGGAAATCTAGCCTTGTAGATTTCAAAGACTAGTCTTTGAAAAATACTCCAGGAAAAGAAATGAAAATAACTAAATAAGTAGTCCTTCTTTATACATATTTAAAATAATATGAGAATTTCAGTGTATCTCTTAACAAACCAAACATTTTATCAAAAAGCAACTCAAGAGTATAAATTAATCAATAAAAAGGAAAGCACCACCTTACCTGCTGTGGAAAGGGTGCACGCGTTTAACAGTTTCCTACAGTTTTGGTGCCTCAAATGTTTAGACTACGCAACTATTCCTATTCTGAAAGAATACATGATTCATTAACAAGTAAAGAAAAAAAATTTCTCTGTTCCTTGTTGTGGAAGATTCTGTTTAACAAATTCAACTTGCCATTTTCCATATCATCTTCTTTTTTCTGCCATCTAAGGTTGTGGTGTTCAGCAAATATCTAAACTGGTTATGGTACTGGGGATTGAAACCAAGGCCTTGTGCATGCCAGGCAAGCACACATCTCAATTTTCAATGAATGATGCAAAATAAGCCAAGATAAATACAGAAAGATATAGTTGTCTGTCTCCATTGGCCAGGTCTTACTTACTTGGCCCAGGAGTGTCTGTGCCCCCACATCCAAGCTCCGAGGCCTTGTTTACATCATTGTCTCAATGAGCGACACCTGTGGTGCCTGTGTTTCTCAGATGAGTTATTCATTATGGTCACCCATAGGTAATTTACAACAGGCAGAGGGGGTGAGTCCATTTTTAGATTCCATTTTCAGTTTGATTTTAAACATGAAATTGAGGATCTGACAGTACATTAGAAAAGCCATGCTTGATATACCTGGAGCCAAAGAATGCAGACAGCTGGTGTGCTGCTGTCACTCTGCATGCACAAGGCTTGGGAGAAGCTCTGGCAACTATAAACACCACCTCAGTTTTAATGGGTAGCAGTTAGGTGCTCTGAGGTGGAAGCTGTACTCCACCCTCCCGTCATTCAATGAGGGGATGTGTCCGCATACCTCTTGTGATCACCAAGTGACCCTCTGTACATGAATAGGTCACAGTTCTCCTCCTGAGAATGACAAGGGTCCCTCCAGACTTAAATGGTGACACTGTCACATCCCATGTAGCTGGGGTGACTCAAGCTCCATCAGAGTGCCTGGCAGGCCTGCTTCCCCTTCCTGGCTGAGCCAGGCCTCCTCCACTCTCTGCTGGGTGGCACCCAGCTCCTCCCTCACTTTGTGCCACCTCCACCCACTGAGGAAAACTTTGACTAAGAGTCCACTCATGTTCTGTTGATGGGGTTGCCTCATAAAATGTGCCATCCCTTAAACAAGAAATCATTTTCAAGCTAGAGGTCTTTAAAACTCATTGCTCTGTTTTCTACAGTAGTGTATTTTGGAAACTGCAATCAAGGTAGTCTTCCTGACCATGCATGAAGGCCATAAGTTAATCTGTCTCTGTGTCTCAAAAACATGAAGCTAAAATTATCGGCTTTAAAATCATTTAGGAGTGTAACTTGACTTTATGCTACATATTGGCACCTTTATGACAGGAATCCTTTCCCAACTTTCCGTGCTTTGTTCTCACAGAGCTTGGGGAGGCTGAGGCTCTGCGCTGGCCTTTGCGGGCCACTAGAGCCCACACTTGCCCAGGGTCACTGTTGCTTTGAGAGCCACAGGGCAGACACCTTTAAGTCGAACAGTCACTAAAGCAGATGAACACTTTATTTTATACTCCTGTTTACTCCATGTTAGAAACCTCTTCTGCATACTATCTGTGAGTGAATCATAACAGTGATTCACATAAAGTTTCCTTATCCTTATGTGTTAGGAAAAAAAAAATTGATTCCTACCACTGCTGGGTCATTTGTATTTTCTGCCTGTTGGCTTCAGTAAAGCTGGGATGATTGGTGGCTTTGTAAAGCCAAGTTCATCCTGAAGCCACTGTGACTGATGTAGTGATCTGCCACCAGGGCAACAATGGTGAGACCAGGTGGCATGGAGTGAATATGTTGGGAGTGGAATAAACAGTGCACAGAAATAAGGTACCTGGCTCCTTCACTGGCAGCGAAACAACTTTGAGTCTCTGGTAACGTTGGTCCTTGTCCTGCTACTCTATGCTACCACAGCTAAAGAGTGTCCCAAAGCTACTATGCTCTTGGAGTTAAATTGGCCATGAATTCCCGACTTCCTAGAGTTGCTTCAGAAACTGAGCATATCATTCATGCAAGTGAAATATGCTCTGTATGGGTAGATTCAGGGTGCAGTTAATGAAGTTCTTAGAAAAAGAATCAGACTTCTGCTAAGCCCAGTTAGTTCACAGCCACTATTTTAGAGAAATAGCTTTATCTGAAGGCAGAATTAAATCTTTTGCGAAACTGTCTATGCATTGTTAGGATAAGCATCATGTGGAAATTATTATAATAATTTATAAAGTTCTCCAAGAAAGAGATGAAACTGCCTCCTAAGATAGATTTCCTAACCACCTCCTAGGGTCATAGGAGTGCTTAGGAGCACTATGCTTTTCTTGTTTTGTTTTTTCACATTTGTAGAGAGAATGGGCTAAATGTGTTACTGTTCATTCCCTTGTAGAACCTGTCCTGAGAAAGACCTCTGAGGATACAGTCAGTGCCCTCTAAGCAGGCTCTCCAGGAAAGCCCTGGCAGGCAGGGCTTGGATCTTGTCTTCTTTCTCTTTAATAGTGCTTCCCAAGAGGCTGGGTAGTACCAGACACCCAGGAAACATTTAATCATTTCTCTGTAAAAACCTGTGTTTCTTTATAAAATATATTAAAACTTAAATATGTTTCCTTAGCGTCATACATTCCCTTTAAACACTGTCTTCTCCTGTGTAGTTTGAATTGTGATAGATTTACTTGGTTCCACCAAAACGTCTTGAAGCAGGTTTCCTTATGGTCATTTGCAGACTATCAAGGAATCCAAGTAGTGCTCACATAGTCTTATGCAGTGACTATTTCAGTTACTCTAGATTTTACAGGAATCTAGATTTCGTGACTTAAATTGTGTTCCTAGTTTTAAAGGACATTGAACAACAACAACAAAAACCTGAAAGAATGATACACTGACCCTGATTTACCAAGTAGCATTTAAAAACCGCAACAGTGCTGTTTGTTTAGGAGGCTGAGAAGCCTGTGTACCCTGGTGTGACATTGCCTCATTTAGGACCTTCTTGTCTGCACATCAGATTTCAAGTCAGATTTACCAGAGAGCTCTTCTAGCTGAGCCCAGATTGCCATCCCAGATGCTATTACTGAAAACCTTCAGACTTTTCTGTTTCTTCCTTGTTCCTCTCCCTACCCTAGCTCTGACCCACGCATTAGAAACTCAGCACCTTCCAGTAATGCGAAATCAGTTTTAAGGATATGCAGAATTGGATTTAAATTGTATTTAATTTTTATTTTTCCCTTCAGGGGCCAGGGGTGCTGTGGGTGGAACCCAGGGTCTCTCCTTGTTGAGCAGACTCTACCACTGAGCTGTACCATCAGCCCCCTAAGAAGTCTCATTTAGACTCACGTAACAGAAGCTGTAGAAGACATGTACAAACTACAGGAGAGGAAGATAGTCATTCTGCCTTATCTGAGCCAGTCCCTCATGGGTGTGACTTCGTTTCCCCTGGCTGCCTGTTACCTCCACTCTTAAAGGATGGGACTCAATTCCCAGGTGGTCTGTCCTATATTCTCCGAGTCAGAGCAGATAGATGATGTATATGGACGCCAGTGCTGGAGGATACAGGACAGATTACATTCTAGGCAGGTGACTGTGGCTTTTCCCTCTTAGACCATTCTGTCCCCAGCTCCCCACTAGTAGTATCCCTGGAGCTTCCTTCTTCCCTGTTTCTTCCATGTAGCCTATTTTAGGTCAAATATTACTTGCTACTTTTACCTGATCTTTAATTTTAAATTTGGTAATAAAATACAAAGAACTTTCCCCAGACCCTGTCTTTTGTCTTAAACTCCACAAGGTTACCCTGTATTTGTATCATGATTCTCCCAGCAAATTTCTGACTGTAGTTGGGATGGTGGAACTGATATTTGACGCTCTCAGAAGAAAAAATCAGGCTTTGACAAGACTTGGCCTTGGCAGAAGTCCTGGTCTGGCCCCGAGCAGCAGACCCAGTCCTCTCCCACCTACTCCTCCTTTCACGCCACCCTCTGACACAGGGCTGTCAGATTTCTAATGCATTTAGCCATCCTGGGAAGTTGAAAGCGATTTCCTACTGGCTTCAGATGGTGACCGTCTGACAAGCACAGGGCACTTACTCTCTGAGAGTAGCGAATAAGGCAGCTCTGTGCTCCTGTGCAGTAGCTCTGGTGGGAGACCCAGGGAGCATCTGAAGAGCCAGGGTTACGTAGCGGGGCCCTGGACCTGGGACAGGTGGCTTCCTCTCCGAGTACTCAGGGATTGTATAGTCAGACAACTTGAGGAGGGTATCACTTTTGTGCAAGAAATACTAGTTTAAAAAATCACTTCCAGGGGCTGGAGAGATGGCTCAGTGGTCTGAAGCACCTACTTAGAACAAGCTTGGCAAGGCATCAGGGACCGCGGTTCAATCCCCCAGC
>NW_004524599.1:17275537-17278037 GCF_000260255.1 Octodon degus
GGGCTGAGCTGGCCACACACACACACACCACTCTCTCTTTCTCTCTCTCTCTCTCTCTCTCTCTGTCTCTCTCTGTCTCTCTCTCTCTCTCTCTCTCAAATAAATAAAAATAAAATAAAAAAAATTCTAAAAAAAAAAAAAAATCACTTCCATTGATCCTTATCTTCAGAAAAACCGAAGAAGTCTGGTGTAGTGGAGAGGTGGTTGAAATCCCATTGCCTTTTCTCATGGCAGCCCAAAGCTTCGTTGTGGTTAGCTATCCAGCAGGGCCTTCCAGAAACCAAAGCATCACTGACTGTCTGGGCCCAATGAGTCATCTATTAAAATTACCCCTAATGAATTACGGGCTTGCTTGTTTAATTGTGCGTGGTATAGGGCTCTGGAATGTTAGAAGTCCAGTGGGGCTCAAAGAAATGATATTAGCTTAGTTAAATGTTTCGGTAGGCACTTTCCTAACCCATGCCCTGCCGTTTCCTGTCCCTCGAAGCCTCCCTCTGCCTTCCTCCTTCCTTCTCCCTTTCTTTCCCCAGTGCTCCTCCTGCTGCCCTCCCTCCCGCCCACCCACTTCCCAAGGGAAGAGGAAGTATCTAGGTTGCAGAGCACTCCCCGTGGGCATCTGTGAAAGGGCTGAGGGCGACTTGACTACCCCTGGCTTTGCCCGCTGAGACCACCATGAGGCCTTGTCCCCCTCTAGCTTGGCATGGTAAAGACCACCTTAACTCATCGTGCCCCCTTTGCATGGTAGAGACCACCGTAAGGCCCACGTGTTCTTGGGGTTGTGCTTTCCCTCAACCTAGAGCCAGAACTCCCTTTCTGCCACACAGTGACTGCCTCAGTGTCTGCCTCCAGAGCATGCCCAGTGTTGGGGTTCAGCAAGCTGCGTGCGAGCCACATCCTCTGCCACTCTGGCCTGTGCTCTGGCCCTGAGCCTGGCCCCACGGTTCTGCAGGCTGACTTTTCCCCTGTGGCTTCTCTGGATGCTGGGCTGTTTCTATCAGTTTTCCTGAGGAATAGACCTCTGTTCACCCTCCTCACTGAGCCACGAGCCTGAAGAATTGTCCACTGGCCCCTTGGTCTGCAGCTCTTCGAGATACTCTGGCTGCCCTGTTGTAGCCCCCAGCACTCTGCACAGGACTGGTCACAGGTACTCAGTGCATGTTCATTAGTGAACCCCAGATTAGCCCCATCTGTTGGTTCAATGTCGCTCTGCGGTGACTTTCTATGTCCTGTCCGCTGGTCCCTTCTCCACCTGGGGAGCATTCCTTACTGCTGCATGTTGCTCACTTGCACTGGGCAGGCGTTCAGGGCCCAGTGCTCCCTGTAACCTCTGCTGTAGTGATGCACTCTGTGAGGTGGAGGCTGGGTCTCTGAGTTGTGTGCATGGTCGGTGAGGCACGCAGGAAGTCCAGGGGCAGGCAGCTCTCAGCCACTGCATCTGTTGCAGATGCAGTGGCCGAGATCTCACAGCCTTAGGGACAGCAGCTTCAGCCAACCTGTGCACCTTCTGCTCATGGCTGACAAGGTGGTGGTCCTGTGTCAAGTAGAGAAGGCCATGGAGCTCTGACCACCAGCAGAAGCATTTCACTAACCAGGTACGTAGGCACCGCCACTATGCCAGCACAGAGTTCCAGCAGTCACCTGGTACCGCAGCTCACGTGGAGTCAAGGAGGACAGGACAAAGGCTGCCAATGGCTGTGTGGTGCATTCACAGGACTGGTGTGTGGAGGCAGGAGGCTGAGGCTGAGTCTGAGCCCAGTCCTGCTGTCTGGGGCACAGCATGGGCTGAGAGCATAGAGCAGGCAGCTTTCCCCCAGGAGCAGGCCGCAGTGCTGTGTCAGGTGTCCTGCCTTTGGACTTGATCCGATTGGAAGCAACCACGTTTAGCCGGATGTGTAAAAAGCCATAGTGTCAACTGTGGTTCACCTAAAAAAAATTTTTTATGATAATTCACAGATGCTTGGTGCTACTGACTTCCAAAATTTTGCAGCAGTGCCTACATAGGGTTATTTGTAGTTTTCCCCATCAAGAAAAGCATCCAGAACTATGAGAAAGGCCTTTCCTTTTGTTTCTACCCCCACAGCCATTTTCTGAAGTGGGTGAGAACATGATACAAAACTGAGCATGTCTTATTTACATAAATCTCCCTGTTAGCTTTCCGCTTTAACATATCTGCATTTTTGCGTTTGACCTATTAGTACGTTTTTGGCTTTATAAAGGGAAAAAAGTGCTTCCCTCAGCAGAACCATCTGGCTTCGTTTCCTGTTCCTCAGCAATTCTGTGTGTATTCTAGCAAGGCCACCCCTGTGGTTTTCTGAGTGGTGTTGTAACACTGGTGGTCTTAGAATTCAACCAGAGTGATGGAGAACTTACACTGTAGTCTCCTTTCAAGTCTAAAGTTTCGACGGTGAAAAAATGCATATCATTGTCATTTTTGATGTAGTGTTATTTTTTCCTGTAGCTAGAATATAGTTTGTGAAAAAGAATTTGTACCATTCTATTC
>NW_004524599.1:17283037-17300274 GCF_000260255.1 Octodon degus
GCTCTGGCCATGCTGCTTCAGCTTGGGGGGCAGAATCCCCCTCATCACCCAGCTTCAGAGCTGCTCTTACCTGTGGGTTAGCCCCTCTGGCATAAGCCTGCCAGACTTCACTGGTCGTGGAAACCCCAAAATCTTTGTTTCAGAGGACTTACAGCAAGGCCTGGTGCTTTCTTCTTGTTATTAATGGTAACAATACAAATAAATTAAATGTTATGACTTTACTGCTGTGATGAATATGCTAAGATTTCCAGTGAGCTCCTGTAATCCTTCCCATTTATGTAGCATTTTTTCCTGAGGATTTCAATGCAGATTGCTCAGCAGTTCACCTCAGTACAGAGTGTGGCTCTTCCAATTCCCCTGGGGCCAGCTGAGTCAGGCAGACCTGGTTTTTAACCTGAGACTTGCACTTCTTGAATTTTTATACTAATCTTTATGGAAAAATATGAAAAGATGGAATATAGTAGATCACTCAAGTGTGTATCCAGCTGCCTGTGAGCACGGGAAGCTCTGCACTCCTCAGTGTCTTCTGGAGTCTGCCCGAGGAGCAGGAGGATTCAGACCTCGGGGCCAAGAGTCTGCCTGAGCACTGCGTGTGATGAAAAGAGGACAGAAGCGGGCCGAGTGGTGACGTGCTTCCCGCGCTTCCTTGTGCCTTTGTTAGCTACGATGATGAAGTAAAAAGGACACCATCTCTATTAAAGGTTGTATCAACTCCAGTTCTGTGTGTCTCAAAGAAATTAGTTACACCAATAAATGTTTTTTCCAAGAGATATTTAGATTGACACTGCTTAATACTTGTGAACTACTTGCAAAGAGAAACCCTAGATTAACCTTTTAAATGAAAAATATAAGAAAAAGAACTAGGCTGGCCGGATAGCTCAGCAGACTACAGCACCTGCTTAGGTAGCAACTGGGGTTTGATCCCTGGTGTGCCATGCAGGCCCCGCCCCGGGGGCGCTGAGATGGAGAATTAGATTGGGCATGGTGGTACGCGCCAGGAATCCCAGTGCTTGGGAGGCTCAAAACAGGAGGATCACTATGAGTCCAATCTGTGTAGTGAGACCCTGGAGACCCTGTACTAAGAGAGAAAAGAGCCTGTAAAAATTATGTAAGGGCCAGGATCATTGCTTAGTGGGAAAATGATTGCCTAGCATGAGAGGGTCGTACATTTGGCACACAAAGACAGTACAGCTTGTTTCATAATAATTATCCTGTCTACACAAGCACATAAATCTTGCTACTCATGGCCTGCATGATCTGAAGCCCTCAGTTTTGGGTCTTCAGAAAATGTGTTATGGCCATACAGAGAAGGCTTTGAGGTGGTTCTGTGACAAACAAGCTTTGTGGTGTATAACAGGTCCCCAAGTCTTGCTTTAGGAAACCCTTGGTTTATTCATCCTCAGAAGAGATCCACTGATCCACTGTAGGAGGTTCAAACTTTCCCTCTGAAGGGCTCATAATTGGCTCTGCTGAAACACGTCAACCGGAGATGAGCAGCAGAAAGGGATGGCAGTTTATTAATGCGGGTGGGTGAATGGGAGCCACATAAAATATGAAACTCAAGTAAGGCCGGTGGTTGAGGCTTCAGTACCTTCTTCATGGCAGAGGGGGCGGCTGCAGGCACCTTTAAAGCCATCTCAGTGATGCATGGGGAAGGTGAATGCGTTTGCAGATCAGACAGTTGCCCAGGCAAAATTCCTCCAGGCTCTGGGTGTGGTGATTCATTTTCAGTCTCTTCTCTGCTGGCAAGTCAGTCTTTCTTGCTGGAAACAATTTTAGCACAAAGCGTGGGAGACCTGCCTTTCTCTTTGATGGCTCTGGTCTTTACACAGACAAGAGTCAGAGACTGCCCAGCCCTGTGTTTGCTGCTGTGCAGGGACCTCAGTTTGAAGTTCCAGGTGGCAAATTTGGGATACTGCTTCTGGTCCCAGCAACACTGTGTGCAAGAAGGAGGTTGCTCACGTGCGTTAGAGGATCCCTTCTGGTGGGACAGTTCTGGGAACATTCTTACCATTGCTCTTTCTTTCACTGCTGTACTGGCCCAAATTAGGCATTGATTTTGGATTTCTTAAAACTTCTTTTAATATTTTTTTAGAAGTTACAGATTTTATAGATCAAAGTATATTGCTTTATGGTAAGTTTGTTTAAATTCTGCTTTAATTCAGTTTTGAAAACTGACACACAGGACTGATGCTGGTTTCTCATCTTCCCTCTTTGTGTGTGGGATGTGCTAACACACATATAGGTGCACACACAGAGTCATGTTTCTCAAAAGCCAGCAACCAAGTGGGGAACACAAACCCACGTGCAAAACAGGCAATGACATTCCAGCATGTACATGCAGGTACAAACATATGTTCCCAGTCCTTCATCCCTCATCGTCCTGCCCAAGATTCACTGAAAATCAGGGATTCTGGCAGCCCAAGCTAGCTAAGTCATGAGGCTGTCCCATGGACCCCTGCAGTGGTCCTGCACCTGCCTCCCACTGTCTGAAGTATTGTTAGCCATGGAATGGCTGGGGAGAAGAGCCTTGCATTCTGGGCTTTGAGTGGCTGGGACCTCAAGGACAGAGCCCTGGCCTGATGAAAAGACCGCTCAATGCAGGCATTCTGTTCTTGGCTGTCTTGTGCCCTGCTCGCAGCACAGGTTTTCTGCCAGCTGTGGAGCTCTTGGTGTGCAAGCTAGGACTCCTCAGCTTCCCAGAGCTCGTGTGTGCCCAACTTTTCTCACCCTGGCTCCACTGTCCCCAGCGTCTCCAGAATCTCTGAGAAACTTGTATCATCGAGATCTGGAAAGAGTTTAACTTCAAAATAGTGAATAAATATATTTAGATAACTTTGGCTTGAGGTTTAAAAAAAGAAAACAGTAAAAGTGTAACTATGCGTCCTTCCTTCCATGACAAAGAAATTGTGTTTTACTATGCAATTGTTCATTCCAACTCTGGTTGTTTGATTCACCGTTTTGCTGTGGGCTACATAGTCCCTAAGAACCCTAGGGTCTCACTCAGTGCTTGGAGCTTGCTCCTGAGTCCTGGTACAGCAGCCCCCAGCACTGGCTCTTGACTCTACAGAAAGGGAACTGACCACCCACAGGGTGGCTTATATACCTACATAGGCATTTTGTCCTGAAGCGTGTTTGAAATATGATAGCTCTCCTCAGAGCTCCTAAACAGGCTGTTCAGCCTTTAAGTCTGGTCACAGTGCTGCAGTTACATTAATACTTGCCACAAGTCTCTCTCATTCAGTAATTTTAAGTAAAGATTATTGAGTCTTTGGGAACAGTGATTCTACATGGAGCTGAGAGGAAAGACCTTGAGTACTTTGCTCATCCACAGGAGCATGGCAGATTCTCCCAGCCACCTGACTTTGCAGAGGCAGCTGTGTGCAAGTCACTCTCATGCACCAGTACCCACAGCGGGGCCGGGGCTCTGTGTGCAGGTATGGAGGTGTCTTTGATGTCCCCACCCTTTTACAGCAGTCTGGGTCCTCAGCAGCAGGAGAGCCAAGGGCCAGATATGGGGAGAACTTCCCAGGCCCTCCCCATGTTCCCAGCAGCTTGCAGATTGAGCTCCTGATCCCAGCCTGCCCCTGAGAAAAGGAGGTACAGCTTGGTGAAGTTTTTCAGTCAGAGCACACATAACTAAGTAGCTGAGCTGACGAGTCTATGAGGTGCCATCAAAAATACAGTAAATCTTCTGAAATGTATTACACTGAAAGACACATTGGGGTGAATCCCCTCAGAATCCTCCCTTGAGCTTTGATGCATTTATTCCATTATTTTTGCCACTTTCTAAAGCCATGCTGGAAGTCCTCTTTCCAGAGTGTTGGTTGCATTGTTGTGGTTGCCGCGATGTCCCGAACTGATTCAAAACATTTACCTCTTACGGTTATTGTGACTCTGTGGGAGAACCAGAAGTCACACAGGGCTGGATCCTGTGACTAGGTAGATGAAGACACCTGTCATGTTTTCTGTAAGTCTTTTTCCTGTCAGATGCCACTGGGTAGCCGCAGTCACCAGCAGTCACAGAAGCTAACTTTTGAACTGCTTCGGAAGGTAAGAATGCAGACGAATGTATTCAGAGTGAGGTGGAATGTTCTGAGGTGAATGGCATTGTGCCCTTTCCTGCAGTGTGTGCTGTTATATGCACACTACTATGAATTTTGCTTGTCCCGTGGATGTGTCCAAGGCCAGAGCTCCCCCACCACTTCCTCAGGCCTTTCTGTCTGTGTCTTATACCATATCCCCTTTCCTCTCTTTCTCTTTATTTGCAACTCTTTTTTTGCTATCATCTTGCTTTTAGGGAACTTAACTTTGCTCCTGACAGTTTTCTTTTCCTTCTTTCTTTGTGAGCCCTGCTTCTTTTGACATTGGGAACACTCACTGTGTTCACTCCCCTCAGAAAGGGAGGTAGGACTTGTCCAGGACAGTGTGCCAGGCATAGAGCTGGGCCCAGGGCAGGCTGCAGAAAGGCCTTAGTGGGCTCTACCCTGGAGTCCTGACTGGGCCACCTGCATACTCCTGTGCTGAGCACAGAGGGAAGCAGTGACTGAACTAGTAGACAGGAGGGCAGGCAGTACCAAGAGCTCATCGTCAAGGCCGCAGCCAAGAGAGCCTGCCCAGGTGAGACATTCTTTACTGAAGTCCACCGACTCTTCTGTCTTTGTTTAATCAAATAGTTTAACCTCCTTTCACCTTCCTCCGTCACCCTGAAGAAAGGAAGTCACCTCTTTTCAAAGAGCTCAAGCAGCTGATATTGCTTAGCAGGGGAGCTATTTGGGAAGACCCTGCTTTCGAGAGGGCTGTGAGATGGGGAGACCAGCACAGCCCCCTCAAAATGCAAACAGAGCCCCAGTGAGCACTGAGGCCCAGGAATTCGTCCACTTCCCGGCAATGAGCCTTGACTTCCATCCTGTAACCACCAGCCAGCTGTTTGAGGGACCACTTTCTCTTGTCCAGGATTGCGTTTATTTTGTTTTGTATAATTTCATGTTATTTAAATCTTAGGTTTTTAAAAATGGCTTTCTCTTGTGACCCGCCTGCCCCACGGCCCTCGGAAGTCTGGAGGTCCTGTCCTGACATCACGTGCTGGATATTCAACAGCGCTTTTCTGTTCCGAGCCTGCCCTCCTCACCAAAGCTGAAATAAATCAAAGTTGGTTGAGACTCAGTCGCAATAAATCAAGACCTGTCCAGAACTGGAGCCTGCCCAGTCAAAATGTCATAGCTTGGCTCTCACTGAGGATTAATTAAAGGCCTGATATAGAGCCCAGATGTGCTGCAGCAGAGGAGCAGGCTGCCTGGTGGCTGTGTCTCCCGGGTTTCTGCCCACCCAAGAGCAGGGAGGGGAGGACAGAAAGGCATCCAGGCCTGGGAGGGCAAGGAGAGAGGGAGGCGCCCATCAGCACATGGAGTGGACTCTATCTAGTGCAGAGAAACAGGACAGGCTTCCCAGCAAGGCTAGAGAAAAAAAAAAATGTTGTCCTCTGTGCTCTCCGTGTTAAGTGGAAGGAGAAAATACTACATTGGAAATTGTGTGCCGTGTCCAGGAGGCTTCCTGGCGTGAGAAGCAGCACAATCGAGGCCTGCTTTGCACTGGACTTGTAAGCATTTCAGCTCAAGGTGTAGGGAAACACTTTTGCAGTGTTTTTATTCTCAGAAAACTGACTTAAGACAGGGATAGCTTTCAGATTGGGATATACTCCTCCTTTTTCCTTTACTTTTACATGATTCAATGAAAAATGCCATGCCAAAAAAAAAAAAAAAAAAGTATTTGGTTAATTTCTTTTCCCACCATAATTTTATTGAGAAACAAATAGCAATGAGACAGTTTCAAATCCCATTAGTAGGACAGTTTCAATAATTAATGCATTGTGTATCATTGTCTTAGTGGTTATTTATTGTATAAGATGCAGACATGATATCCTGTTTACAAACACTTAGAACAAATCTTTCTATTCATTGAATTAAGAGAAAGTAGCTATATATCCTATTTTGAATATACAGATACAAAATGGTCATCCATTTGTATCCCCTTTTTTTTGTTTAGTTTTGTCATTTAAATGTTATTGGTGTCTGAATTCAGCAAAATATCCCAAAATAGTCCAGTAGTCAATAATAGTAGTGGGTTTTCTGTAAGACTGGCAATGTTAGAAATTGTTGATTTGAGCCCTTTACAGCTCAGCATATTAATATGGCTTTACTTTTTATACTTCATTTTTATACTTTTCTGCTGGATTATTAAGACCAAGATAAAGCAAGACCTATATAACAAGAAATGTAACTTTTGTATCTGACAAGGTCAGTCAAATCCCCTCAGGATTTACCCTGAAACCCTGTGAGGTACTTTGTAGATCCTTTGTCAGTGTCAGCCATCTGGATGAGTCATGGCCATTGCTTGACCAGTTTGCTGCCTGTGAAAGCCTGAGAGAATATTTTCTCTCCATGTGACTCTCCTTAGGCACATTCTACATCATCAACCACTTTCCTCTGTGGCCCCATAATCTCCTTGATCAGAAAATTTGGGACACAACTGAGTTACATGATGTTAATACAGGTTCTGCTATGTCCTGAGTCTTCACTAACCTTGAAAGGCTATGGTCAAAATGTTGGCTTTCCTTGCAGCCCTCCTTTTTGTCTAATTTTTGGTCTGAAAACTTAGGTTGTTAACCCTCCAGAAGAGAACCTTATTGTTATTATCCTACAACCTAGGCTGTTGAGCTTAACCTCACTATCTGTCTGAGTATCAAACATCTTAGGCATAACAAGAAATAGGTATTTTTCATTAAGTATTGACATGTTAAACTTTAAGTCCCTACAGAATATGAAGAAAAAAAATTAAAAAATTAAAATATATTTAAAAAAATAGGAATAAACAATTACATATTTTTACACAGAAGTTTAGAAATCTAACCATATACAGCCTTGTAGCAGGACAGTCCTCCAACACCCCTTTTCCTGTCTCCTGCCTTCATTCACCACCCCCTTAAATTCTTCATTAAGCAAATGATTATGTAACATGAGCTAATTAGTTATCTGCACAAATTACTGCATTTGAAATAGAAACTAAGGTATAATTATAATGCAAAATTATATACAGTGTCCATAGTGTTTTATGAATTAAACTTAAGATTTACCACTGTAGAAATGTGAGTCAGAAAGTTGCTCAAAAAGATTTCTTTAGGCCAGGGAGATAGCTCAGTAGAATAAGCACTTGCCTGGCAAGTGCAGGGTCCTGAGTTCAATCCCTGGTACTGCCAAAAGAAAAAAAAGAATGTTTTAGGAAAAAGATTTCTTCGTCAGTGATTTCTTCTTGTGGTGATGTATGTATTTTTCTTATTGAAAGTCTAAAAATCAGCCATTTAGAGCTTTATAAATCAAGCAAATCTACTGGCTGGTATTCACTCTGAACTAGGTAGATAACTAATACTAATAATTGGAATATTTTATATTGTAGGAAAAAAACCAAGTTCTTTGTGCCTGGGACAGTTTGACTTTTTTACAGAACATCTCTTTACATTAGCACTCTGCTTTATCAAGGGAAAATTTGACTTTTTCCAGTTATATTGATGTTTAACTGGTAGGCATTTCTGTTGGCTTAGCTATAAGGATTTATAAAATATTGATTGAACTTTCATTAGCTACATTTTAAGTTGTTATTTATAACTTATTAGTATTTTTTTCCAACAGGTGCTTATGGTGGGGCAAAATTAGCCGTGTAAAAAACTTACCCTCATGTGCAGTTTCTTGGAAACAGCCATTCCAGCAGTTTGCTGGCAACCAGCGGTCTGTTTCTATTGAGATTACTGTGGAATGGCCTTGGTAGTGCTATTAAAGACCAAGTAGCGGTGTGATAGTTCTCCTTGAGACTCTCCTGAAGGACCCTTTGCCTGTTTAAGTCACCAATGTAAGAAAATTCTATTCATTTGTTTAGAATGTCTATTCATTTGTTTATTCTATTTCAGTTGTTTAGATGATTGGTATTTTCAGGAGGAATACTAGTACAGGCTTAGTCATAATAATCTTTATATTTCCTGTTTACTTTATTTGCAATACTGAGGACTGAACCCAGGGATAATAGACTGAGTTCTAGCCCCAGATCTTTTTCATTTTTAGTTTAATTTCATTTTTATTTTGAGACAGGGAGGGCCTCGCTAAGTTGCCCAGGTGGGACTCCAACTTGTGGCCTTCTGCCTCAGCCTCTCAGGTACAGGCTTACAGTGTATGCCACCCTGCCCAACTCGTACTGCTGCCTTTTGGTCCATATTTTAATTTTAACAATACAGTGCGGTTTATCTCTCCACAGTGAAGACTGAGGTTTTTTAAAGCGAATATGCAACTTATTTAGCATTCAAACTTAATTAAGACGGAGACTAGAGGTAGGCTGCTGAGTACACTTACTAGCTTATTCCTTTCTGCTGGTGGACACCGCGGAGGAAGCATCATCAGGCTCTCTTCCGACTGCCGTCATGTCTAAGTCAGAGTCTCCCAAGGAGCCCGAACAGCTACGGAAGCTCTTCATCGGAGGGCTGAGCTTTGAAACAACTGATGAGAGTCTGAGGAGCCATTTTGAGCAATGGGGAACACTCACAGACTGCGTGGTAATGAGAGACCCGAACACCAAGCGTTCCAGGGGTTTTGGGGTTGTCACTTATGCCACTGTGGAGGAGGTGGATGCAGCCATGAATGCAAGGACACAAAGTGGACAGAAGAGTTGTGGAACCAAAGAGAGCTGTCTCAAGAGAAGATTCTCAAAGACCAGGTGCCCACTTAACGGTGAAGGAGATCTTTGTTGGTGGCATTAAAGAAGATACTGAAGAACATCATCTACGAGATTATTTTGAATATGGAAAAATAGAAGTGATTGAAATTATGACTGACCGAGGCAGTGGAAAAAAGAGAGGCTTTGCTTTTGTTACCTTTGATGACCATGACTCTGTGGATAAGATTGTCATTCAAAAATACCACACTGTGAACGGCCACAACTGTGAAGTGAGGAAAGCCCTGTCCAAGCAGGAGATGGCTAGTGCTTCATCTAGCCAAAGAGGTCGAAGTGGTTCTGGAAACTTTGGTGGTGGTCGTGGAGGAGGTTTTGGTGGCAATGACAGTTTCGGTCGCGGAGGAAACTTCAGTGGTCGAGGTGGCTTTGGTGGCAGCCGTGGTAGGGGTGGATATGGTGGCAGTGGAGATGGCTACAATGGATTTGGTAATGATGGAAGCAATTATGGAGGTGGTGGAAGCTATAATGAATTTGGCAATTACAACAGTCAGTCTTCAAATTTTGGACCCATGAAGGGAGGAAACTTTGGAGGCAGAAGCTCTGGGCCCTATGGAGGTGGAGGCCAATATTTTACCAAACCACGAAATCAAGGTGGCTATGGTGGCTCCAGCAGCAGCAGTAGCTATGGCAGTGGCAGAAGGTTTTAAACACTTCCAGGAAACAAAGCTTAGCAGGAGAGGAGAGCCAGAGAAGTGACAGGGAAGCTACAGGTTACAACAGATTTGTGAACTCAGCCAAGCACAGTGGTGGCAGGGCCTAGCTGCTACAAAGAAGACATGTTTTAGACAACACTCATGCGTATGGGCAAAAAACTCGAGGACTGTATTTGTGACTAATTGTATAACAGGTTATTTTAGTTTCTGTTCTGTGGAAAGTGTAAAGCATTCCAACAAAGGGTTTTAATGTAGACCTTTTTTTGCACCCATGCTGTTGATTGCTAAATGTAATAGTCTGATCATGACGCTGAATAAATGTGTCTTTAAAAAAAAAAAAACAACTTAATTAAGACATGTGCAATATGGCAATTTTACTGGGGATTAACCCTACCTAGGATATGATTGCTTGCTGGGGCTTAGCAACAGAGTCCAGTTCACACTTAGCACTAATTAAATAGTCATTGAATAAATACAGTACCAAAACAAAATGCATTCAAATACTTTCTCTGAAAAGGTCAATTTTAAAAGCCTTTCTAATCAGGCTAAAGACAAACACAATAAAGGCAGATGTGTTAGTTTAACATAATTGGCTGATTTTATACAGCTGTTATATCTTTTTGTCCAGAAGTATATTATTAAATGATAGAGAAATGGTTTAATATAACCATTTCTACAGAACTATGAAATAAATTTCTAAGATACAAAGATTTTATAGACCCCATCCTTTGTACCCACCCCAACAGTCTAAAGAAGATAAAGCCAATGACTTTTCTCACAAGAGCTCAGATCAACAAGAGGATTATTCATGACATTGAGACTCTGCAATACTACAGTGGAGGAAATGCCCATGAATGTGGCTGACCTTATTTAACTCCTGCAGTGAGATAGTTTTGAATGCGATACTCACTATTGCTGGATAGGCAATCACAGCGTGCACTATGCTTCTCTGAGAATTTTTGAATCCTGTCTCAATGCTCATAATGGATCAGAAATACAGATTTTGATAGCAAAGACTGAGTTTTAAGAGAATTTAGAGAAATCAGCCTTTCTCAGTCGGTCCCCATTTTAAGAGCTCTTGCATACTCAACTCTTCATATATAGACTTCAGGTACACGGTCCTGGGACTTAGCTCTGATTGGCATCTGGAAAATGGCATAAACTGTGGTGTTTTTCCAGTCTATTACAGTATGCTTTTGCAGTTCAGTTGGGGTGTTTTAAGCCAGGCCCTTGTACTGTTGGACTGCAGCTTTCCCTGTACCCGGCGAGGCCCAGCACCTGTCTCACATCTGTGTGCATGTGGGCTTCCTGCACCGACTTAGCGCTGTGTCTGCGCATCTGGGCAGATTATCGATCCCCCAAGAGTAAGGCGGGTGCATTTTTCTGGGTCTCTGCAGTGTCTGACTCATAACTGGCTTCTAATTTGAGCCCAGCGTGTGCCAGCTGAATGAGCGGGTACCACTGGCACTCTTTTCATGCCAGTCAGGAACAGTGTGGCCACACTCATGTCAAAGGCCAGCAAAGATTTCTGATAGCCCTGCAAAACCAGGCCAGCCATGAAGAGCAGCAGGCTTCTCCTTATAAGTGAGGTGTTTTAGGGAGATGTATCAGTTCTTTGTACGAGGATGCTTCCTTTTTTTTTTTTTTTTTTTTTCTTCTGAGGATGCTCCTTAATCTGCAGGAACAGCGTATGACCCTTGGCCTATCTGAAGATGACCCTCCACTGTACTGATCTTCTTCCTGATATACTTCTCCTTCTGTGTTTTTGACCACAATGAAAGTGTGTAGTTAGGATATATGTGTGCACATGAACTGCTCCAGCTCCCTCTGCCTGTGCCAGCAAGGCAGTCTCATTACCCCACCAAGCAGGGACCTGGAAAAATTCAGAAAGGACTGCCTGGGAAAGAGCAGAGCTAAGCTTCCTGGCTAAGGAGGGCCCAGCACCCTGGTCATCAGGCTCCAGCTGTGGCCTGCAGCTGCAGGCTTGGGGCCACTCAACCATGCTTGTTTCCAGGGCTGAGGATGGGACCCAGGGAGCCTGCACCCCAGCACCACTCATGGGGGGAGACCAGGGCAACTCTTCTGCTGGCTGCTGCCCCTCATGTTGACAGCTCCTGAAGACACACATTTCTTGGTAGTCAATATATGAGGAAATTGGCTCAGAGGAAAAAAAAAATATCACAGCCGGACTTTATTTTTTCCCTAGCACATAGTGAGTTAGTGTGACACACTGGCCTGAGTCATCTGTGACACTGAGTGATACCGTCCCAAGTGCTTGTTTGGGAGTTCAGGCAGCTGGTGTTCTCAAATCGTACCATTTTAGACTAGGAGGAGCACTCAGGAGTTGTCTAATGACATGAGGAAATGAAGACCAAGATGGATCTGGCGTTACACAGCCAGAACTGGAAACAGACCCATTGTCCTCCTTCTTGGCTACTGGTGTTTCGCTTTGCACCAGTGCCACCTGCCTCTTGTTGTGTTCCATGAAAAATTCATGGAAGCTGGCCATCCAAAGCAAACTTAGTGTCGGAAAACACATCAAACCATGAAGTTGTGAGAGGAGTACCTTTTTGTTTGTATATTTCAATATGTCATTTTAGAAACTTCATGATTTATGAAATTTGACATTTTACCATATTTACCCATATGGATTCTTTATGACATGTGTTAATAATAATAGATGCCTTGTTCTAAAGTTGAGAGAGTGGTTTTAAAAGGTGGATTTGATTGGCACTCTGTATTTTGTGCTAAAATAGCCAGTGCTTTAAGTTTTTATGCATTGTTGGAAATGTTTGTTGTAGACCCTGAATAATAAAAGTATTAGATTGACAGCTGGGTTTGGTGGCACAGGCTTGTAATCCCTGCTCCTGAGACTGAGGCAGGAGGATTGCAAATCTGAAGTCAACTTAGTAAGACCTTGTGTTAAAACACAGGTAAAATGAAAAGGTCTAGAGCTATATAGCTCATTGCTCTCTGGGTTCAGTCCCTGGTACTGACAAAAAGAGCATTACGTTGTTAAATGTTTGCAGTCTGTGCACAAAGCCGCCCATACTGAGGCCTGCTCCAGCACTCTGGCCTCTCCTGCAGGCCTCAGTGCAGCTTCTCCTGCACAGAGAGCCCCACCTCTCAGAGCTGTCCTTGTAGTTCCATTGAGGATGGAGCCACTCCAGCCGATGTGACAACTTGGGGTGCAGGAGAGTGGGAGTGCCTCTCCTGTGTCTGGTGATAGGCCACTTGTCCAGGGGCTCCATGTGACCTTGGAGAAGGAACTCTGTTCTGTCTGCCCTGTATTTGCACCCCCTAGTCCCAACCCATGCTATCTTAATAAAGATGAGGTTATATTTATAGAGCATCTGAGTGCAGGTTCTACCCAAGCCTTAGGGGATTGGTAGTTGGCTTTGAGATTTAATATTTTTTATAGCAAGATCATTAAGACTTCTTTCATCATTTCTTGCGATGGCTTAAGGGTTTTCTCTTGGTTCCATGCAGCCTTAGCACCAGCTTTTGGTGAAGGTCACCTCTCCTTGGTGAAGGTCACCCCTTAGTAATGTCCTAGGTCAGACTGGTCCTGGTGGGTGACAGTGAGCACAGAACCATTCCCCGCTGCTCTTCCACCACACTTCAGCTGGCTGGATGGGCACTGTTATCTCCGAGTTTCTCCAGTGATCACAGCAGGTCAGTCATACCCTTCTGTCACTATTGGGTTCAAGCATTCAAAACAGAAAGTGCTGGGAACATTTAAATGGGACACTCTATGGGAAATAGAGTATGCAGGATGCAAAACATCATGAAAGGCTGATTGTCCGAATTGTAAGCTCCATCGAAGTAGGTGCCTGGTCTTTTCCATTCATCTGAGATCCTCATCCACAGGCCCACTTCCTGGCCCTAAGCAGTGTCTTCTTCATTAGTGGATTCTCCTTGCTCGTGTACCTTAAGTGTGACTTCTCAGGGAAGTTGTTCTGAGCCCCCAGACTGAGTTGGTACCTCATTTGCAAGCTCACATTGCATCCTGTTCTTTTATTTTATAACTCAATACTGTGGTCAGTTGTTCAAGGTCTTTCTTCAAGCTAACCTATAAGCTTCGAGAGGGCTGGGCTAACGTGTCCCTGAGGGACTTAGGGACAAATGCTCTCTGGAGAACACAGGAGACCTCTGCTTTTGGCCAGTTTGTGCAGAGAGAGGCTGACCTTCGGGAATGGTGTGGGGTGACTGCTACCATATGAGCCTCTGTGGGCACAGGGCCACACTTTCCGTCTGTCTTACCCTGACCATGTTGAAGAGGGCCCTTGCCCAAGCTGGGGAACATATTCAGTATAGGGGGACAGCCTGGAAGTAAGGCTTCGTAGTAAGCTGACATCTTCTGCATATCCTCCAGGGAAATAAGTCAGAGCCTACAGGCAGTCCAGTGTGCCTAGGATGTGGTTGGTACCCTGCTTTCCCTTTGGGAGTCCCCAGTGGAATGCTTCCCATGAGGACGCAGGGCAGGCATCTTTCCTTGAGATGATGAGGCTGCTCACTTGCTACTCTGAGAATTGTCTCTTAGCGCAGTTCCTGAGGGAACCTGCTGCCTGCTGGCTGCAGACCCTGGCCACCTGCCGGAAACTGTCCCAGGGAGAGTGGGCCTAGAGTGACCTCCCAGGGAGGAAGAGACTATATGTTGATAAGCCAGGTTATACCGACAGCTCTGCTGCTAGAGTCCTGGGCAAGGTGCATTCATTCCGTGCTTATTCACTTGCCAAGGACCATTAGGGCTCCACCCTGAGGAATGCACCTTCTGCAGTAGTAGCTTGTGTGGGGGATGAAAGCCGTCACACCACTGTAGGGGGTTGGTGGGCGGGTGCAAGCAGGAGGGCTTCCTAGAGGCCCCTAAGAGGGCTTGGGACAGGGTCAGCTTGGAGGTTCAAAGAAGGCCTTCACCAGGAGTTAAAGATTCTCCTTTTCTTCTTTGTCTGAGCACTGGACTTTGGGGCTGCTTTAGTCTGTTTTCTGTTGCTGTAAGAAAGCCACAGGCTGAAGTGAAGGCTGGGAAGTCAGGGCCTGGTGAGTGTCTGCTGCAGATGTTCACAGTGTCATCTTGAGGTGGACAAGCAGAGGACACAGGACATCCACCCCTGAGGGCACAGGCCTTGTGAGCCAGGCATCGCTCTTCACTCAGCTGCAGCTCCTGGTGATGTTGCACTGGGAGTCAAGTTCAGAGCACACACACTTTTGGGGGACAGGAGCAAACCATGACGAGAAAGAAGCTGCTCACGCCTGCAAGGGTGAAGTCCTTCAGTTTGGAGCTTCTTGTCGTGGTTGCGCCTCAAAGCCTTGATAGTGAAATGGAGAACATTTCTTTTGTTAGTAAGTCTGGTGGAGTCTGAGCAAGGGAAGGTGCTTCGGGGCTCCTAGCAGTAGGAAGGGAGCTCAGGGCCTAGGAGGGGCAGCAGGAGGCGTGGGCATTTGGGTGGAAGCAGTGGCTGTGAGCTGGGCAGCCAGCGATAGGCCGTGGGGGTCCTCCTCGACCCTGGGTGCTGGGGCTCACAACACGCCCTGCCTGCTGAGAAGCTGCGCTGTGGCTCCTGGGCCTGCAGTGCTGTGCAGTGGCGAGCTTGGCCCGCGCATGCCACAGTGAGCGGCACGCGGGCTGCCCTCCTGGAACCTGGGAGGTCTGTGCGCTAGCGTCCCTGAGCACCCATGGTGATGGGCCCCAGGCCGCGTGCCCAGGTCCAGGGGCACTCAGATCCCTTAGTGAAAGGGGGAGGTGTTTACGTGGAACCTGGGAATCATCCCTTAGACTTCAGCTCATCTGGAAATTATGGAGAATAGCTAATACAACATAAGTGCTTCGTCAGTTGGTGTTAGACTATATTGTATTATATTGTTAAGGGCATAATGACAAGGGACAAAGCTTTTTTTTAATATGGTGAATATAGACACAAGCTTTTAAAATTTTTTAAATGTTCGTATTTTTCTTGGGGCTGCGGATTGCACTCAGGACACTATGCATGCTAAGTGCCCACTCTTCCAGATTGGTTAGACCTGCGGGCGCTCAACCCACCAATATGTGTCAAAGGTGACAAAGGTCCAGTTGGACTAAAAAATGTGCCCTGTGGAAGCGAAAACCAAAGCAGTTCATTTATAAAAATTTTTTTTTTCCTTTTTTGGTTTTCTGAGGCAAGGTCTCACTACAAAGTTCAAGCTGGCTGTGAACTTAGTATGTATCCTAGGCTGGCCTTGAACTTGTGGCTGTCCTTCTGTCTCAGCCTCCCAGGTGCTTGGATTGCAAGCATGTGCCATCACAACTGGGTTAAAAAATGCATTTTTTGAAATTAGACGTCTTGGTAAGTGGAAGTTCATTTTATAAAAGGACTCACCGCAGGATACTTTGAAGTCAAGAGCTTTTCTAGTAAAGTGAAAATATGAATTAGGATATTTCTTATTTATGTCCTTTTTTAAAGTATACAGGCCTATCTCTCTCCTTTCCTTGTACATTGTACCAAACTTTCCCAGCCCTTAAAGTGTGGTCGAAGTGTAAAATATGTAATCACTTAAGAAAAGAAGGCACATGCAAGGAGGGCTGCTATCCAGGTTGTGTAATGCAGTAGTGGTTGGCCTAAGGTGGCCTACTGGGGCCTCTAGGGCTGCATGGCCCAAAAGCTCAGAGTGCCTGCAGTCTGGCCACCTGGGCCCAGAGCCCACCTATTCCTGTTGCCTTGGGGTGCCATGGGCCAGAGTAAGGCTCCCTGTAGTCTGCATAGCCACAGGCAGGCTGTGTAGAGCCGGGTGGAATGTGTCTCCTGAGCCATGCCAGGCTCTCACAAGCTACTTTTTGCTTAGATTTGTAAAAGTTCTATAGCAACAATTCGGCTCATGCCTCCTTTCAAAACAGTGGTGAGATTGAGAAACACCTCCTTCCAGCAGGCTTCAAACATTTCTCACTGAGTTTCTCTTTATTTCTCATCTATAAATACGCATTAAAGTTGCAAGCTTGGGACCACAAAGTAGTTTTTAGTTAGTAGTTATGATAAATTTTGTGTTGTGTGTGTGTATGTACATATAGATCATATAGCAATCAGTCTCCAGTTGATTCTATAAAATTATATTTGATAAGTGATTTTGATAAATTTTAAGAGCTAGAAATTATAAATCTACAAATACATACTCTGTTATTAAAAAATAATTTGCTCGGTAACACAGGTACATTGTACATGACTTAAACAGTTTTCTGTTCATATTTGAGAGGCCAAAAGTTCATGTTTTCTAGGATTTTTGTTTTTATACTGGTTTTACTTTTTTTTCAAACTAGAACATGTTGGGGCCGGGGAGATGGCTCAGTAGAATAAGCATTTCCCTGGCAAGCATGGGGGCCTGAGTTCAATCCCTGGTTCTGCAAAAACAAACAAACAAACAAAAAAACTAGAACATGTTTTTCTTCATTGTATTCTGAATACATTATAATTACACTTTGAATCTGTATATGCTGTACTTTCAGCATTTTAATCATACCTGTAAACCTGAAAGAGTAAGCATGCCTGAAGTGAAATAGTGAAATGCTATCTCAAACAGTGTATAGTACAAGAAATGCATAGAGCTTTAAAGATGAAGTGGTCAAGTCAAAGAAGAGGATTTTTTTTTTACCAAATCAGTCTCTCTCTCTCTCTCTCTCTCTCTCTCTCTCTCTCTCTCTCTCTGTCCCTCTCTCCCTCCCCCATGTGTGTGTTTGTGTGTGTGTCTGTCTCTCTGTCTCTGCCTCTGTCTCTCTTCTTCTTCTTCTTCTTCTTCTTCTTCTTCTTCTTCTTCTTCTTCTTCTTCTTCTTCTTCTTCTTC
>NW_004524599.1:17300374-17314711 GCF_000260255.1 Octodon degus
ATAAATAAATAAATAAATAAATAAAAAAATTTAAAAACAAATACACAGATAAGAATTAATTTCCATGTAGTATTCTGAACAATGTAGCATTCTGACAACCCATTTTCTTTTCTTTCTTTTTAAAATTTTAATACAGACTATGCAGTTTTGGACTGTTAGTGATCCTCCTTTCTCAGCTTCCCCAGTGTTGGGATTATAGGCATGTACCAGCATGCTTGGCTTCAGGGCTGGCAGGGCATGTGGCACCTGTGATGGAACCTTGGACCTTGTGCTTGTCAGACAGGTGCTTCTGCCACTGAGCTATTTCCCCAGTCCCTGACGGCCCATTTTATCATTTAGTTTTTGCTAGTAATGATCCTCTCTTCTAACAGGTA
Organism: Octodon degus; assembly: GCF_000260255.1. Classification (NCBI taxonomy): domain Eukaryota; kingdom Metazoa; phylum Chordata; class Mammalia; order Rodentia; family Octodontidae; genus Octodon; species Octodon degus. The sequence continues at coordinate 17,300,749 of NW_004524599.1, forward strand.
TTGTTTTAAATCAGGCAAGGATGGCAGTTGTGGCCCTATAATGTGATTGTTCTGGTTTAAGCAGCTTTGCCCCATGTAGGTGATGAATGAGAGGATCCAGCGATCCCCCCTTGGCTCTGTGGGGAGATGTAGCACCCGTCCTATTCCCACTGCTTCCTGGTCTGGCCTAGGTTTATACACCTGGGATCTCTGGACTCCACACACAGTGAGAGCCATAGCTTGCATCACATTTATCTCCCAATCAGGAGCTAAACAAGACTCAATATGGGGGAAGTAGATTCTTTTTTTCTTCTTTTCTTTCTTTTTCTTCTTCTTCTTCTTTTTCCACTTGATCTTTTTTTTTTTTTTTTTTTTTTAGTGTGGATTGCACCCAGGGCCTGAGTTCCTCAGTCAGGACTGAAACTTGCATTCCTGCCTTGGCCTCCCAGGGTGTGGGGCTCTTGGGTGACACCACCGCACCTTGCTAAAGTGGTTTTGTTGTGGTTGCTGTTGTTTTTTAAACATGATAGTTTTCAAAATTAACATAAACTACATGTCAGCTCTTGAATGTATTGTTCAAGTTAAGTCCTGAAAAATCTTTTAAACATGTACTAGATACAGCACAAATATTTTCTCTATAACAGAAAAAGATTTAAATTTGAAAATTATAACTTTTTTAAGTTTCTTTTTTACTTTTGGGTTTTTTGGATTGTGGCAGTTTTTCAAATTTTACTAACTGTAATAGACAAGTTTTAAAAGGAGTATAAAGTGTTGTTTGCATTCTTCCTCCGCTAGATTATCTTCATGAACATTTTAAATGTGATGATGTTTTAAAGCACACTGTTATGTTTTATCTCTGGATGTCCCCCAGGAGTCTAACTTGTGTCTGGAGGTGACTGGAGGATGGGGTGATACAGTGGCTTGCTGTGGGGAGGCGGGGTCGGGTGGGGGCGTGGCCTGGAAGGTTTCTCTCCCCTCCCAGCTCCGCCCTTCTCCCCTCTTTGCCTTTATAGTGCCTGAACAGCTCCCTCTGCCTTGAGGTGCTGCCACCCAGCTGAGTATGGGCTGAAACGTGAGCCAAAATAAACCTCTCTTCCTCAAAGTTGTGGGTGTTGGATATTTTGCTTCATGGGTGAGAAAGTGACTAAGACAAATACTACTAAACTAACTAAAACATTTTATTCAATATGTAGTGATTGTTGGGCACACAATACTGTTTGGTGACTTTGATACGATATTGTTTTAGCACATTCTAATTACAGACCCTGGGGTATCTACAATAGTAGGCCTAGACAGCAGTGAAGAAAATGATGCCCAGAGCTCTCTCAAATTCTACCTTTATAGACACTTATTTTTACCTTGTACTTTTGTCACCTGAGTTCTTTGATGAGCTGAAAAGGGCTTGGAACATGGAGCATGGAGCTTGGTTTCTCCCCCAGAGCTGCTGGGTCATGGTCCGCCTCCCCTGCCCCCAGAACTCAGGATATTCTTGCTGCGTGCTTGGGGAAACCCTTTGTCTCTGGCCCTCCACCCCCTCCAGCTCCTCTTCTCACAGTCCCAGCACACTGAGCACCCTGGAAAGTTCTAGGTCTCTTCCCTGTGAGGCACCTGATCTGTGCCCACCTGCCCACTGTCTCCCCGTAGACAATTCCATTACGTTTCTGCTTTTAAGACAAGAGTGTCTTCTTGTCCCAGCTGGTCTTGAACTTATGGGTACAAGTCATCCTTCCACATTGGCCTCCCAAATAGCTGGGACCACAGGCACACGCTGCCACCCCCGGCTTGCACTGAACATCTTCCCACGAAGAACCCTGCCCCCCTCTGATTATCCTCTCACTTAGTTTTCAGTAGCTTCCAAAGGAGGCAGTTTGGCCCCAAGACATTTGGCAATGGCTGGAGTCATTTCTTCATGTCACGTCTGAGGGAGGAGGCACACACTGGAGTAAGTTGAGAGCAAGGTTGCTGCTGAATGTCTTCTGATCACAGGACAATTTGATCCAGCCCCAAATGCCAGCAGTTCCAAGTCTGAGGAGGTCTGCCTTCACCTCCATCCCTTAGGGAATCTTCCTCCAAGCCAAGCTTCCTGCTTCCAGAGTATCTTTATCATAGCTCCTAGGAAATCCCTTTGTGGTTGTCACTTTTCTGTGTCCCTTAGACTGTGCTCTCTGAGTCTCTTCACTGTGCATCCTCAGTGCCCATATTACATCTCGCTAATACAGTCACACAACAGGGGTGTAAACTCAGAAATTGTCAATGTGCAAACGTCACAGAGTGTGTCTGAACAGAGGAGGATGGCAATGGCAGCAGAAAGCAGGGTTATCCTATAGGGCAAATACCTGTGACCTGTTGTTGGCTAGAACGTCACCCTGTGGCACGGGACTGCAGTTGAGTAGAAGACTCAATGAAGAAAGACTTCAATGGTAGAAAATGCTAATGGCAGAGGCTCCTTCTTTTTCTTTTGTATCTAGTGAGCTATGTCTGTATTTGGTGGTTCTTCTTAGGGCACAAGAGTGGCAAGGGCAGGATAAACGTAGAGTGACATGCAAGAGCCTGCTGGCGGGGTAAACACCAGGTAGCTGCCTGCAGGTTCATGTCACTATTCAATTCTGCTCTCTCTTGACTACTATTTATTTATTTATTTATTTATGGAACCGGGGATTGAACTCAGGCCCTTGTGCTTGCCAGGCAAGCGCTTATTCTACTGAGCCATCTCCCCGGCCCCTTGGACTATAATTTATAGAGGACAACATTAAAGGAATAATTATTTGAAGCACCGCTATCCTATGGAAGATGCTTCAATGATGGAAACATTCTGTCGTCACTGTTCAGTGAGTCCCCGCCAACCATGGGCACTACTGAGCACTTGAGGTATGCTAATACAGCCAAGAGGCTTGAGTTTTGATTTATTAATTTTAATTAATGGAAACATAAATTATCACATGGTTAAATGGGTACCATAATGGACAGGGCAGATCTGAAGTCTGTTTTTTTAGGCCGATCCATTATGCACGGTGGTCTTAGGAATTTCCTTTTAATCTTAGAATGGCTCATTTTAGATGGAGAAAGGCAATACTTTGCACAATTTTAAAAATGAGAAATAATGCAGTGAGAACCAGCTCCTCAAATTCTGGATCACTCAAAACTGAATGTCTGATTGAAGGCAGCCTGCTTAGGCAATTTCCAAAAAGCACAACACTCCACAAGGTCTCACCCAACATTCCCCAACTTGAGCCTTCCTGCAGAATAGAATCTGAAAGCCAAACGGCCACACCGTGCCTCCTAAGGATGCTCGGAACCTTCATGACTTCTGGTGGGCTTGGAGTGTGCCATGTCCCACTGGGGATGACGAGTCCTGGTCCTGGGGACAGCAGGCCTGTCTGTGTGTTACGGAGCCTAATGAGGAGAAGAGCACATCTTGGAGACTGACCTTGTGTTTTAGTAAGATCTTCAGTAGTGAGCAAGTCAGGCAAAATCCCATCTCCAAGCCTCAGTGCTGTGTGCCTAGGAGTGGGGCCCCAGCACCAGCAGGCTCTGGTGGCAGATCTACAGAAATGATTACTGGAGCTCCAGGCTCCACGGGCCTGCCTTCTGCATGAAACATGCCTTTGAAAAATACTATAAACATTTTGAGGGCTTGGGTACTGTAGTTCAGTAAAGTGTTTGCCTAGCATGTATGAGGCCCTAGGTTCCATCTCTGGCACTACAAAAAAAATTTTAATGCCTATATTATTCCAACACTTTTGAGAAAATAGCCTGCAGTGTGTGGTGGATTTCTCTTTCTTACTGTATACCTGATTGTGGACATAAAATAATAAAAGTGAGATCTTGCTTTACATATAAAATTTAATTGAAATGTAAATGTTTGCTAACACATTGAAGTGGTTGAGAAAACATTATGCAGTATTTAAGATATGTAATACCATCATCTACTCCTGTTCTATTAATATTTTAATATTATTAAATGTTTTGATACTAAAATTAGACAGTTACTGAAAAATTTTCCATAACAAGATTAGTTTAATATGATATATTAATATGTGATAATATGTGTAATGTGTGATAATATAAAATACCTAATATAAAACACAAAGCCCTGCCATATAAAAATATACATCTAATTTAAAAAAACTTTTTCTGTAACTACACTCACTGTTCCAGTGGAATTCACTGTGGATTTTAAGAGAGTGGAGGTAAGATGAGATTAGAAGTGTGAGTCAAATATTATTGCAGTCAATTAAAGCATTAGACTCATAAACTGATCAATAATTTTTCAAGAACATGATAGTGAAATGGTTTCTTTTTATTTCATTGAAGAAAAGTAGGATGGCTAAGATGTAAAGTCATGTTTATTTTTATGTCAGGCATTCTCCAATTGGTTGATTAAATATTTTCATCGGTTCAAGTGATCTCTTGCGTCGAAGCTACGTACCGACTTCCCCTGCAGCGCTTTCTGCGCTGGACCCAGGGTGAGACCACAGTCCCTGCCTGCTCCTGGCTCTCTTACCTAACTGACGGCGCCTCTTCTGGGGGCTTCTCTTGGGCCCGGAAGGAGCCCAAAGGTCTCCGTTTTGTAAAAAGGTTCATGGCAGGTCAAGTATTTTGCAGTTTATTTTTTAAAGGCTTGGTTGAGCTAATTTAATTTCTTATGTTCATTAATTCCTCTCCTTCCACCTCCACCCCCCTCTGGATAAACGGCCCTTCACACGAATCCAATTTAGCTTCAATACACCTTATTCACACTGCCTTTTATTGCGAGCCACATTCCAGCCAGCTGTAAGGTTGCCCGGCTGCCTCAGGTTTCCTGATTTAGCTCTGGAAATGATTTCAGCATGGCAAGAACTTTCCCCTGGCCAATTTGGAAAACAGGATTCAATTTGTGAAGAAAGCCCGAAATGGCAACTGAGAATGAGAAAAAGATAGAGTGGGTTGGGACCAGGAGGCCCTCAGAGAGGAGGTGAAGACTTGGTGACCCTTTCTGCTCCTCCTGTGTTGTGCTGTCCTCTCCCTGTGGCTTCTCTTCAGACCCAGTCAGACAGGGGCGGCTGAAGCCACAAATCAGTTTTGGCCCTGAATTTCATCTCCTTCCCAGGACCTCTTCTCCTGCCTCAGTTTCTTCTGAGGCCTGGTAGAAACCTGAGGCTGATGTGGGACTGTGACAGCAGCTGGAGGAGAAGGAGCAGCTGCAGCTAGTGTGGAGCTCACTCTTGGCGGGGAGCAGTGCAGGGAATGCTTCCGTGCGGGGAGCAGGGACACACGGCCAGCCCTTGGAGGCCGGACCTCAGCTGTTCGCATCTTCCTGGCCAGAAGACAGCAGCGACACCACGCTATGTGAGCACCGCGGAGCCCAAAGTCACCCTGCTGAACTCGGGTCTGTCAGTTAGATCTCAGGGTTATTTTTAAGTGACTCATAAGGTTAATTAAAAGTGGATTTATTATGGGCTTTGGTAAAAGATATGTTGTGGGAATACATACTGGCAGACTGGATTTCCAAGACTGACTGATTTCGAGTCCAGGGAGGAAATATTTCTAGATAAAAGCTGTGTGTGTGTGTGTGTGTGTGTGTGTGTGTGTTATTTTGTTTTTGCTGATTTTGTTTTTAAAGAGAATAAAAATTTTTTAAAAAGAACATTAGAAATGATACAGACCTTCACTAAACAAAATAATAGGAATTCAACCATGTTTGTTATATTGCATAATGTTGTCTTCAACTTTTGTTAGATTACCAGATATAAGCATGCAAACTTGGTCAGAAAGGAAGTTATTGGAAATTAAAAAGGAGAAGAGAGATTGAAGCATTAGCTGCTGCTTTCGATAGAGCAGCAGAAATCAGCAGTATGATTATCCAAGCTAGCCTGCATATGTGCATAAACATATCTTTTTCCCTCCCTTCTTTTGTCCACATCCTCATCTTCCTTTGAACAGATTCTTTCTCTTTCATAGTCTTTCTTGTACCTTTCAGATTTTATTTACTCTTTCAGGTTCTTAATACTAGCGAGACACTATGATGTCTGCACCGGGGGTCTGATTTATTTCACTTAGGAGTGTGGTCTCTAGTTGCATCTGTTTATCTGTAAAAGCCTCGTGTTGCTTTGGGTGTAGACCTCAGTGTTTCCCAAGACAAGAGAATGTTCTCATTTTTAAATATGAGTGTGCTTTAATAATACGGGCTACTTGTCTCTAGCCCTCTTCTCCTGTGTGAACTGTTGTTTCTCTTGCATGGGTTAGTGTTATCAAAGGAAGCAAATTTATTGTTCAGAACTTTTCCTTCAGAGAACACTGAATCTTGAGTGATTCCAAAAGCCTAATAGCTGTAGAAGTCCACCACTGGTAATATGATCAGCATCATGTTAGGGCTTAGCTACTGACTATTGATGCCTCATTAGGGTTTCAGAGCTCTTTGGCGTCTCAGGCAGTTCCAGCACTTGGAAGAAGTGTTCATATTGTCAGATGGTCTCTGATGCTGATGCTGTCGCCTGAGCTCCAAACAACCGCCTACCATCCTTGGTTCCTAGTGGTTCTGGTGCTTCCAGCATTCATAGAATGATCTGGAAGGCTGTTAAAACATTCCTTCTGGTCTTTACCCACATGGTGCCACATTTCGTGAGGCCTGAGTGGACCTAAGATTTTTCATTTTCGTAGTAAGTCCCTTGTGATGCCCGTGTTCCTTTGCTACCACATTTTCAGAACCACTGTTACCCTAGTCCTTCATCTTTATCCTGATCCCACAGCAAGGAAGTAGTAACCAGCTTTCAAAAATTAGCCTCTCTGGCTAATGTAGAGGGTAGTCTTTTTTCCAGTAAGTTGACAGGTTCTTTATGATAACCTAGATGTATTCCGTTTGTGTATGACTGCTCTTAACCACTTCACTAAAATAATATAATTCATTCTAGCAATCCAGGAATTAGGCTGAAAATTTGAATAGGCCCTTATTCTAACAGCCATTTGTAGCACCAGTTTTTACCTGTTGCAGCATATTCAGCTTTGCTGCCTTGACCCTTAGAGGTAGGAGAGCTTGGCTTTGTGGCAGCTCTGTAGGTTAGGTTAGATAGAGATCGGTCTCCCTCTGTTGCACTCTCTTTTTCTCTGTTCTTGCAGTACCAGGGCTGGAACAAAGGTCCTTCACTACATTCCGCTTTTTTAAAAGAAGTTTTGAGACAGGGTCTTGCAAATTGCTACGATTCTCAGGCTGAACAAACTTGCTGTCCTCCCTTGCAGCCTCTTGGGGTCCTGGGGCTCCAGGTTTGTGCCACCACACCCTGTACCTGTCAACTGTGGACACTGAGAATAGAAAGGAAAGATTACATGAAAAAAAAAAACTTGTGGAATTGGAAATTGCATGGTTTGATAAGTTCTTTTTCTTGGGAAGAGAAGAAAATCAGAAAGAAGAGGAAAAAGGAAAGAATCAAACATGACTTTTGCGTCAGACCAGGGGAAAAGGTGTTGGTACCATTTAAAAAGGTCAGAAGATGGCTTCAAGATAGAAGGAAGAGTAAGGTTTAATCTTTAAAATATAAGACCATATATTTGTAGTTGACTGATTTCATCAAGGATACTAAGAAAATCATTGGGTAAGGAAACTCATACCATAGCAAAATTAACCTGTGTTGAACTCACAGTGGGTCACATCCTAAATGCGAGTGCTGAAGGTATCACATAGAAGTCTTCCTAACAGATATGCAAAGCCTTCTTAGCTATGCATCTAAACCCAAAGAAAAATATAGACACAGTAGATGTCCTCAAAGTTAAAAACCACTATACCTCGTAGGACTCCATCAAGAAGGTAGAAAAACAACCTATAGAATGGGAGAAAATATTTGCAGATCCTGTACATAATAAGGGGCTTGTATTTAGCATATATGTCCATTACAGCTCAATACTAAAAAGGCAGGTAATCCAATGAAAGCTGGGCAAAGGACCTGAGTGGACATCCTCAAAAGCAAGGTATTCGGAAGGATCCAGAAGCAGAGGAAATGATTTTCAGTATTCTTAGTGGTCAAGCATATGCAAAGCAAGACCACTCTGAAATAGCCACCTCACACATGCTAATGGGTACAGTTGTACATTTGGAATATAAAATGGTTCAGCCACTTTGTAAAACAGTTTGGCAGTTCCTCAAAATATTCTATGCAGATAATATATTTAAGAGAAATGAAAATACATATGCATACACACCCTTGCCCAGGACTGTTTACAGCAATGTTGTCACTATAACCAGAAAGTGGGACTCTCATAGGAATGCTACTCGTCATTTGACAAATGGATGGCATTTGTATAATAGTGCACTATCCCCAGTGGTATACTGTCCAGCATGATGAAGGAAACAAACAACAATAACAAAATGAAGCACTCACCCCTGTTCCGACATAGATGGGCCTTGCAAAGAGCCTGTGTGAAAGCTCCATCCAGCAAGGCAGTGCATTGTATGACTCCATTGATAGGAAAGGCCCGTAACTGGGAAATCTGAGGAGCAAAAAGTAGGTAACTCTTGCCAGAGGTAGGAGACCGAGGATGGAGGGTGACTAGAGATGGGCACAGGTCTTCCTTCGCGGTCTGAAATCCTCTAGACTTAGATTGTGAGGGCAGCTGTGTAACCTATGACAACCCGAAGTCCATTGAGTTGTACACTTTAAATGGGTGAATTTTACCATATACAAATTGATGTGTACAAAGGTAGGAATGTCAGGAAACCAAGAGGACATGCAAGGGTGAAGTCTGGTGGATGTTTAGGCCCTGGGAGGCATGTAAAACTGCATAGAAAAGCAAATGAAACCAAGGAAATGAGCCCAGTATCTGGGGATAGACCAGGTAGGGGTGCACCATGTCATTTGAATGCAGAAGCTGGGAGCACAGCTCCTTCTCTGTTTAAGTATCAAAGAAGAAGTTAGGTGGAGAATGGGCTGTGAGGAGAGAGGAAATCAAGGCGGCCTGAAACCGCAGGAGTGGTGGAGAGGCAGAGTGCCAGAGGGGGCCCGCGTGAGGGGAGTGCAGTGGCCAGGCGGGCCCCAGCAGCGTGTGGAAGGTGGCCATTTTTCACTTCCATGCAGCAGAGATGAAGGCCAGGTGTGATGTTCTGGTGACTGTGTAGAGAGTAAGTGAGGGTGTAAGGAGAGAGCAACAGTGTTCTGAGGAGTTTGGGAGGAAAAAGGAAGAAGAAATTGCTCAAGGCTAAAGGAAGGTTTTACTAATGCTAACAACCTCAGATGGAAAGGGCAAATCTTAAGATTTAGTGGCAGCAGGGAAGAATCTAGTAGTGAGGGATGATTGTTGACAAAGGCAGAGCAGGAAGAATAAAACTGTGTCAGATACGATGAACACCTAACACCTATCTGACCCCCAAAGCCCCTTCCAGCTTTGGACATGGGATAAAATGTAACTGTGCACTTGTTTTGTTTTGTTATCTAGTCAAAACCATACTCACAGAGGTTCAGAACTTGTAACTGTAAACTGTTCCTTAATCTGAGACCTGAAATCTTGAGCCATTCCCTGTGAGATGCCTCAGCCCCGCCTCGTACAAGCTTTGCACTATTTCCTAAGCCTCTCCAAGTGTGTGTAGGCACCTCCAAAGCACCTGTTTGCAAGGTTTCTGTTAGGACTGTTGAAAAGGCTTACTGAATAATGTAGCTGCTAAATGATTAGTAACAAATAAAGCCCTAGAGTAGGCTGCTCTAAGATCCCACCCAAGGCAAGTTGCTTCCCTCCTTAAGCCTGTTTTCTTACCTGTGAAGTGGCTGTAATAAAAGAACTTATCTCATGTGCTTGTTAGGATGGGTAAATGAGAACGCATAAATGCATAGCCTGACACCTGGTAAATTTGCTTAATAATTTAAAGTAGTAACAGCTGCTATTTTTATTTCTACTCAGAGTAAAAGTGCTAAGAACTAGCAGGGAAAACACAACAGGAAATGTTTGTCAGTTGTTAATGAGTACTAACCAGTGAGAATTAGCTGTACTGAATTGACCACTCATTCCCATTGAAGCCTGATGCTGCTGCGATGAAGTTTGTGTCATTTGCAAAAAGAATCCTATCACCTGCCGAATTGCAGTAGCCAGGACTTGTTTCAGCAGCACACCTACTAAAGTTGTGCAGTAGCTGGACACTGCTGTTAACTGACCTGAGGCGTGGCCACTTGGGTCCGCCCCTCAGGTACTAATTGAGAGAAATAAAACAATAAATAAGTAGGTAGGTAGGTAGATATTGTTTTGTTCTTATTTTTAAAAGTATAAATAATTAAAATGAGGTGCATGGCTATTATGCATTGCGAAGCTATTGGATCAAATGCACTGACTAGTAACTCTAGGACTTTATTTTATTATTTAGGGTGCTATTTGTGAAATACTAATTAGACTTATGAGGCTCTGTAAGTGAAATGTCAAACATAAAGCATTCTTGTGTTCATAAAAGCAGGGTTTCTATGTTTACCTTTCCCTCTCTGATATATGATGAAGTTAGTTGATTTATCACAGAATAAGATCTGTGCCATTTCTGGTCATTATCATTTTTCCATTGATATTTTAGTGCTTGTTATAGTAAAATTCCAACAGAATTACGCAACTGAGAAAGAATAATTTGATAGGTCCTGAAAGTATATATACCCTAATGGGTTTCTGATGGATATTGAACTTGATGGCAGTCTGCTAAGTTCTTGAAGTTGGAAATTAATGTTATATTTTTAGGGGACATTCTTGGCATTGCTTTTACCTTTGGGGAGGAGGGAAAAAGTGATATCATAACTTCTTTTCTCAGACAAATGACCAAGTAAGAAACTTTTTGTAAATGACAGATACATTCAGTTTGAGTGCCATGCTGTGATTCCCAGCCTAGCACTTGGCTTATGTCCGCCCTTGCCATTTCTGCAGACATAAGGCAGCAGAGCAGTCTGGGAACCACTCAGGGGCCTATGGGTGTCAGTGTGGCCCAGGAGCTCCCAGGTCCCTAGCGTGTCGCGATGTCGAACAAGAGCAGAGCTCAGTGCCCCCAGCGGGCTGGCAGGATGGGAGAGGTCCATCAATTTTGCTTGCCAGGCCATAGAAAAGCAGTGCCATGAGGCAGCCAGGTAGATGGCAGCTTGGGAACAGGAGGACAGAAATGCTGTGGGGCTCATGGGCTGCCCACAGCATGACAGTGTGGGCTGCATCTGCCCTCGGATGCCTGGGGAGTCTCAGAGGCTGAGGAACCATCCTGACATCCCAGCTCACTTGCCCCTGTGATCTTCTTCACGACTCAGACAGCACGCGGAGCCCCTGCTTCATCCTGTCGCCTCCCCAGGCTCCAGCCAGTGTCAGCTCAGGTCTATACTCTGCCAGTTCTCCTACTCTTCCTTGGTATGAGAAAGAGACATAAAGTTCAGATTGAGCTCTCCACTCCTTTACTTGGACTTGTGGACACATTAATTTGATAGATGGCAAAGATAAACAACAGAGCCAGAGAATGAGTGGGAGACTCCACTTACTCTAAGATAGCTTTTCTTTTTCAACTTCAAAATGAGAAATAATTATATTTATCTCTGTAGCATGAAGATAACTAGACTGTAAATTAGTTTCCATGCAGGCTTTTCTAATAAATTACAGAGTTTTACTCTTTTCCAAAATCAGAAGTCCACTCTGACATCTCTGGGTCAAGTGCTCTGAGTCCCCTGACCTGTTTCTTTACAACAAGGGCTTTACCCCATCAAATCCATAAATTATTTGAAACATCCTTTTAACTTCTCGGAGGAGAGGTGGCAGTTTGCTTAAAGAGTTTGTTGCTGTTTTAGCGGAGTTCTGCATCCATTTTTCACCCATTTCAATGTAGTTCCCTCCTGTAGTTAAACCAGTATTTCAAAATGTACAATGGAGTAGGGAACATATAGATAAGTGATAGAGCTCTGTGACTTACGCAGATAAATCTTGGGCAGCTGCCAGTAGATGAATAACTTACTTTTTTCTATTCAGGCAGTTTAGAAGTGATCAACTCTGAGGTCGGGCAGCTCAGGGCACTGTTGCCTAATGCACTTTTCAATGAGTAAATCATTGCTCAACTGGTTCACTCATAATTTAACTCCTTTTTAAATATACTGCCTGTGGGTTATGCCCCTAAAAAGCAAGCGAGGTACCTTGGGGCCAGAAGGGGACTGGGAACATTTACAAATGAGCATGACACTAATGTGAACCAATGGATTATTTGCATTCCACAGCTTCAGTTATCACTTAATGGCCGCAGGCTCTGGTGGCAGGCCTGTGGACTGCATTATGTTAGCCTCAAAAATAAATGCTAATATCTGTGAGGTTTCTACATTCCCCACCATATTTGGGAAATCATACTAGCTTAGCCCCTCAAGGGCTGCCAAGAGGCTTGTTGGCAAAAATGCCAGTTAGGTGAAGACATAACTGACCAGCAGTCCTATTTGTATACTTTCCCTGGGTGATACTGCGTCATTTCCTCCTCCAAGAGTCTGGGATTTGTGCTTTCCACTCAATGTGATCCCTTGAGTCAGTTATATATAAATTGCCCTCCTATATCATCTTGTCTTCTATTGGCTGGTTCAGTCTTTGGTAATTCTCTAGAAGGAAGTGCTCTCATTTGTGTAAGTTTAACGAATGGCTGTAGTGAACTGTTTTTCAAGCGGATTCTTGATTAAGCAAGTAGGACTAGTTGTAGGAAGAAGACATGTGAGGTAAAACTAAGTATTCAGGTTCCCACATGTGGTATCATACATGATCATGGTAGACTCTTTTTTCTTAAAGCTCTCATCTAATTGTAATTGCATTAAATCAAAAAATGTTACATACTGAAAATGTTAAGCTAATCATTGATGGCCATATTTAATCCATTAATGCTAAATGAACTGGCTTTAAGAATAGGCAATAAATTTTGTAATAATTGGGCAATGTTATTTTGATTAAACAAACATTAATAATGTGTTTCAGTCTTGTAAATTTTATTTGGTTAATCATGAAACAAAACATATGGAGTAACCCTCCTTTTTGGAATAATTTATATTTAAATTAACATTAAATTTTAAATGTTAATATTTTAATAATGATGTCTTTTTATCATTTGGCTCAGTATAAAAAATAATTTGTATGCATTTAAGTAGGAGGAAAAGTTTTTCTTTGGGATCAGTGGAGTTGGCTTCAGTCCCTGATCTATTATTCCTCAGTGTGCGTGAGTCTGTGTGTAAGTTAAAGACTCAACAGAAGGTTTTCAGTGAGACAGGACTGTAAAATGATAGATCATGTATCTGAGGTTGTGCAGCTCCATGATTTTGTAATATATTTGGAAAAATTTTTTCTATTTATTCTTTAAAAGAGATTTAATTTCCTTATTTTCTCTTAATTCCATTGATGTTTAAAATCCATTGATCAATGTGTTAAAAATTTTAGACCAGTAGATAGTCATGATTTTTATAAAATTCTTTTTAAGAAATTACAGCATGAATATTTAACATCAAAAGTTGCATTGTGTGGAAAGAGTCATCCTGCTCTCCAAGTAATGGCACGTTACTACTGTTGGTGTAGCTGTTGTGTTGCCAGCTCCTTGGAGCAACTGGAGCACTGTTTTATCCAATCCTCACAATACTGGATCATCAACGATATTATTAGTTATGTCCCGCAGGTGAAAAACATTTGCGCTAAACTCAAAATATATAAAGTAGACATTCTGACCAGGATAACTCACGATTCATGTGCTGTGTCTTGTTGCCTTCTCCTTATAAATCCCTTCTTGGATATCAGCAGATGATAATAACAAATGAATGTAAAGCTGTCTTTGGTAGCTGTGTCAGTGCTTACTAAACAGCAGCAGGAAGTGCTGTCGACCTTCTGATCCCTGAGTCTCTCTGTTGGGCACTGCTAGTGGTCTTGTCTTCCTTCCTGCATGATCTCTCCTCCCCTCCCCTCCCCTCCCCTCTCCTCCCCTCCTTTCTCCTCTCCTTTTCTCCTCTCCTCTCCTTTTCTCCTCTCCTCTCCATTTGTCCTCTCCTCTCCTTTTCTCCTCTCCTCTCCT